>NC_072442.2:25681759-25987777 GCF_028878055.3 Symphalangus syndactylus | reverse complement strand
TCTCAGTTTACAGCATTTTGTTATAGAAAAAAAAATTAAAGTAACCCTCCATCCTTCCCACCCTTAAGTTCCCCTCTCAGAGGCAGCCTTCATTATGAGTTCTTTTTTTTTTTTGAGACGGAGTCTCGTACTGTCACCCAGGCTGGAGTGCAACGGTGCAATCTCGGCTCGCTGCAACCTCTGCCTCCCGGGTTCATACAATTCTTCTGCCTCAGCCTCCCAAGTAGCTGGGTTTACAGGCACACACCACCACCCCCGGCTAATATTTTGTATTTGTAGTAGAGACGGGGTTTCACCGTGTTAGCCAGAATGGTCTCAATCTGCTGACCTTGTGATCCGCCCGCCTTGGCCTCCCAAAGTGCCGGGATTACAGGTGTGAGCCACGATGCCCCGCCCAAGGAGAATATAGTACGAACTCATAATGGGCCGGGCACGGTGGCTCACGCCTGTAATCCCAGCACTTTGGGAGGCTGTTGTTGGGGACATTGGCAGTCAGGGATACAGGAGGCCTGCTTTGGAGGGAGTGCTCAGGGGTCCGCTGGGTGGAAGTACAGAGTCCGGGGGAGAGGCCTGGGAGGGGGGCTTGGACAGGTGGACTAGAGCCAGGACATGGAGGAGGCCCAGGGATGCCAGGGGAAAAAGTAGGCTCAAGTCCAGCGGGGCTGGGGTTCCAGCTGGAGAGGTCTCAGCAGTGAAGCAAAGACATGGCCATAGCGAGGTGTGGACAGGAAGCTGGGAGACCTGAGGGGTGGCAGGAAGGCAGGTGGGCCTGGGGCAGGGTGGTGCTGAGGGATGGACAGGTGTGTGGCAGGGCAGCAGCTGGCGGGAAGGGAGACTTCCCCAGGCGTGGCAGCGGGGGGTACAGAGGCAGCATGGGGGTACAGAGGCAGCATGGGGGTACAGAGGCAGCATGGCCTGTATGCCACCCAGAGTACTGCCCAGCAAGGGCAGGGCTGTTGTAACGGAAACAAGTCAGGAGAAAGAGCTTTGGGAGAAGGGAATGGGCCGGGTTTTCAGCACAGAGCAGCGTAACAATCACTCAGGTGTTCAGGATGGACTTGGCCTGGGGCCTTAGGCAGGGACAGCCCCATGCGGGTGCTGCAGGGACCCAGGCTTGAGGTGAAGCAGCCGAGGGAGGGGTGGTCACTGTGGAAGAGTCAGGGAGTCTGCTTCAAGAAACATGTTTGTTCCATTTGCTTTTGAGTTGAAGTGACACTTTTTATTTTTAAATTGTGAAAGTAATTGATGTGTGTAGGAAATTCAAGGTTGATGAAAGGTGGGGAGTACCAGTCTGCTTACTCAGTCTCCCCCAACTCTCCAGAAGCTGCAAGGTACATTTTGAGGAAAGAAATGATGGGACCTGAGACAGAGGAATATAGGGAAGAAGAAGAGAATGCAGGGGGTCCGGGGCTTCTGGTCAGGGAGCCTGGTGGGTCGAGGTGCTTCTGAAGAGACAGGCCTTGGGAAGGGTTGCTGACCTGGATGCAGCAGGATGGGTGGGGCGATTTTTGTAGGCCCCCCGTGTGAGGAGAGGGTGGATCAGGCTGTCCCGAAAGCGGTTGGTGTGAGAGGTGGGAACCAAAGAATGTCATCAGGGTGGAGGGATGACGATGGGAGAAGTACAGAAGGCAGGAGAGCTCTCCAGAGTGAGGGGGTGCAGCTGGCAGTGCCAGGCCTGGAGGGGTTTCTCCTCCCACTGCTCCCTTTCTTCCTTTCCATAGCGCCCCCTGGCTGGCTCCCCCTGACCACCTTTCTCTCCCCGCTTAGACTCCCCACCTGGTGAACCTGAACGAAGACCCTCTGATGTCTGAGTGTCTGCTCTACCACATCAAAGATGGCGTCACCAGGTAGCGTGTACCCAGCGGCCTGGGGGGGGCAGCCTCTGCTTTTGGGGTGTGGCTGCCAAGGGTTGGCCACATTGGCGTCTCCCTTCCCTGGTGGTCCCTGGAGATACCTCAGATCTCTAAACAGCTGCCTCCACAGCCCTGCATGCTCTTCTAGGTTCAAGAGAAGTTGGTGAGCGTGCCTGCTCAGTGGCTGTCTTGCCTCCACCTGCCAGTTCGGTTAGGGCGAGACATCCTTGTTTACTGGGGCAGGAGAGTTGGGAAACATAGACCCCTGCGTTTTTTTTTTTTTTTTTTTTGAGACGGAGTCTCACTCTGTCGCCCAGGCTGGAGTGCAGTGGCGCAATCTCGGCTCACTGCAAGCTCCGCCTCCTGGGTTCACGCCATTCTCCTGCCTCAGCCTCTCCGAGTAGCTGGGACTACAGGCGCCCGCCACCACGCCCGGCTAATTTTTTTGTATTTTTAGTAGAGACGGGGTTTCACCGTGGTCTCGATCTCCTGACCTCGTGATCCGCCTGCCTCGGCCTCCCAAAGTGCTGGGATTACAGGCGTGAGCCACCGCGCCCGGCCAGAGATGGGTTTTCGCCACGTTAGCCAGGCTGGTCTCAAACTCTGAGCCTCAAGCGATCCACCACCACAGCCTCCAAAGTGCTGGAATGAATTATAGGCGTGAGCCACCACGCCCAGCCAATTAGACATCTTTGAAAGACTCTATAGCAGTTGACAATAATGCAGAAGTTTTTAGTTTTAGTTTATTGAAGTGACCCTTCTCCTGACTATGTAACCACTTATCTTCCTCTTCCCATTCATCTAATATGGGGTGATATAATATGTGATATTACCAATATAATTCTAATATATGCTTTTTGTGGAAAATTCAGAAAACGTTGAAGCTAAACATGAAAATCTGCCAGGCAAAGTGGCTTACCCCTGTAATTCCAGCACTTTGGGAGGCCAAGGCAGGCAAATCACTTGAGACCAGGAGTTTCAGACAAGCCTGGCCAACATGGCAAAACCCTGTCTCTACTAAAAATACAAAACAGCCTGGCATGGTGGTGCACACCTGTAGTCCCAGCTACTTGGGAGGCTGAGGCAGGAGAATCGCTTGAACCCAGGAGGTAGAGGTTGCAGTGAGCTGAGATTGTGCCATTGCACTCCGGAAGCCTGGGTGACAGAATGAGACTCTGTCTCAAAAAAAAAAAAGAAAGTTGAAAATGAAAATCTCATATGATGCCATCATCTAGTGGCAACTACTGTTGACATTGGGTATTTATTTCTTTTCTATTTGCATATTTTATCTTGCTAAAACTCAATATCTTACCTGTTTTAACAATAGATGTTCATTATAGAAAAATGTGGAAAATACAAATATGCCAAAGAAAAAATAGAAATCCTCATGGTCCCATTATCTAGAAACAACCTCTAGTTACATTTTGATGTGTTTCCTTAAAGATGTTTAAATTGGCCGGGCATGATGGCTCACACCTGTAATCCCAGCACTTTGGGAGGCCAAGGCAGGTGGATCACCTGAGGTAAGGAGTTCGAGACCAGCCTGACCAATATGGTGAAACTCCATCTCTACTAAAAATAAAAAAATTAGCTGGGCATGGTGGTGGGTGCCTGTAATCCCAGGTACTTGGGAGAAGCTGAGGCAGGAGAATCACTTTAACTCAGGAGGTGGAGGTTGCAGTGAGCTGAGATTGTGCCACTACACTGCAGCCTGGGCGACAGAGTGAGACTGTCTCAAAAAAAAAAAAAGAAAAAAAAGGAAGAAATGGGGGATATATATTCTATACACATTAAAAAGATAGTAAGGAAATACTAAAACTAGTTCTACATAAATTCAACAACTTAGATGAAATGGACCAATTCCTCAAAAAAAGAAAGTAATCTACCACAATTCATCCAATATGAAATGGATAATAAGAACAGCCTTATGGCTATTAAGAACATTAAATTTGTAATGAAAAAATCACAAACAAGAAGTCTCCAGACTCAAATGATGTCACTAGAGAATTCTACCAGTTAAAAAATAATTAACACTGCCAGGCAAGGTGGCTCACACCTGTGATTCCAGCACTTTGGGAGGCCAAGGCTGGTGGATCACAAGGTCAAGAGATCGAGACCATCCTGGCCAACATGGTGAAAACCTGTCTCTACTAAAAATACAAAAATTAGCTGGGCATGCTGGTACGCACCTATAATCCCAGCTACTAGGGAGACTGAGGCAGGAGAATCACTTGAACCCAGGAAGCAGAGATTGCAGTGAGCCGAGATCATGCCACTGCACTCCAGCGGGGGTGACACAGCAAGACTCCGTCTCAAGAAAAAAAATAATAATAATAATTAACACCAATCCTAGCCAAACTCTTTCAGAAAATAGAAAAGAACGTTGCTTAATCATTTTAAGAGGTATTTACTCTGACACCAAAACCAAAGGAAGCACACACAAAAAAGGAGAAAACTGCCAAACAATACCCATCATAAATAAAGATGCAAAATCCTTAACAAAATATTAGCAAATAGAATTAATCAACATATGAGAATTACACAACATGACGAAGTGGGGTTTATTCCAAGGATAAATAGCTGATTTGGCATTTGAAAATTAATCAATGTAGTCTACTGTAATAAAAGGCTAAAAGAAAAAAATCATGTCAATTAATTTCAGAAAAAAGTATTTGACAAGATTCAACACCAACTCATAATAAAATTCAGATAAAATAGGTATAGGGGGCCAGGTGCCGTGGCTCACACCTGTAATCCTAGCACTTTGGGAGACCAAGGCGGGTGGATCACGAGGTCAGGAGTTCAAGACCAGCCTGGCCAAGATGGTGAAACCCTGCTCTACTAAAACTACAAAAGTTAGCCAGGCACGGCCGGGCGCAGTGGCTCATGCCTGTAATCCCAGCACTTTGGGAGGCTGAGGCAGGCAGATCGTGAGGTCAGGAGATCGAGATCATCCTGGCTAACACAGTGAAACCCCGTCTCTACTGAAAATACAAAAAAAAAATTAGCCGGGCTTGGTGGGGGGTGCCTGTAGTCCCAGCTACTCAGGAGGCTGAGGCAGGAGAATGGTGTGAACCCAGGAGGTGGAGCTTGCAGTGAGCCAAGATTGCGCCACTGCACTCCAGCCTGGGCTACAGAGTGAGACTCTGTCTCAAAAAAAAAAAAAAAAAAAAAAAAAAGCCAGGCGCAGTGGCAGGCACCTGTAATCCCAGCTACTCGGGAGGCTGAGGCAGGAGAATTGCTTGAACCTGGGTGGCAGAAGTTGCTGTGAGCCGAGATTGTGCCACTGGACTCTAGCCTGGGCGACAGAACAAGACTTCATCTGAAAGAAAAAAAAAGTATGAAAGGTATATGGGGAGAATTTCCTCAATTTGATAAAAAAAAAAAAAAAAACCTGCCAAAAAATTAGTTAACATTATAAAGTGCTGGGATTACAGGCATGAGCCACTGCACCCAGCAGTCTTGTTTTTGAGACAGAGTCTCAGTCTGCTGCCCAGGATGGAACGCAGCAGCGCTGGAATGCTGAAGGGGGCCTGCCCCTCCACACCTGTGGGTATTTCTCGCAAGGTGGAGATGAGAGACTGAGAAAAGAAATAAGACACAGAGAAAGTATAGAGGAATAAAAGTGGGCCCAGGGGACCGGCGCTAAGCAAGCAAGGGCCTGCACGGGCACTGGTCTCTGAGTTCCCTCAGTATTTATTGATCACTATCTCTACCATCTCGGCGAGGGGGATGTGGCAGGACTATAGGGTAATCATGGGTAGAGGGTCAGCAGGAAAACATGTGAGCAAAGGACTGTGTCGTAATAAGTTTAAGGAAAGGTGCTGTGCCTTGATGTGCACATAGGCCAGATTTACGTTTGGCTTCACACAAGCATCTCAGTGCAGTAAAGAGCAGTACTGCCGCCAGCATGTCTCACCTCCATCCATAAGGTGGTTTTCTCCTATCTCAGTAAATAGAATGTATGATCGGATTTTACACCGAAACATTCCATTCCCAGGGATGAGCAGGAGACAGATGCCTTCCTCTTATCTCAACTGCAAAGAGGCCTTCCTTTCTCACTAATCCTCCTCAGCACAGACCCTTTATGGGTGTCAGGCTGGGGGACGATCAGGTCTTTCCCTTCCCATGAGGCCATATCTCAGGCTGTCTCAGTAGGGGGAAACCTTGGACAATACCCAGGCTTTCTTGGGCAGAGGTCCCTGCGGCCTTCCGCAGTGCATTGTGTCTCTGGGTACTCAAGACTGGAGAATGGTGATGACTTTTACCAAGCACACTGCCTGCAGACAGATTTTTACCAAGGCACATCCTGCACAGCCCTAAATCCATTAAACCTTGAGTCAATATAGCCCGTTTCCGCAAGCACAGGGTTGAGGCTAGGGTTACAGATTAACAGCATCTCAAGGCTTTCGGGGGACCTGCCCCGATAATCACGTAGGTTCTTTTCTATTTTTCCTAAGCGTCGGCCGGCTTGAGAAATAAAGGGACAGAGTACAAAAGAGAAATTTTAAAGCTGGGTGTCTGGGGGAGACATCACACGTTGGTAGCATCCATGATGACCAACAAGCCACAAAAACCAGCAAGTTTTTATTAGGGATTTTCAAAAGGGGAGGGAGTGTGCGAATAGGTGTGTGACAGACATCAAGTACTTAACAGGGTAATAGAATAACACAAGGCAAGTGGAGGCAGGGCGAGATCACAGGACCACAGGACCGAGGCAAAATTAAAATTGCTAATGAAGTTTAGGGCACTATTGTCATTGATAGCATCTTATCAGGAGACAGGGTTTTGAGATCAACCGGTCTGACCAAAATTTATTAGGTGGGAATTTCCTCTTCCTAATAAGCCTGGGAGCGCTATGGGAGACTGGAGTATATTTCACCTCTGCAGTTTCAACCATAAGAGACAGGTGCACCTGGGGGGACTGTTTATAAGCCTATACCTCCAGGCATGTATTCTCTTCCTCAGGGACGTTCCATGCTGAGAAAAAGAATTCAGCGATATTTCTCCCATTGCTTTTGAAAGAAGAGAAATAGGCTTTATTCTGCCCAGCTCACCAGCGGTCAGAGTTTAAGGTTATTTCTCTTGTTTCCTAAACATTGCTGTTATCTTGTTCTTTTTTCAAGGTGCTCAGATTTCATATTGTTTAAACACACATGCTCTACAATTTGTGCAGTTAATGCAATTATTACAGGGTCCTGAGACGACATACATCCTCCTCGACTGACAGGATTAAGAGATTAAAGACAGGTTGGTTGGGCGCGGTGGCTCATGCCTGTAATCCCGGCACTTTTGGAGGCCAAGGCAGGTGGATCACGAGGTCAGGAGATCGAGACCATCCTGGCGAACACGGTGAAACCCCGTCTCTGCTAAAAATACAAAAAATTAGCTGGGCATGGTGGCGGGCACCTGTAGTCCCAGCTACTCAGGAGGCTGAGGCAGGAGAATGGCCTGAACCGGGGAGGTGGAGCTTGCAGTGAGCCGAGATTGTGCCACTGCACTCCAGCCTGGGCGACAGAGTGAGACTCCCTCTCAAAAACAACAACAACAAAAAAAAAAATTAAAAAAAAAAAACAAAAAATAAAGACAGGCATAGGAAATCACAAGGGTATTGATTGGGGAAATGATAAGTGTCCTTGAAATCTTTACAATTTATGTTTAGAGATTGCAGTAAAGACAGGCATAAGAAATTACAAAAGTATTAATTTGGGGAACTAATAAATGTCCATAAAATCTTCACAATCCACGTTTTTCTGTCATGGCTTCAGCCGGTCCCTCCATTTGGGGTCCCTGACTTCCCACAACACAAGGCAGCAGAATTTTTCTTAGTACCGATCAAAATGGAGTTTCTTATGTCTTCCTCTTTCTACATAGATACGGTAACAGTCTGATCTCTATTTCTTTCCCCCACAGAATGCAGTGGCATGATCATGGCTCACTGCAACCTTGACCTCCGTGGGCTCAGGTGATCCTCCGATCTCAGCCTTCCGAGTAGCTGGGCCTATAGGTGCATGCCACTACCCTCAGCTAATTTTTTGTAGATATGGGGTTTCACCATGTTGCCCAGGTTGGTTTCAAACTCCTGAGCTCAACTGATTTCTTCAGCCTCCCAAAGTGCTAGGATTACAGGCATGAGTCACCATGCCCAGTCCTTGAATGGTTTTAAAGTGTTATTCTTATCTGAATATTTGTTTTAAACAATAGTATTTAAACTTACAGGAAAGGCTAAATATAAACCTCTGCATGTTAACCCTATATACGTTTTCTATGCTGTCACTTACATTTTTGAATGTACTGCTTTAAACTTCAAAACAAGCAGTTGCCCCCAGGTCTCCCATCACCTTCTGAAATCCTAACTTACATTAACTAATATAAAGCTACAAATTATGTTAGTTGGGTGGCTAGGAACAAAAAATGTGCCATAAAAATAAGGCAAATGTGAATGTGTACATCAGTTTGCTAAGTTTTTTGCCACTGTTCAGCCTCTTAAATTGTGGTAGCAGCTATTGTTCACATTGATTTGTATATATTTGTAGTACAAGGAAGCATTTCTAAAGGACCTTGCTTATTGTTTTGCACAAAATAGCCACTTAATACTGTTGAATGAATTGCTGGCACTATCTCTGGTATTTTTTTATTTGTTTATGTATTTATTTTTGATACAGAGCCTCATTCTGTTGCCCAGGCTGAAGTGCAGTGGCGTGATCTTGGCTCACTGCCACCTCCTGGGTTCAAGCGACTGTCATGCCTCAGCCTCCCTAGTAGCTGGGACTACAGGCATGCCCCATCACGCCTGGCTAATAAATAAATAAATATATATATATATATATTTTTTTAAGCAGAGATGGGGTTTCACCAAGTTCGCCAGGCTGGTCTTGAACTCCTGACCTCAAATGATCCGCCTGCCTTGGCCTCCCAAAGTGTGGGGATTACAGGGGTGAGCCACCCTGCCCAGCCTATCTGTGGTATTTTTAGTGTGATGTCTAGAACTTCATATACTTTTTTGGATTACTTTAATTGTAAGGCTGTATCCAAACTGATGAAATGCTCTCAGAGGTAACTATCTGGAGAAGTGACTTCACTGATGCATTAAAAGAAATGACTGGCATGGAATAAGGATTAAAATATATTAATCCAAAACATTTAAAATTGCATTAATGTTATAACAGCCTAAAGCAAAACTAATAAATCACATAAAAAATCTCCCACACTGTTGTTCTTAGTAGTTTACATTGTGCTACATACTTTTGCATGCATATGCATACAACTTCTATTCTGTTTTTAAACTTTGCATTACATCTACATTCTTCCATATTATATGATCTTCATAAAACTTGTCAGTTAAATGGCTGCATAAAAAAGCATGCGGTTCATGGACCATTATGCTGTTCCCTCATTCCTTTTGTTATTAATGGAATATAGCAAAGAACATCTTCTGTACTATTATTTATTTGTCAAGAATAGGGCCAGGCACAGTGGCTCAGGTCTGTAATGCCAGCACTTTGGGAGGCTGAAGCGGGTGGATCTCTTGAGGTCAGGAGTTCGTGACCAGCCTGGGCAACATGGCGAAACCTAAATGTCTCTACTAAACATGTCTCTACTAAAAATATAAAAATTAATGGGGCGTGGTGGTGCACACCTGTGGTCCCAGCTACTCCAGAGGCTCAGGTGAGAGTATCACCAGAGCCCAGGAAGTTGAGGCTGCAGTGAGCTGTGATCGCACTACTGCACTCCAGCCTGGGCAACAGAGGGAGACCCTGTCAAAAAAAAAAAAAAAAATTCCCAGGAGTACAGTTACAAGGTCAAAGGATAAGGTACACATTTAAAAACAAATTTTCTATCTTTCTCCTCCTGAGATAACAAAATACAGCAGGATATGAACAACTCTTCATACATTACTCTCCAAGGTTGTTAATCCCTATCCTTGGCTGCACCTGAAAAGAGCGGGAGCTGGCAGGTAACCCGATCTCCTCCACCAGGTGAGTCCCCGATGGAGGTGTCAGCTACAAGACCAGGAGCAGAGCACTCCTCGGGCTTTGCTGGAATCACTGGCGTGGGAATGCTGTCTCTTCCCTCGCCCGAGAGACGCCAAATTCCCAGCGGGCAGCGGACTCGGTTCTAACCTTCCTCGCCCCAGCCTCTAGGAGCGCTCTGCACGCAGTAGGCGTCTAATAAATGCAGTCGGCCCTGCTTAGACAAAAGCTCTCCTTAAGTGAACCGGACACTAAGCCCCTCCAGGTGCCAGCGTTGTCGCCCCCGCCGCCACTCTGCTCCCTGCCCGCTCCCTCCCCGCGTTCCGCGTGGGACCCTCGGCGGCACCACACCCACTCCCTAACGGCCGGTTCCCGCCCGGGGCACTGTGGGTACCCTGCGCGCGCCCGCTGGCCCCGCCCGGCCCCAACGGCCCCAACTCCCGTCTCCTCCCAGCCCCCCGGAGCCGACCAGTGGCGGCAGCAGCCCCAAGTCCCGGGTACCTCAGACAAAAGGGCGGGTGGAGGAGGAGTAGCCCAGCCCAGAGTCCTGCTCCGGCGCCGCCGAGCACCGCCCGCCTCAGCCGACCAGCCCCGTCGGCTACTGGGCCTAGCCGAGACGAGAGGAGGGAAAGGCCGCGGAGGCGGCGGGGGCGCAAGCGGCCGGCTACCGCCTAGTTGTGCTGCCCGGACCAAGGAAGGAGAAGTGGGAGGAGCAGGGAGCTCGGCGTCCCGCGTCCTCCGCGGCTCAGGGCGACGACGCTCGCCACATCCGGGACCCTCCGGCCGTGGCGGTCGCAGCGCCCGCAGCTCGAGCCTCAGCCCCTGCCGCTGTGGTGACTCCGCCGCGCCTCGCCGTCGCCCCTGTCCCCGTCCCGCCGGCCGCCCCGCCACCCCCGCCGCCAGGGACATGTCCAACCCGGGAAGCCGGAGGAACGGGCCAGTCAAACTGCGCCTGACAAGTGAGGGGGAGCGCCGGGCCGGGCTGGGCAGCCGCAGGGTGGGCGAGCTGGCCGGGCGGGGTGGGGGGGTACCTGTTGACTTGGGAAGGGCCAGGATCGCGATCAATGGTGAGTTGGCGGTCGGAGGAGTAGGAAGGCCTAGTTCAGGGAGAGTAATTGGAAAACCACTCGCTCCGGTTTGGACATTCTTTAAAAAGCCGAGGATGACTTGGGGAAGGAGGGTGGTCTTTTGCGGAGGGGAGGATACACAGGTTCGCATTGCAGGCGGATTTCAGGCCGGGAAGTCTTGGTCAAGGAGCCCGACGCTGCCTCCCGGGACTCGGGGAGCTGCCCCTGGTTTACTGCCCAGGTGGGCTCGTGAAGGGGATGAAGAGCTCCCGTGGCGAGGATTACTGAATCCGGTTGCTGACTGCGCGCAGTAAACACTCCTTAATAACGGGAGGGTGTGCGTGTGTGTTCCCGGGTTGTTACCTTGCACACCCACTTACGCCCGCGTGCAAAACCTTTACTCCACGCCTCCGGTCACCGCTGCCGGGGCCGCACACCTTAAGCTCACGTCTCTCTGAGGAGAGGAGACTGAGGTTGACTTTTCCCGTGTGCCTGTCTGATCCGACGGCTCGGGCTCATGGTGCACTGTGTTTTGGAAGTGTCTGATTGTAGGGTGACATGTTTGGGGTTGTACCTTGTAGGCCGCAGAACTTGTGTCGCTTCTAACTCCAGACCTGCTTTAAAAACACACTTTTGGGGGGGTAGGGGTACTTTTCTAACTATGTGCTCATACAAACTTTAGAGCAAACTTTCTCTTACTCTACCCACCTTCCCCCTTCCTTTTTCTAAATGGAAAATAATGTCCGGAGGGGTTGCTAGATAGAAGACTACACTTACAAAGTGTTTATGATTCCAGGTGCATGAAATCTTTAACATTACAGGTACATTTTTTGCTTACAGTGCCATTTTTGGTATTCTTACATGGACACGTCACCCCCATTTTAGGAAAACTTGTATTTGGTTTGAAAAGGAATTGAAATCGACGTTATCCTACCTTCACCACTTACCGCTGATAAATTGACCACGTTTATATTCGGATGAGTGGTGAGAAAGATAATTTTCCGTAGAAGATTAGTGTGTGCGTGCACGTGTACGAATGAACTGTAATTATGTTTGCCCATACTAGACTTTGAGATTTATTTGGGCTAATTTTGTAGTTGAATGCCTGTGTGTCACATCCCAGTACAGCTAGATGAAAACTTGCAGTGAATTTGGTATTTGACAATTTAGCTTGAATGTATGTTGGCTGCAATTTAAATAATATATTACCTTCATGACAGTTTTGCTTTCCCTAGGGAAAAATGCAGGGAATCATTAACGGAGTGGTTCTTAATGGAAAACCTGGATTGGAGGATACGTGTATTTCCCCCCACTCCCCCCCATTCAATGTCCTTATATTGGGAGAAGTCAATGGAAACCTTTTGAGGGGATCTTTGTTGCTTTAGAGTTTATCTGTTGCTATCTGGAATCAGTGATCGTCGAAAGAACATGCGATCCCAGGTGTGCAGAAAGTATCAGAAATAAGCTGTTTTCATTTACTTCCCTCTAGGCTATGTAGAGAAAATGAGGGAAAAAATAGGGATTTTGATTTTCTGCAGATAAAATGAGTTGAGGTTTTTAGTATGACTCAGTAGATTTTAGTGTTTATCTGTGGTTTCCGTACTGCCTATGATATATTATAAAAATTTATAAGTAAAGTTTGTTAAGAGGAAAGATTATGCTTATATTTTAGGGGAAGAGGGAATATTGAACTACATTTGTAGAGTGATTTTGTTTCAGGTTTTTCTGAGGATTTTTTAAATACCCTGTGTCCACTTAATAGGAAAAACAGTTTGAGGTACTCTGAGTTTCTTACAACTATTTGTCTCTGAATAGTTTTCTCTTAAAATTTGACAAATGTTAAATACATTGTCCTTCCTCCTTTGGTTACAGTGGAGTCTTCTATTTTGCCAGGAAAGTGAACATTTTTTTTTCATTTTTGTTCATCATTTACAAATTAGATGGTATATATTTTAGCAAATAGATCTCAAGAGCTGGATTTAATTAGCAGCTTTTTAGGACATAAACATTAAAGGGTTAGATGGAAAAGATTGTTTTGACTGACTGGATAAATGACAGGGCTGTGTCTGATGTGCGTCCAGGAATTGGTCTGGAGCTGGTGCCCAACTTCTCAGTCCGTCTTGAGAAGCCAAATAAAATATTTAACCTAGCCCTCATTTTGTTTAAAAAAAAAAAAAAAGTTGATTCTTTGTAAAGACCTAGAAATGTTTGGCACACCTTTAGACTAAGTGTTTAACAGTTCATTTAGATCTGGGTTCCCTAATAGAGGAAAAAAATCACTTAAAAAAAGACAGATCCCACAGTGAATTTGTATTTGGTTTGCAATACACTTGGGCTATAAGATGTTTTAAAATTATTGTTCTTTGCTTTAAGTTAATACTATATCAGTATTTTAAATTTATAGAGTACCTTTGATTTCAAGATGCTGTATAAATTTTAGTTACTTGGTAATAACCTTATTGCGGAATTGCCCTTTTACTGAACGGTATAAACATTTCCTGCATGGTGACACACACACACACACACACACACACACACAGTCTCACACACTCATACACTGTCTTTCTGAAGAAGAGGAAATATTTGAACCATGAGATCTCTGCCCACAATTGATATTAGACCTTTTCACATATTATTCTTAAAACCACAATCAGTGAATTGTTTGGTATTTGTCAATGCTAATAAGGTGGGACTAATTTAATCATTTGATCTCAAATTTTAGATTCTTCAGGCAATTGGGGGTTAGAACCCAATTTCATCCATCAAGCTACTTCTGTTCTTTGTGACACATTAACATATGATCGTTAAAATGGACTGTATGGTAACACTATCAACTTCAATTAATATTTCTAGAACAAATTGATTATAAAATATATAATTTCTATATCATTATACCTATAGGACTGTCAGATACAGGCTTTTCTTACAATGACTTGGATAGAAAAATATTCTTTACAGTAAAACTTTAGGGTAATTTTTAGACCATTATTGTTTTTGAAAACCAAAGGCTGCAAAAAGCAGTTTAGTGTAATTTCTAATATTTTAAATTCTTAGGTATGGAGAAGTAGAATAAGATTACTCCTTCAGAACATTTATTTCAGACCTTTTTATAAATTTAATGTTTTTGTATGCTGCTTCTCATATTATTAATTTCAAAGCCCTTGGCAATAAGGAGGTTAACCTTGTCTATAATGTGAGGAAATTTAACTTTAAAAATTTCCCTTTGGATATGCTAGCGTCTTAATCTTGTTTCACTACATATTTTATTGATTCAAGGCCTTAAAAATTATAGCTTTATTACACAGGTTTTTAAGTATGCCTATACACCATAATGACGTTATTTATTTATTTGAGATGGAGTTTCGCTCTTGGCTGGAGTGCAATGGTGCGATCTCAGCTCACTGCAACCTGTGCCTCCTGGGTTCAAGCGATTCTCCTGTCTCAGCCTCCCAAGTTGCTGGGACTACAGGCGCATGGCGCCATGCCCGGCTAATTTTTTGTATTTTTAGTAGAGATGGGTTTCACTGTGTTAGCCAGAATGGTCTCTATCTCCTGACCTCGTGATCCGCCAGCCTCGGCCTCCCAAAATGCTGGGATTACACGCGTGAGCCACCATGCCCAGCCAAGAAAGTTTTTTAAATGCAAAGTTCTCTAGCCACTTTGTGTTTACCACTAGATGTCTCACTAACTTCAGGAAATCTGATAGCTTTTGACCACGTTAGAGTAACTTGGCTCTCAAATCTTTGTAGAATAATATAATCAGGTTAAGTTCAAACCTATTTTTTAAATTAAGATATTGAACTTGTATTTTTGATTATTGTGTTATTTAACAGAAAGGAAACATAAAAGGCTGTGACTTTCCCACTTAATTAAGGATCTGGAAGCCACATTTTGTATGGAAAAAGTTTTTCTTTTATTTTTTTATTTCAGTAGGTTTTGAGGGAACAGATGGTATTTGATTACATGAATAAGCACTTTAGTGGTGATTTCTGAGATTTTGGTGGACGCATCACCCAAGCAGTGTACACAGTACCCAGTGTGTAGTCTTTTATCCCTCACTACCCTGACCCTTTCCCCCAGTCCCTGTAGTCCAGTGTATCATTCTTATGCCTTTGCATCCTCATAGCCTAGCTCCCACATGTGACTGAGAAAATACGATGTTAGGTTTTTCATTCTTGAGTTACTTCACTTAGAATAATGGTCTCCGATTTTATCCAGGTTGCTGTGAATGCCATTATTTCTTTTTATGGCTGAATAGTATTCCATGGTGTATATATATGTATATGTGTGTGTGTGTGTGTGTGTGTGTGTGTGTGTGTGTACATACCACATTTTCTTTATCCACTCATTGACTGATAGGTATTTGGGCTGGTTCCATATTTTTGCAATTGCAAATTGTGCTGCTATAAACATGCGTGTGCAAGTATCTTTTTTGTATAATGACTTCTTTTCCTCTGGGTAGGTACCCAGTAGTGGGATTGCTGGATCAAATGGTAGATCTACTTTTAGTTCTTTAAGGAATCTCCACACTGTTTTCCGTAGTGGTTGTACTAGTTTACATTACCACCAGCAGTGTAAAAGTGTTCCCTTTTCACTGCATCCATGCCAACATCTGTTATTTTTTTATTTTTTGACTATGGCCATTCTTGCAGGAGTGAGGTGGCGTCGCATTGTAGTTCTGATTTGCATTTCCCTGATACTTAGTGATGTTGAGCATTTTTCCATAAGCTTGTTGGCCTATCTTGGTTGGTGTATCTTCTTTTGAGAATTGTCTATTCATGTCCTTAACCCACTTTTTGATGGAATTGTTTGTTTTTTTTTTTTTCTTGCTGATTTGTTTGCTTACTTTGTAGATTCTGGATATTAGTCCTTTGTCAGATGTTTTTCTTAATCCTTAATTTTTTTTCCCCCCAAGATACGGTCTTGCTTTGTCAACCAGAGTGGAGTGCAGTGGCATGATCATGGCTCACTGTAGCCTCAGCCTCCCAGGCTCAAGTGATCCTCCCACCTCAGCCTCCTGAGTAGCTGAGACTACAGACTTATGTCACCACCCTTGGCTAACTTTTAAATTTTTTTGTAGAGGTGGGGTCTTACTATGTTGCCCATGCTGGTCTCAAACTCCTGGGCTCAAGTGATCCTTTCTCCTCAGCCTCCCAAAGTGCTGGGATTACAGGCATGAGCCACTGTGCCTGGCTAATTTTTAATTCTTTTTATTTTAATTTTTTAAAAAAGCAAGAAACCAGCAGAGAGACTTAATTCTTCAACTAGTTTAATAACACCCAAAGGGAAAGTATAGAAATGTGATTTTTTGTTTTTGCTTATAAACATAAATTTATATGTTTAGGTAGTAGAGTAGAAATAACAAGATAGAGTAAATCCTTCCCAGGAGGAAATACTTCATGAATTGAGGGTGGAGGTAAAAACATTCTTCCATTGAACACATTTACAAATGGTTAGGTGTTATTGAAATACTATGCATAGCACTCAGCTTCAAGAACAATATAGTCAAATAGATTTAATACCCTAACTTACCAAGTTTCTTTGAAAGATAACCCTTAAGTTTTGGTCGTCCTTTATTATTTGAAGGTGATAGATCACAGAATCCTAGAATTGGGGAACTGATACGTGATTTGTCTGTCCTTGAAACTTGGCAAATTAGTATCTTAAAAAAATTAGCATTGATACCAACATGCAAAATTTCTCCAGTCACCAACACTTAACGCTGTTTTCTTCTAGTATTTTCAGCTGTCCACAGGAAATCTACTCTATCCCAATATGTTTAACATGTGAAGTGCCATTTTTGTCTAACATTTTTAGTTCTACCTTTTAAATTTTTGTCAAAAAATCATTTTCATTATTGCTTTGGGACAAAAACTGTATTGTCATCTTTGATACAAGTTTCTTATTGATTTGTATTAGATCTTTCAGAATAGCTGTCTTAATTTTCATTTCCTTTCCCTTTCCATATGACTTTCCTCGTTCAGGGTCTTTTCGTCCTACTGTTGGATGATTACAACAGCTTCATATATGGTCGCCTCTAATCTTTCTTTCTCCTAGTGGCCTTGAATACCACTGATAGAAAAATATGACTGTAATTACAGCCATGCTCAAGAACTTAAATGGCTCCCTGTTATCTACCTCAATCAGTCCAAGCCCTAGTGTGTGATTTCTAAGCTTCTCTTACTGGATCATTCATATTTCCAACAGTATTTACTTTTACACCTTAGCACAAGCTCTTTGGTTAGACTCTTCAAAGTCTTTTAAATACTGTATTGTCATACCCTCCTTGGCGCTCTTCCTGTTGTTAGGAAAGTCCTCCTTCTCCTGTATGTTCTTTAAAGCAGCAGTCCCCAACCTTTTTGGCACAGGGACCAGTTTTGTGCAAGACAGTTTTTCCAAGGATGTGGGGAGCAGGGGATGTGTTGGGATGAAACTGTTCCATCTCAGATCATCAGGCATTAGATTCTTGTAAGGAGCGCACAACCTAGATCCCTTGCATGCACAGTTCACAATAGGGTTCCAGCTCCTATGAGCATCTAATGCTGCCACTGATCTGACAGAAGGTGGAGCTCAGGCTGTAATGCTTGCTCTCCTGCTGCTCACCTCCTGCTGTGTGGCCCGGTTGTAACAGGCCACAAACCTGTACCGGCCCATGGTCCAGGGGTTGGAGACCCCTGCTTTAAAGCTCAGATGAGTTCCCCTCTCTCCTAAAGCCCTTTCTTTACTGTTCAGATTCACGTTGTTCTCCTGATTCTCTGAGCTCTTACTTGTACTCACTGTTGAACCACGTAGTAAATGAGAGGTAAAATACAGCATAGTGGTTAAGATCATGAAGTCGAGAGCCAGACGGGTTTAGCATCTATACTTTAGACCCTGGCTCTGCCACTTACTACTGTGTGACCTCGGGCTACTTAATTGACCCCCTTGTGCCTTAGTTTCCTCATCAGCAAGATAGGGAAAATAATAATGTCTACCTTAGAGGGTTATTGTAAGGATTAAGGATGAATGTAAAGTATTTAGAATAGTACCTAACATAGTGATATAAGTGTTTGCATTATAATCAGTATCACTAAGCACTTGTTTATTCTCAGATATTTTTGTTTGTTTGTTTGTTTTTCCTTGTATAGTATTTTTTATCTTTCCACTTAGATAGTAAGCTCTTTTAAGGCAGAGTGTTACATCTTTTGTTTCGGTCTCATTTTTCCTGGCAGTTATTCAGCAAAACCCATTTGCTAATTTGATTTCTCTGTAGCCTGTGTTCCTGTATAAAAACCTTTAATAAGCTCTCCTTTAAATGAACTACTGAGGGAGACGTTTGGAAAGAAAAAGCCATGAATGGTTATAAGAATTCACCTTCCTGGGGTCAGAGGGCTGGTTACAACTTACAAAACCTTCCACATTATGAAGTAATCTCTAGATTTTGGTAGTTTCAACTGGGAATATTTTGAGACACAAATGAGAAAAAATAAAGTTGGTGTTTTATATAGAAGTAACTTTTAGTCTTTTTTAAAAAAATGGACTATTCATTTATAGCTGTTAAACTTTTTTTAAAATAATGGAATAATCTTTTGTAGCAAATGGAATGTTTGTATAATCTTCTATCTCACATGTCAAATTATTAATTTTAAAAAATCTTTTTTCATAGGACTTCCTGATCCATTTGCTAAGGTGATAGTTGTTGGATCTGGGCAATGCCATTCTATAGATACTGTGAAGAATATGCTCGATCCAAAGTGGAATCAGCATTATGACCTGTAGGTTTAAACGATTAGCTTGAAATGAAACATACAATTAATATTACTTGATATAGTCTTTGAAAAGAATCGTGGGAAATGATCTGAGTTTCATCTATGGTATAATTTGGTCTTCACAAAAGGTAAAGAAAAGCCCAGTGGGAATGTGCTTTTGTTTATAGACAGATTTCGAAAGATGAGATATCCCTAAAATGCTATGAGGAAAAAAATGAAACTGGCTCACAGTAGAGCAGTCTTCCCCACTTTTTTCAATTAAATAGAGGTATTAATTCGCCACTTTAGACCAATTATAAAACCAGAAATCAGAATTTGGTTTGCACTGAATAGACATTCTTTTTGCCTTTATGTAGATGGTTTCTTTCTTTTAAATTTTATTTTGATCATAGGAGTATATGCACCTTTTTAAAAAGGCAAATGATACTATAAAAGTTTTATGGAAAACAGCAAGGTCCCTGCTCTTTTCTCATTCCTGATTCCCATCCTCAAGGAAACTGCTTTAATAACTTTGGCTGTTTATTCTGGTATTTTCATCTTTTCTAGATATGTTCCTTATTTTATACCATGACAGTTTTCTTTTTTTAGTTTTACGTAATTTTTTTTTTTTCTTTGAGACAGAGTCTTGCACTGTCACCCAGGCTGGAGTGTAGTGGCACCATCTTGGCTCACTGCAATCTCTGCGTCTTGGGTTCAAGCAATTCTCCTGCCTCAGCCTCCCGAGTAGCTGGGAATGCAGGTGCCCACCACCATGCCCAGCTAATTTTTGTTCTCAGCAGGAAAAAGAATGAAGAGTAATGACAAAAGATCCGGGCTGTTGCTGGCAGGTTGGGCGTTTGGTGGCATCAGCAGCTGGATCAGCCTTGTTGAGTGGGAGCCCTGCTGCTCTGTATTTGCATCCTTTTATCTGATGTTCCCCCAGGGTATGCCACTTTTTAAAAATGTCGACTGTTGGCTGGTGAGAGGGGTGCAGTTTTAGAAGCTTCCCCAGGTATGGCCTTGGCCTTCCCCACTATGACAGCACTTGCTCCACAGGCCGAGGAACTATTATAGAGGTTCTGCCAACCACCAAGTATGCCCATGCTAAGTACCCATTCAGAGAGGACAAGGAGTCATCACTATATACCCTGGGATTACTGGCATGTACCACCGCACCTCGCTAATTTTTGTATTTTAGTAGAGATGGGGTTTTACCATGTTCCCCAGGCTGGTTTTGAACTCCTGACCTCAAGCAATCCATCCACCTTGGCCTCCCAAACTGCTGGGATTACAGGCGTGAGCCACCATGCCCAGTCTTTTTTTTTTTTCTTTTTTCTGAGACAGAGTCTTGCTGTGTTCCCCAGGCTGGAGTCCGATGGCACAATCTCTGCTCACTGCAATCTCTGCCTTCCAGGTTCAAGTGATCCTCCTGCCTCAGCCTCCAAGTAGCTGGGATTACAGGCATGTACCACCATGCCCAGCTAATTTTTGAATTTTTAGTAGAAACGGGGTTTCACCATGTTGGCCAGGCTGGTCTCGAACTCCTGATCTCAAATGATCTGCCCACCTCAGCCTCCCAAAGTGCCGGGATTACAGGCATGAGCCACCATGCCCGGCCCCCATATACTTTGAATCCAGTTTGCCCTAATGTTAAACATCTTATATAGCTATGACACATTTATCAAAATTAAGACATTAACATTGGTACAATGACATTAACTAAACTATAGATTGTATTCTTTTCCAGGATACCACATATCATTTAGTAACTTTCTCTCTTTCTTAAGGTTGTTGTGATTTTTGAAATTGTGGTAAAATATACATAACATAAAATTTACCATGTTAACCATTTTTAAATGTATGGTTCAGTGGCATTAAGTACTCACATTGTTGTGTGTGTAACCATCACCACCATCCATCTCCAGAACGTTTTTATCATTCCAAACTGAAACTCCGAACCATGAGACAAGTTTCTTTTTAAGTATTAATTTTCAAACCTCCAGTATATTAAATTGAAATCATTTAGTCTGGGCCTGGCTTGGTGGCTTACCCCTGTAATTCCAGCACTTTGGGAGGCTGAGATGGGTGGATCACTTGAGGCCAGGAGTTCGAGACTAGCCTGGCCAAGATAGTAAAACCCCACCACTACTAAAAATACAAAATTTAGGTGGGTGTGGTGGCACATGCCTGTAATCCCAGCTACTTGAGAGGCTGAGGCAGGAGAATCGCTTGAACCTGGGAGGCAGCGGTTGCAGTGAGCTAAGATTGTGCCATTACACTCCAGCCTGGGTGACAGAGCAAGAATCTGTCTCAAAAAAAAAAAAAAAAAAAAAAAAAAAAAAAAAAAAAGAAGAAGAAAGAAAAGAAAAGAAAAGAAGTAATTTAGTTGAACATTCCTGGAGAAAGACTGCTCTCAGGGTGTATCAGCTCCTGCTTTTTTCTGCCATTATTCACATGCCTAGCTTGCGTTACCCACCTCAGTAGAACCTGGTCAAGCAAAAACAAATGCTGTCAGAGTGCCAGATCTATTTTCCTTTCTCCATGTAACATTACCTTGATTTTGCTTTATTTATTTATTTATTTATATTTATTTATTTATTTTTTTGAGACGGAGTCTCGCTCTGTCGCCCAGGCTGGAGTGCAGTGGCACAATCTCGGCTCACTGCAAGCTCCGCCTCCCGGGTTCACGCCATTCTCCTGCCTCAGCCTCTCCGAGTAGCTGGGACTACAGGTGCCCACCACCACGCCCGGCTAATTTTTTTGTATTTTTAGTAGAGATGGGGTTTCACCGTGGTCTCGATCTCCTGACCTCGTGATCCGCCCGCCTCGGCCTCCCAAAGTGCTGGGATTACAAGCATGAGCCACCGCGCCTGGCCTTGATTTTGCTTTAGAGATTGCCCCTTACTCTTTGCTTGAAGCTTTAGGGGACTTGTCAGGCATGATGTCTTGTTCTCTGTGTGCCACGGTGTGGCAGGTAACTCGAACTCTAGCTGGGTGTGTGAATAAGGGCAGAAAGGAGTCAGAGCTGACATATCCTGATAATGACGTCTTGAAGAACCAGCCTTTAACTTCTGTGACTTCCTTCCCCAGAGCTACCCTGGTTCTCATCCCTATTATTACAGCATCTTTAAAAAACTCTTTTTGTTGCCCTGTATCTTTCCAATAAGTTCCACTCCCTACCCCCCTTAAGTTAGTCAGAGTCAGGCACAACCAAGAACCCTATTTGATATAGGAAATTATTTTAACACAAAGACCCTTGGAGTCAAATCAAATCCAGAAAAGCATTTAATAATTTATTCTACTCTGTCAACAACAAACTATTGCACAGTGAGAAAAGGCTCTGGTGGAATCATGTCTGGAAGCAGCCTCTCCACCTGAGGAGGGGTCTCTGACCTCTGAGATTGATGACATAGGTTCTAGAAAAATACATAAAATTAAAAGTAGAGAGAGATTCTGCCACATACAAGCTCTCAGGCACTTTAGGAACCATATAAGCTGTTTCCTGCCCTTTTCCGGTTACCTTAGTAGAGGGCTGGGTGCAGTGGCTCATGCCTATAATCCCAGCACTTTAGGAGGCCAAGGCGGGCAGATCACGAGGTCAGGAGATCAAGACCATCCTGGCTAACACGGTGAAACCCTGTCTCTCCTAAAAATACAAAAAATTAGCTGGGTATGGTGGCGGGTGCCTGTAGTCCCAGCTACTCAGGAGGCTGAGGCAGGAGAATGGCGTGAACCCGGGAGGCAGAATGTGCAGTGAGCCAAGATTGTGCCACTGCACTCCAGCCTGGGCGACAGAGTGAGACTCCGTCTCAAAAAAAAAAAAAAAAAAGTAGAGAAAGACTCTGCCACATACGTGCTGTCAGGCATTTTAGGAGCCATATAAGCTGTTTCCTGCTCTTTTCCAGGTACCTTTTGAGAGCTGACATTAGGATAGAAGCATAGAGGCTGTGGCACTAGAAACATTCTGGTGAGAATCGTGGCTGCTTGTTGCACACGTAACCTAGGTAAGTTAATCCCTGCACCTCAGTTTCCTCATCGGCAAAATGAAAGTTGATGTCTCATAAAGCTGTGAGAGTGGAAGAGATCACGTCTGCTGAGCACCTGGAATGTTGTAGGCATTCACCCTGGGTGTGCCCATTTTTCTCAGACCATTCTTTGCTACTGAAACTACTTCTGCAAAGAAGTTGGGGTGGCTTAGATATTGAACTGGCTTGTTTGGCAGGTTATGTTTGGTGCCTATGCATGAGAAGCTGATTGGCCATTCGTAGGACACTGAGAAGTTTGGAGACTCAGGACCTCCTGCATCCTATGTGCTTGAATGTTTGCATGGTCAGCAGTTCAGAAATATGCACATCCTGCCGAGAGCTCCATAGCTCTGTAAGAAGGAAGGATTGGGTCTCTACACCAAATGCAAAGCCTGGCCTGGCGCGGTGGCTATGCCTGTAATCCCAGCACTTTGGGAGGCCATGGCAGGAGGGTCGCTTAAAGCCAGGAGTTACAGACTAGCCTGGGCAACATAGTGAGACCCCCCATTTCTACAAAAATAAAAATTAGCTGAGTGTGGTGGTACATGCCTGTAGTCGCAGTTACTCTGGAGGCTGAGGTGGGAGAATAGCTTGAGCCTGGGAGGTCAAGGTTGCAGTGAACTGTCATTGCACCACTGCCCTCTAGCCTGGGTGACAGAGCAAGACCCTGTCTCAAAAGCAAAACAAACACAAACAAACAAAAAGCAAAACCCCAGGAGCTCTTCCAAGACACTATCGGTCAGTTCTGTAAACAATCACTGGAGGTGCAGAGGAGCTGCCCATCTTCAAGGAGTTCTGTAGCCTCTGACATGGCTGTATGGGGTCAGTTCCCTGAATATAGGTTGCTTGTTCATATTTCTGCAAAGTAGGCCCCTTCTGCCTGGATACCCTTCCCATCTATAATGGCTCACTGAGTGCAGGGCCAGCATTGGAATTGTGCAATGTACAACCTGCACGACTGTAAATAGCAGCCTTGGGTAAGAGAATGGGCTCCACAGTCAGGAAAAGCTGCATCTATTTCTCATTTCTGCTATTTATTCTTAGTAAAGAGGTGAGCAGGTTGACTTTATTTATTTATTTATTTATTTATTTATTTATTGTTAGTATTTTTTCGAGACAGTGTCTCACTCTGTCACCCAGGCTGCAGTGCACTGATGCGATCTTGGCTTAGTGCAACCTCTGCCTCCTGGGTTCAGGCAACTCTCCTTCTTCAGCCTCCCTAGTATCTGGGACTACAGGCATGTGCCATCATGCCCAGCTAATTTTTGTATTTTTAGTAGATACGGGGTTTCACCATTTTGGTCAGGATGGTCTTGAACTCCTGACCTCAAGCAATACACCTGCCTTGGCCTCCCAAAGTGCTGGGATTACAGGCCTGAGTCATCATGCCCAGCCTATTTATTTATTTATTTGAGACAGGGTCTCGTTCTGTCACCCAGACTAGAGTGCAATGGCATGATCACGGCTCACTGCAGCCTCAACCTCCCGGGCTCAAGCCATCCTCCCATCTCAGCCTCCCAAGTAGCTAGGTCCACAAGTGCATGCTACCATATCCAGCTATTTTTTTTCTTTTTGTAGAGACAGGGGACTCACTATGTTGCCCAAGCTGGTCTCAAACCCCTAAACTCAAGTGATCCTCCTGCCTCGGCTTCCCAAATCCTGGGATTATAGGTGTGAGCAACCACGCTCCACCAAGGTGACCTTGCAAAATCTCACTTTCTTCATTTGTGAAGTTGGAATAATTACAGTAGTGACCTCTTAGAGTTGTGAGGATTAAAATAAAACAATATATATAGGGAGATTTTAGCACAGTGCTTGGCATGTAGAAGACGCTTAAAAAAAGCTGTAATAACGATTATTCTTTCTGGCAAACTTTTACTCTACTTTAAAGCCTTTTCCAATTCTTTCCAAAGCTGGGTCAAATGCCTCTTCTATGTGCTCCCATTCTCCACTAGCGCTGCCTCCAGTACTGCTGGGTTCCTTCCAGAACTGTGACCTCTTGACCGCAGGGATTGTGTCTTCTACACTAGGGTCACCAGTACCAATAACAATGCCAGGAACATAGTAGGAACCCAATAAATGCTAGTTAAAGGAATGAACGCATGAATGAATGTCTACATGTTATCTTTGATGGGACCAAAGGGAAGCTTTCCCTTCTTATTTTCTGTTAGAAGCCGATAATGGGAGAAAGAGGCAGAGAAATGGGAGAGTATGGACTGGACATTTGGCAAAGGCAAGTCACTCTTTCCTGTGGTCATTTTTTGGGTAGAAAGAAAACAGAGTGAAACCTTGTACTAAGCTGGGTCTGAGAAGATAAACAAGCCAAGAGTTCTACCTAGACAATGGCCTGATTCTTCCTGACGGGGGCAGGTGTGAGCCGTGAGGAGCCAGACAAACATCCCCTTCCAATTTCCTTCCCTCTGTGCTCAGCTCCTTCAAAGTATCACAGCCCACCCCCCTCACCCCCTGCCAAAGCCTTTCCTTCATAGAAGGTGTCTTCAACTCCAAGCCAGGCTCTTATCCCGTGAGATCTTTGAAGGCTGGAAGGAGCTGCAATGAGTCTGAATCACTCTCAACCACAATGGCATTAGGGTGACAGACGGTTTCTGTTTCCAGCGCGTGTTCTAAAGTGGGTTTTTTGGTGGCTCAATTTGCTTCCACATGGTCCCTGCCAACCAGGAGCTGAGATGAGCAGTTTGCATAGATCAAATTATTGAACTTCAAAACACCCATGAAAAATTGTGAAAACAAAACAACAGCAGAAGTACAAAGAGATGTGGTTTCCCAGGAGCACGTGTGAAAAATGACTTTGCAGTCCAGATGCCCGCAGGCCCAGCATGAGTCAGCTGAAGGATGTGGAGGCCAAAAAACCTCAGACAAGTCTGGACCAAGCGGAGCTTCCAGAAAAAGAAAGGTGAGAGCCAACTGCACTCCACACTGGCCGGACCACCCTGGAGGAGGGCTGGCTCCCTCTAGATGTCATCATGTGACAGAAAAGCATGTATTCTGAGTGGAGTTACCAAGATTGGGGGGGTGTGGGAGAGGACTCAAAAGTCGGACAAGAGGGGAGGAGATGTGTGCCCTGCGGAAGAAAGTGGTTAGTGTCAGGGTGGTCTTCTGCCTGTAGCTTCTGCTTGTTAGTCCTTCCCTTCCCGTCATCCTGGAGAACGCCTATTCATCCCTTAGGCCTCAGTGCCTGCCACCTCTTCTGAGAAGCCTTCCCTCACCTCTGTAAGCAGAACCAGCCACACCTGCATTTGGACCTCCTTCTCCTGCACTGGGAGTCAGGTCCCTTCATTACAGCACACCTCCTGTGGAAGAATGTTTTGAGTGTGTGGCTAGGCAGGGACCTCGTCCTACTTATCTTTGCATGCCTACTGCGTGGCACAGTGATCACTCTTCAGCAAATGTCTGATGAATTAAATTGTTGGCAAGAAAACTGGCACCAAACATTTTGACCATGAGGAAGAGAGATTGTATTTTTTCTAGGTGGCCCAAAAAGACGGAACTGGAAGACAGGGTGGCAATTACAAGAAAGTGGATTTCAGCTCAAAATCAGGAAGTACTTTATAATAGTAATGACAGCAACTTTATTGTGTGTTTTAGTCACCTATTGCTGCATAATAAATTGCTCCAAAATTTGAGGCCTAAAACAACAAGTGTTTATGATCTCACACACTGTATATGGGTTAGGAATTCAGGAGCAGCATAGAAGAGTGGTTCTAGCTTAGGATCTGTCATGAGTTTATAGTCAAGATACTAACTGGGGCTATAGTCATCTGAAGGCTTAATTGGGGCTGGAGGATTGGCTGCAAGATGGCTGGATTGGCTGGGCATGGTGGCTCATCCCTATAATCCCAGCAATTTGGGACACTGAGGTGGGAGGATCACTTGAGCCTAGGAGTTTGAGACCAGCCTGGACATCATAGGGAGACCTTGTCTCTACAAAAAACACAAAAATCAGCTGGGTGTGGTGGCATATCCTGTAGTCCCAGCTACTCAGAAGGCTGAGGTGGGAGGATCACTTGAGCGAGATTGTGACATAAGATTGCCCTGGTAACATGAACAGATCTGGACCCGAGCCTAATAAAGGTGGCATAAATAAAGGTGTCACAAAGACAGGGTGGGGCGCATGCTTATAAGGGGCATGAGCATCTCGGGGCTGCCAGAATGGCTCCCGTTGAGTGCGCAGCACTAGCGTGTGTCATGTCTTGGCTGCGTTTCTGGGGCCCATGGCCCTTCCTTACGTGGCAACGATTGTGTCTACTAGTCAAGGGGGCTCAGCCTCTGGTGTGTGTCAAGGACCCGCTCCAGCTGACCTCTAACCCTCTGGGGCCGCCTGAGCCCTGGTCTTCCCGCTCCTCCCATCTCTCTTGGGAATCTCCCCATGCGCCTACTCCCCCGACAGTCCCCGGGGGACTTTGATTACATGGGGCCCTCTGCTTCCTCACAGGTGTCAGCCCTGCCTCAGGAATTGACTGAAAATTTGTTTCCATTCCTGGACACAGATTCAGCTGGAGAGCTGCCCCTGGGGCCAGAGCAGTTCTTGGCTGCACACCAGGATTTAAATGACAAGCTGACTCCACAAGAAAGGCTCCCGGAGGTGGTTCCACTGCTGGACGGGGATCAGAAACAGACCCCAGTTCAGCTTCCTTGCCTCAAAAGTAAGGTTCAAACTGCAGATCTAGATTGGGCTGCAGGTCATCAGGCAGATGAAATACTTGTTTGACTAGCCAGTAAGATTTCAAAACGAACAAAATTTGTTGTTTTGCCCAAGAATGTGAAGAAAGATCTAGCTGAGCGTTGGAGCCTTGCGGAGATTCTTGGGATTCCAACCAATGATCCAAACCTCAGTGTCAGAAACAGACTCTGCAGGATGAATATTCGAGTATGGACACACTGTATCCCGGCAGCCTGCCTCCAGAACTCCGGGTGAATGCAGATGAGCCTCCAGGGCCTCCTCAGCAAGTTGGACTTGTCTCAATTCCATCTAGAGCCCAAAACTCAAAATCCAGAGACCCTGAAAGACATCCAGTCCTCTTCACTCCAGGAAGAAGCCCCAGCACAGCTTCCACAGCTCCCTCAGGAGGTAGAACCTTCAACCCAGCAGGAGGCCCTGGCTCTGCCTCCAGAGTCCTCTGTGGAGAGTCTAGCTCAAACTCCACTGAATCGTGAAGTGACAGTTCAACCTCCAGGTGAGGATCAAGCTCATTATAACTTGCCCAACATTACAGTTAAACCTGCAGATGTGAAGGTTACGATGACTTCAGAGCCTAAAAATGAGAGAGAATCTTCCCAAGCCCAGCAGGAGGCCCCAGTTCAGCCTCCAGAGGAGGTGGAACCTTCTGCAACCCAACAGGAGGCCCCAACTGAGCCTCCAGGTCCTCCTATGGAGCCTGAACTTTCCCCCAGTGAACAGGAGCAGCCAGCTCAGCTTTCTGAGTCTTCTGGGGAGGTTGAGTCTTCTCCAGCCCAGCAAGAGACCCCAGCTCAGCCCCCAGAACATCATGAAGTCCCAGTTTCACCTCCAGGTCACCATCAAATGCAGCATTCAGATTTTCCCAATGTCTCTGTTAAGCCTCCAGACGTGCAGCTCACCATAGCAACAGAGCCTAGTGCAGAGGTGGAAACTTCTCCAGTCCATCAACTCTCGGCCAGGTAATGATGTAGAACCTCCCACCATCCAGCACGGGGACACACCTCTGCCTCCAGTGTCATCAGAAGAGGCTGGACATTTAGCAGTTCAAGAGGAGACTTCAGTTCAATCTCCAGAACCTATTAATAGAGATTAATTAATGAGAACCCCTCTCCGACCCAACAGGAGGCTGCAGCTAAGCATCCACAGACCGCTGAGGAGGGCGAGTCTTCTCTAACGCAGCAGGAGGCCCCAGCTCAGACTCCAGAGCTCCCTAAGGAAGTTGTAGCTCCACAGCATCATGAGGTAACAGTTTCCCCTCTAAGTCGTGATCAACTTCAGCCTCCAATACTGCACAATGTCACTATTAAACCTGTGGATCACGTGGTTACCATGACTCCAGATTTCACTAATCAGGTTGAAATGTTAACCCAACAAGGGGCCCCAGCTCAGCCCTTAATGTCCCCTGAGCAGTTTCAACATTTGAAAGACCAGGAAGAGATTATAATTCAGCAGCTAAGTAGACCTGAAAATTATGAACTTCCTCCAGTCCATAAAGAGCCCACAACTCAGCCTCCAACTCCGCTCTCCTCAGACTTTGGAAGTTCACTGAATGATGAAGCAATAGGTTCACCTCTAGATGTGTCATATCTACATCTAGATAGGGAGCTTACCAAACCTACAGCAGTCACTATGGGGGTAGAACCTTCTCCAGTCCAGCAGGACAACCCTCCTATTCCCACTGAAAAGGCTGACTTTTCTCCAGCCCAGCCTGATCTCCCTTCCCTGCCTCTGCATTCTCCTGAAAAGATTGAATCTCCAGTCCACCAAGAGGCCACAGCTCAGACTCCAGATCCCCCTAAGGAGGCAGAACCTTCTCCAGTCCAGCAAGGTTTCCAGCGGAGCCACCAGAGCCCCCTAAGGAAGTTGAACCATCTGCAACCCAGCAGGAAGCCTCGGGTCATCTTCGGAAGTCCACTGAAGAGGTCAGTCCTCCACCACAGTGGGAGATACTAGCTCAGCTATCAGAGCCACCTGAGAAGTTCGAACCACCTCCAGTCCTACAGCAGGCCCCAACTCGGCTTTTAAAGCCACCTAAAGAGGTAGAATCCTCTCCAGTCCAGCAGGCGGTCCCTGCTCAGTCTTCAGACCCCGCTATGGTGATAGAACCCTCTCTGACCCAGCAGATGGCCCCATCTTTGCCTCCAGAGTTCCCTCAGGAGGTAGAACCATCTGTAACTCAGCAGGAGGTTCCAGCTGAGATTCCAGAGCTCTCTATGGAGGCAGAACCTTCTCTGACCCAGCAGGAGGCCACAGTTCAGGCTCCAGAGTCCCCTAAGGAGGTAGAACCTTCAAGGCAGCAAATGGTCCCAGTTCAGCTTCCAGAGCCACCTAAGGAAGTAGCAGCTCAGCCTCCAGCTCATTATGAGGTCACAGTCCCAACACCAGGCCAGGATCCAGCTCAGCACTCAACATTGCCCAGTGTCACTGTTCAACCTTTGGACCTGGGACTTACCATCACTCCAGAACCCACTACGGAGGTTGAACATTCTACACCCCTGAAGAGGACTATAGTTCCTCCAAATCATCTTAAGGTGACACTTCCACATCCAGACCAGGTTCAGACTCAGCATTCACACCTGACTGAAGCCACAGTTCAACCTTTGGATCTAGGGATTACCATCACTCCAGAATCCACAACAGAGGTTGAACCTTCTACAGCCCTGATGACTACAGCTCCTCCTCCAGAACACCCTGAGGTGACACTTCCACCTTCAGACAAGGGTCAGACTCAGCATTCACACCTGACTGAAGCCACAGTTCAACCTCTGGACCTGGAGCTTAGCATAACTACAGAGCCTACTGCAGAGGTTAAACCGTCTCCAACCACGGAGGAAACCTCAGCTCAGCCTCCAGACCCGGGGCTTGCCATAACTCCAGAACCCACTCCAGAGATTGCACATTCCACAGTCCTGGAGAAGACTACAGCTCCTCATCCAGACCAGGTTCAGACTCTGCATCGAAGCCTGACCGAGGTCACAGGTCCACCTACAATGTTAGAATCTTCGCAGGATTCATTGGTGCAGTCTGAAACTGCACTAGAGGAACAGAAGGCCTCCACAAGCACCAACATATGTGAGCTCTGTACCTGCGGAGATGAGACTATACCATGTGTTGATCTCAGCCCAAAGCAGAGGCCCCACCAAGTGCCTGTGCCAGAGCCCAACACGTACAATGGCACCTTCACCATCTTGTAAGAATCACCTTTCCTCAATCGTCCTCTGTGTCTTGCCTGACATGGCAGCCTTTTCCTGGAGGCCTTCCTGGGCCTTCTTTATCTCCCCAAGCCGTACTGACGACTGACTTTCTGCTTTCACCTTTGCTTGTCAACTCTCCCTTCTCCTCATTCTCCTTTAATGTTAGACCCATTCTCCAGTCTTTTACTTTTACTCCAGTCTTTTACTCATTTTCTTATCCATTTTTATTTAGCCATATCACATCATTGCTTAACCGCTGCTCTGCTCCTATTTTCGCTTCACCCTCTTTACAGCAGCCTGTCACTCTCCCGATCTCAGTGATGATGCTCTAAGTGGTTAAGAGTTGATTCTGGAGCCAGGCTGCCTGGGTTTGAACCCAGGTCTGCTTATTAGCTTGGTGATCCAGAGCAAGTTATTCTGCTCTGTGACTCAATTTCCTCCCCTTTAAACTGGGGATTATGCTAGTTACCATTTCATAGGATTGTTGTGAAATTTAGGTGAGGGAATATATGAAACACTTCATCAGTGCCTAGCATATGTAGGAGTGCTGGCTGTTAACATGATTACTCAGTCCTTTAGTTATGTCCAGAACTCATCTTTGTTCCTGGCTTTTTATATGTAGCACTCATTTTGTGTCAAACCCAGGACAAAGTATGCTACTGTCTGCAGAACATGAAAATGATAGGAGGGAAGAAAGAGAATAGGCATAAAAGGGAGGTATATATAATTAATTACTAAAAGATAATGCATGCCATCGGTGCTAGAATTTACCAGAATCTGTGGTCCTTGAGGTGTGGAGATCAGGGAAAGCTACATGGATAAGCTAAAACTTTACTTGGGTATTCAATGAGGTATGGAAAGCCATTGAAAGTTTCCAAGCAAGAGAGATTAAATGATTAAAACAGGAAGATTATTTTATTTTATTTTGTTTTTTTGCTTTATGTTCAAGTGGAGACATGCAAAGGATTATTTTAGAATCCATATGTAGAGTGCCCAGAAGGAAAAGCTTATTTCAGGGAGACAAAATAGAAAGGTCTAGCCAAATGTAGGAGTAAAGTGTGAAGGGGTTAAATCAGATCAGTTGTAATAAGAGAAAGAAAAAGCCTAGGATGTTTCAACAGAGGGCAAAGCTTTGGTGTTACCTGACATAGGGTTTCTTTCTACTTATTTATCGATAATGATAAGCTTATGCCCATTTTTCTGTTGAATTATTTACTATTTTTGTGTTGATTTGAAGAAGTTTGTTTAGACACATAAGTGCTTTTGGATAAAATACTTACATTCAAAGTAATTAACTGGCATCGTCTGTCCAAGAGATGGGATGGATAGAAAGTTAAGCTTCCGAGAGATGCCTCATCATTTGTGCTAGTGGCCCCGCATTATTTTTTGATGAATTGTGCAAACTGGGAAGCTGATAGCTCTGGTAATGAGAAGGCAGGTGTTATTTTCTGTTTCTGAATATCCCCGACAAGGTTGCCATGATTCTTTTATTTATCCTGTTCATTCTTTTCCTGCCTATTCAAGGATATAAACTGCCTTTCTTCACAGAAATTTCCAAGGAAGCTATATTTCATACGTTGATAGAAATGTATGGAAAGCATACAGTTGGACCGAGAAACTGTGAGTATATTCTCTCCAAATATGACAAAAAACTAACTGCATTGTAAGATCCTTCTTGGTCCAGAATTTTGAGGTCCATACCTCTGAGAAAAGACATTTCCCCTCCATACTCCAAATCAACCTCTGTGGATTGCAAACCTATGATTATTATTATTATTTTTTTTTGAGACGGAGTCTCGCTCTATCGCCCGGGCTGGAGTGCAGTGGCGCAATCTCGGCTCACTGCAAGCTCCGCCTCCCGGGTTCACGCCATTCTCCTGCCTCAGCCTCTCCGAGTAGCTGGGACTACAGGCGCCCGCCACCACGCCCGGCTAATTTTTTGTATTTTTTTTTTAGTAGAGACGGGGTTTCACTGTGGTCTTGATCTCCTGACCTCGTGATCCGCCCGCCTCGGCCTCCCAAAGTGCTGGGATTACAAGCGTGAGCCACCGCGCCCGGCCGATTATTTTAAAATTAAATTTGTTAGGCTCTCTCTAAGAGGCAATTTAAATTTATTTTTTATCATACAAATAATACATGGTTATATTCTTTTTTTTTCCTCTTTGTTTTTTTTTTTCAGAGGCAGGGTCTTACTTTGTCCCCTGGGCTGGAGTGCAGTGGCACAATCACATCTCACTGCAGCCTTCACCTCCCAGGCGCAAGTGATCCTCCCACCTCAGCCTCCCAAGTAGCTGGGACCACAGGTACATGCCACCACGCCCACCTAATTTTGTATTTTTTGTAGAGACAGGGTCTTCCTATGCTGCTTTGGCTGGTCTTGAGCTCCTGGGCTCAAGTGATCCTCCCACCTTGGCCTCCTAAAGTGCTCATATTACAGGTGTGAGCCACCATCTCCAGCCCATGATTCTATTTTTAATGTATAAAAATGCAATAACAGGTATAACAAAAACCTTCCTTGTGCCCTACTCCCTCATCCCTGAGGTAATGCTACTCTGCCTTTAGTATACATGCTTCCAGACTTTTCCCCATTTGCCTACATACATATTTACATAAAGCAAAATAGATTTGCTCTGTGGTTTTTAAAATCTTTTTTCCTTACATAAATGGTAACATCTTGCAACTTGATTCTTTCACTTCATTGTATCACTTATATGATATTCTTTCACTTCGTAATTTCTTTCCTTCCTAGGACTGAGAGGGTCACCCCATTCATTTAAACTCCTGCATAATCCATGGTATGGATGCATCATAGTTTATTTAATAATTTCCCCATTGACGAATGTTTAGATTATGCTTAGTGGGCAAGTATTCCTGTAGCATAGATATCTAGAAATGGGAGAGTTGGGGTGAAGACTATGTAGATATAAAATTTTAATTGTCCTCAAAAATGTTGTGCCAACTGACTCTATTGTCAGCAGAATATGACAGCATTCATTTCCCCACACCTTTTCACTGCTGGATATTCACCAACTTTTTGCTGAAGTTATGGATGAATAAAAGGGATTCCATCCAGATTTGAATTTTTCTGATTACTCATGAATTTAAATATCTTTATACGTTTATTGAACATTTGTGTTTCTTCTCCGAGCTTTCTGTCTTTCGTTCATTTTCCTGTTGAATTATCATTTTCTTACTGATTTATAGAAGGAATTAGTTTAGACACATAAATGATTTTGGAAAAAATGCTTACATTCGAAGTAACATTTTTCACAACAGTTTGTGTCACATCATTAGTTTGACTTATATAGATAAGACATACATGAGTTCTAAATTAAAAATAAAACACATGCTAGGTGCAGTGGCTCACGCCTGTAACCCCAGCACCTCGGGAGGTCGAGGCAGGCAGATCACCTGAGGTCAGGAGTTTGAGACCAGCCTGGCCAATATGGCAAAACCCCATCTCTACTGAAAATACAAAAATTATCCAGGTGTGGTGGCGGGTGCCTATAATCCCATCTACTTGGGAAGCTGAGGCAGGAGAATTGCTTTATTTATTTTTTGAGACGGAATTTTGTTCTTGTTGCCCAGGCTGGAGTTTAATGGTGTGATCTTGGCTCACTGCAAGTTCCACCTCCTGGGTTCAAGGGATTCTCCTGCCTCAGCCTCCCGGGTAGATGGAATTACAGGTGCCCACCACCACGCCCAGCTAATTTTTATATTTTTAGTAGAGACAGAGTTTCGCCATGTTGGACAGGCTGGTCTCGAACTCATGACCTCAGGTGATTCACGTGCCTTGACTTTCCAGAGTGCTGGGATTACAGGCGTGAGCCACCACGCCAGGCCAGGACTACATTTTAAAAGCAAGAAAATTATTACAAAAGTCAGGGTAGTGGTTACCTATTAGGGTTAGAGAGAGGAATATGATTGGAAAGGGGCACACTGGGGCTTCTGGGATGCTAGCAATAACCTTTTGTAACAATGTTTACATGGGTATCCGCTTTATAATTATTAAACTGAATATTTGGCCAGGTGAGGTGGCTCATGTCTGCAATCCCAACACTTTGGGAGGCGGAGGCAGGAGGATCACTTGAGCCAGGAGTTTGAGACCAGTGTGGGTCACAGAATGAGACCTTGTCTCAGAAAATTAAATTAAATATAAACAATTTTTATGTTATGTGCACTTTATGCACATTGTAGTTCTCAAAGTTTTTTGATGGGGGAAAAATGTTGAATGGCTTCACTTGCAGCCCTGACATGGTCCCATGTGGGGCTTTCATAATAAGGTTTGGGAAGAGAGAGAAGGAAATGGAGGTTCTGCTGATCTTGGTGCCACCCAGAGTTGGATTCTGAAAGGTATATTATGATCTAGAGAGGAGTCATTAAAGATACAATTTGGTGGGAAGAGTGGAGCGGTGTGCTTATGTCTGTGTGCTTGCATGTGTGTGTGTGTGCTTGCCTGTGTGTGTGTGCTTGCATGTGTGTGTGTGTGCTTGCCTGTGTGTGTGTGCTTGCACGTGTGTGTGTGCTTGCCTGTGTGTGTGCTTGCATGTGTGTGTGTGTGCTTGCCTGTGTGTGTGCTTGCATGTGTGTGTGCTTGCCTGTGTGTGTGTGCTTGCATGTCTGTGTGTGCCTGTGCGTGCTTGCATGTGTGTGTGTGCTTGCCTGTGTGTGTGCTTGCATGTGTGTGCTTGCCTGTGTGTGTGTGCTTGCCTGTGTGTGTGTGCTTGCATGTGTGTGTGTTTGCCTGTGCGTGCTTGCATGTGTGTGTGTGCTTGCATGTGTGTTTGTGCTTGCATGTGTGTGTGTGATTGCATGTGTGTGTGTGTGCTTGCCTGTGTGTGTGCTGGTGGTGGTGGAGAGAGATGGACACAGAAAGGAGAATGGAATAAAAGGTTTGAATGAAAGCAGAGCAGATACCACCATCTTGAAATGACCGTGACCCAGCTTTCCTCCACATGCAGGAGATAGTCCTTGTAGCAAATAGTTGTAGTTTGCATTTTAATCTAAAAATAACTTTTTCATTTTCCAGAATTCTCAGTGAAAATTATTTGACGGAATTACATAAGGATTCATTTGAAGGCCTGCTATCCCTCCAGTATTTGTAAATTAGTTAATCATATTTTTGAGTTTTTAGTCATATTATCTTTAAAATGAATAAGGGGTTCAAATTAGATAATCTCTAAGATTTCTTTCAGCCATAAAATTCTGCAATTCTGTAAGTTTGTATAGGGTCTCAGCCCATCTCTAGCATTAGCTATGTCCTATGTATTTTCAGTTTTTAAATTATATAGACAAAATACAGACAGAAAAAATTTCACATGGTAAGAAGATCTGAGCAGTGACTGACACCCATATGAACCTTGTTTCATAAGGATTTACTTACCATCTTCTTCTATTCAATCTACAGCCAATAGATCAAATCTAACCTAAGGTCTATTTTGTAATAGCCTATTAAGTTAAGAATGGTTTTTGCATTTTTAAAGGACCGTGAAAGAAAAAAGAGAAATATGCGAGAGAGATCATACATGGCCCACAAAGCCTTAAAATATTTACTGTCTGACCTTCACAAAAAAAGATTTGAAAAAGTTGGTTTAGTAGGATGAAAGGAATTAAAGTTAACTTCAGATTGTTGCCTAAAGGAGAAGAAAATATGGACCACCTACATTCATTTGAGCATCATTAATCCAGAATTTTTTGGTAATTTAATCGGAATTAAATTAACATTTAAATATTTGAAATCAGCTGAATTATAGGAATAATATTATCAAGAATATTAAGCTACCAAGAGAATAGACTAGTATTAAGGATTTCATTTCAAGAATTGTTATATTAAAACAGATGTTTAAAATGATGGTTAAGTGGTAGAGCTAGAAATGTTTACACTAAGAAGCATATCAGAAATGCCCCTAACTCTTCACTAATTACACAATAACTATCTCCCCAGCCCTGTTACCAAGAAAGGGATACCTGCATAGTATTTCTGTCTGTTTAGAGACAAGAAGATACTGTGTTCAATTGCTATGAAAGCTTGATTCTTATCTTTTGTCCATAGAGGTGTGTATGTCATTAACCCTTATTAAGCTTATTAGTGATGCTCTTTTTTTTTTGTTTGTTTTTTTGAGACGGAATCTCGCTCTTTTGCCCAGGCTGGACTGCAGTGGCATGATCTCTGCTCACTGCAAGCTCCGCCTCCCGGGTTGACGCCATTCTCCTGCCTCAGCCTCCCACGTAGCTGGGACTACAGGTGCCTGCCACCACGCCTGGCTAATTTTTTGTATTTTTTTAGTAGAGACGGGGTTTCACCGTGTTAGCCAAGATGGTCTTGATCTCCTGACCTCGTGATCCACCCGCCTCGGCCTCCCAAAGTGATGGGATTACAGGCGTGAGCCACCACGCCCGGCCTAGTGATGCTCTTTTGCAAACAGATTCTTTCAAATGTGAAAGGCTTAAGGAAAGTGGGTGTAAAGACCCTCAAGTGGATGCCAAAGTGCTACAGAGGCCATGAAGTAAGAAAACTACATTTGCTTTAAAATAGTCATTTTCCTTCTACTCACTCCTCCAGCTATTCCTTCATTCATTCATTCGTTCATTCATTTTTTTTTTTGAGACAGAGTCTCGCTCTGTCGCCCAGGCTGGAGTGCTGTGGCGCGATCTCGGCTCACCGCAAGCTCCGCCTCCTGGGCTCACGCCATTCTCCTGCCTCAGCCTCTCCGAGTACCTGGGACTACAGGCACACGCCGCCACACCCACCTAATTTTTTGTATTTTTAGTAGAGACGGGGTTTCACCTTGTTAGCCAGGATGGTCTCGATATCCTGACCTTGTGATCCGCCCGTCTCAGCCTCCCAAAGTGCTGGGATTACAGGGATGAGCCACCGCGCCCGGCCAGCTATTCATTTGTTTTACAAATATTTGAATTTACTTTATTTCCATGTGTCAGTTTTAAACATGATGGGCAATGCAGATGAGCAAGACCTAGTCCATGCTTTCAAGGAGTTTATGCTCAGAAAAAATGGGATGAAAAATAACTACATTAAGAAGAAGAAATGGATGTGGGCACTAGGAGGGATAAACTTGTTTCTGAAGCATAGAAGAGGGGAAAATGACTTCAATTTGGACCCAGGAAGATGTTACTAGAACAATCCCATTTGAATAGGACTTTGAAGGGCCATTGTGTAGCTTCGGACAGACATCTTGGGGACAATATTCTAAACTTGGAGAAGGGCAAAACACAGGAAAGTATTCGAGGAATGCCATGAGTACCTGTAGATTACAAGGAGGGAGAGTAGGAAATTGGAGCCAGATCTTCTAGGGCTTTGAATGCCAAGTGAGGAGCCATCATGGGGTACTGTGTTATCACTGCAGTGCTGTAAGATGGATCTGCATCACAATCATTGAGGGGGCACGTTAGAACTCAGTTCTGGACTCCACCCTCATAGTTATTGATTCAGTTGGTCTAGAGTGTGACCAAGAATTTGCATCCTCAATAATTTCCCAGGAGGTGCTGGTCTTTGCAAGCCACTTCTGGAGAGTTTATGTGATGACTGTGTGCAGGATAGTTTAGGAAGGGAGAGACTAGAGATGGAGACATCAGCCAGACAACGTTACACCATCCAGGTAAAGAGGAAGGGAAAAGCCCCATCACTGTATAACTGAAGAAATTGCTTTCATGAAATATTAAAGCAATATAAAACCAAAAAGGAATTTCTATTAATATGATAGAAATTAATTGTATTAATATGATTTGAATATTAGTTCCAAGTTATGTATTCAGTAAAGGGGTAACTTCCTTTCAAATGCTGTGAAAGGATGTCTTTTATTTCTTCTGATACTGAACTGGCTTAGGAAAACAAACCTAAACTAGGAAGGTGTATAAATGTGAGGCTATTCAATGTGAGGCTATTCATTTTAATATTAGAAACTGTATATAAAAACTTTGAGCTCATAATCTAGGATTTGATGAGACTACAAAAGGGCATCTAGTCAAGTCTACTGCTCTTAGGAAAAATTAATCCCAAAGTCTATTAAGTTGTATATTTTATTTATTAAAAGTATGAAGATGAGAGTCTAGGAGAGGTACGGGCAGAGTTAGGGGCTCTGGAAAGTTCAAATACAGGTCCAAACGTTTAGAGTCGAGATGAAAAATGCGTATTCAATATTATTCTGAACTCTTGCTGTTATTCATACTAGTCAACACTGATAATTTATCAAGGCAATATTTTCCTTTTATTTTTCCTAGAGATTTATCCTGCAATAAAATACAGTCTATTGAAAGACATACATTTGAACCACTACCATTTTTGCAGTTTATGTAAGTTACAAATATAACTTTATTACATTTGGAATTTTTATAAAACTTAATTATAAACCTCTTTGCTATTCATTTTGAAATATGATTAAAATTTGACCAGTAGAAATGTACTAAAATTATATAGCAAGTCCTTTTTGTCTCTAGCAAAGAGTAGTGTGAGAATTATTACACAGATCATAGTGAATCATCAGAGAGCAGTGGTTCTCAACTGGTGTGATTTTGTACTCAGGTGCCATTTGGTAATGTCCAGAGACAGTTTTGGTTGACAAAACTGTGGTTGTGCTCCTGGCATCTGGTGGGCAGAGGCCAGAGATGCTGCTAAACATCCTGCAAAGTATAAGACAAACCGCCACGGCAAAGAGTTATATAGTCCAAAATGTCGATGGTACTGAAGTTGTGAAATCCTGTTCTAGAGAAATAAAGATCACTTAACACAGGTACTTACTGAGCGTTCACTGTTTTATAGCTAATGCACCACATGTGCAGTGTTAAAGTATAAATCATAAGCCAGTATCTTCCACAATGAGGTTTCCTTAGTGCACAGAGAAAGGATTGAGTTTATGTTCAATCCTATATAAATTAGACTCACAGCAAATGATAAATGTTCTGAAATAACTTTTTTTTCCTTTGGCTTATGTCTTTTTTTGTAGAAATCCGGGCTGCAATTTAGTTATGGAACTGAGCCTTGGAACATTTCAGGCCTGGCACGGAATGCAGTTTTTACACAACTTGTAAGTGAAATAGAAGATGAACACGTGTAAACAACTATTTTGTATAAAAACTGATACAATTATTGGTTAGCTGGGTATAAGCCCATTGTGAACTCTGAAAAGAGTATCTTAAGATCCATTCGTTTTTCTCAAATGGGGAAACTAAGGTACAAAGAGGGCAAGAGACTTACACAGCTTATATATGACCTGCTCTGCTTGTCCTAGTTCTGACCTATGGCATGGGCAAGAAAAGGCATCAAACAAGTGACCCTCAAATTAGCCTTGTTGCTGGGCGTGGTGGCTCAGGCCTGTAATCCCAGAACTTTAGGGCGGATCACCTGAGGTCAGGAGTTCAACACCAGCTTCGCTAACATAGTGAATCCCCATCCCTACTAAAAATACACAAAAATTAGCTGGGCGTAGGGTTGCAGTTTTTTGCTCCCTGGAGGACTTTGTGTTAAGCTTTCTTCCTTGCAGCTAAATGTTGCAGACATTTAAGCAGTTTGAAACTCTACATATGAACAGGAATCAAAGTTAAATCCAAAGTGTAGGGCTGGGCATAGTGGCTCATGCCTATAATCCCAGCACCTTGGGAGGCCGGGGTGGGAGGATCACTTGAGGTCAAGAGTTTGAGACCAGCCTGGCCAACATGGCGAAACCCCGTCTCTACTAAAGATACAAAAATTAGCAGGTCGTGGTGGCAGGTGCCTGTGATCCCAGCTATCGGGAGGCTGAGGGTCGAGAATGGCTTGAAGTCGGGAGGTGGAAGTTGCAGTGAGCCGAGATTGTGCCACTGCACTCCAACCTCCCCTCCAGGCTGGTCTCAAACTCCTGTGACCTCAGGTGATCTGCCCACCTTAGCCTCCCAAAGTGCTGGGGTTATAGGTGTGAGCCACCATGCCTGGCCAAAATGGTGTTTATGTTAAGCTATTGTGCAAAAAAAATTTTGTAAAGAAAATACGTCACTCTATTTTAATTCCATATACTTTCCTGACTACTCTTCTACCGTAAGTGCAAAAATTCTATGATTTCTCTGTATAACATACCCAGCAAATCAGAGTGGGTATATTCAATGGCCTGAAGGGGACTTTAGACTCAAGGTAAAGATTCTCCTCTACATCTGACTTTAGAAAATACTTTCCACCTTTCTTGTGGTTCAGAAATCTAGTTTCACACAGTTCATTTTGAGGTAGAGGGAGGTGTTCAGGATGTGTCTGGATTAGAGCAGCAGTTTCTGCAGATGCTCCTCTCTGTCTTCATTAATTTGCTGATGCTTAACTTAGGGAAGAGACACTGAGGGTCTGCTTTTCTTTTGCCCTCACACCAGAGAACGGGCTCATTATGTCCCTCCACCAAGAGGTTTAGGTAGCATCAATACAAATGTCTTAAACTCACCACCTTTACTAAGCACTTTATAACAATGGGAGTCCCACATAAGAATCTGGCGGCCGGGAGCAGTGGCTCATGCCTGTAATTCCAGCACTTCTGAAGGCTGAGGTGGGTGGATCACCTGAAGTCAGGAGTTCAAGACCAGCCTGACCAACATGGTGAAACCCCGTCTCTACTAAAAATACAAAAATTAGCTGCGTGTGGTGGCGGGCACATGTAATCCTAGCTACTCAGGAGGCTGAGGCAGGAGAATCACTTGAACACAGGAGGTGGAGGTTGCAGTGAGCCAAGGTCATGCCATTCCACTTAAGCCTGGGTGACAGAGCAAGGCTCTGACAGAGATGGGGTTTTACTATATTGGTCAGGCTGGTCTAGAACTCCTGACCTCAGATGATCCACCCACCTGGCTTCCCAAAGTGCTGGGATTATAGGCCTAAGCCACCAGGCCCAGCCAATAAATGGAAACTTGAACTCAAAAGAAGGAAGGAAGGAAGGGAGGGAGGGAGGGAGGGAGGGGAGGGAGAGAAAGGAGGGAAGGGAAAGAAGGAGGGAGGGAGGGAAATGAAGAAAGAAAGAGAAAGAAAGAAAAGAAAGAATTGTAAAACCATAAGGTTAAAGTAAACCTTTTTTCTTCATACAGATTAAACACATGAGTTCAGATTACAGCTTTGCTTCTTAATAGCTTGGTGACCTAGGACAAGGTATGTAACTTCTCTGTGCCTCAGTTTCCTCATTTATAAAATAGGGCAATAATAATATCTACCACATAAGGTTATTGTGAGGATGAAATGTGAAATGCTGATCACAAATACGTAGCAGCCTAATAGATACTCACTGTAATAATTATTATTTTTATAATTTCTGCAAAAGTACAGTGATGATTCTTGGATTAACCTAAAGGGTGATTTTCTTTTATTTCTTCCTGTTTCTTTTCTTTTTCTTGTTCACTTTAAAGAATTAAAAAGAAAATAGATTCCAGCATTTTGGAATAAAAATTCACATCAAAATGAATTTATTCATTTTATTGACAGATAAACAAAATGTCATTTGTTTATTCAGTAAACATTTATTAAATCCCTAGTAAATTTCAGACATCATGCCAGGCACAGGGATGACAATGACAATACGGTGTGGTCTCTGCCCTCAAGGAGCTGATAGCCCAGGGGACTGACAAGTAGACAGGTGGTTACATGCAGTGTAACAAAGGCTGTGATGTCATACAAGGAGACAAGTGGGAGTATGTGATGGGAGTATGGTTTTGACCAGTTCCTCCTCTTAGATTTATCCCTTTTTCTTTGGCTATAACGCAAAAGAATTGGTCCTATTTTTTTTCTTAACTGGGCAAATTAAACCATAAATTTAAAAAACTTTATAAAGATAAAAGGCAAGCAGTCAGGTGCAGTGTCTCATGCCTGTAATCCTAACACTTCGGTAGGCTGAGGGGGGTGGATCACCTGAAGTTAGGAGTTGGAGACCAGCCTGTCCAACATGATGAAACCCCGTCTCTACTAAAAATACAAAAATTAGCTGGGCGTGGTGGTGGGCACCTGTAATCCCAGCTACTCAGGAGGCTGAGGCAGGAGAATTGCTTGAACCCAGGAGGTGGAGGTTGCAGTGAGCCAAGATGGAGCCATTGCTGTCCAGCCTGGGTGACAGAGCAAGACTCCATCTCCAAAAAAAAAAAAAAAGCAACTTGAATTATGGATGAACAACTTGAATTATGGAGGACTCTAGAAATAGTGTTTCCTACAGAGTCAGGGCTTCCTACCAGCATAGTCATTTCTAGGGTTTTTGACCTGAAAAGTTCTGTGGCATATTTTTTCTTTGCTATCCACTTCTTGTTTTTTTTTTTTTATTTCTTCCCTGCTTTCTCTCCTCTACTTTATCTTCTAGAGACCTAGGTAGTTCCCAAAGGAATAGTGCTTTACGGAGTCTAATGGCGACTTATTATGTTAAAGCAGAACATTATATTTTTTTCCTAAAAGTTCTATACCAAAAAATGAATATAGACTTTTTATGCAGTTTCACACATTGAAAATGCAGGTAATTTTAATTTCATTGCATTTTTCAGAATTCTCAATCGCAATCCTCTGACTGCTGTCGAAGATCCATATCTCTTTGAACTGTCGGCATTAAAATATCTGTAAGTACTATAGTACTGTCATGAGTCATGATATGATTTATGCTTTTTAAATTTGTCATCAAAGATAAAGTATTTTGCATTTAGGCTAAAAAGTCATAATTTAAATTTTAACTGAGTTGTTGAAAAAAGTTATTGGCAAAGAAAAGGATTAAGAAAGGATGTATAATGGTCAAGACAGCCAGCGGGGAAGAGAATAGTGTTGAAGAACCCGTATAGATTTGGAACATGTAGACACATGGAGGAATATTATTTAACCAAGAAAGCAAAGAGGAATAGGTGTTCATTATTCTAAAAAGGAAGAAAAGAGTAAATAATCAAGATGGGTGAATGCACTATGAAATGAGAAGTAAGATAATGGTAAAAAAGTGTAAGTTCTCTTAAATTTCATTAATTTGATGATGTAGATCAACTTAAATTTCTTTAATAAGATCTCTCTGGAATTTTACGGCAAATAAACTCTTGAAGTGGCTTGTTTTATAGAGAAGCCAAAATTGAAGTAATCACATGTCTTTGAATTATCTTTTGAAGTACAGAATTTTGTAATGGGTTCATATCATGAATGTTTCAGCTTTCTTCTTCAGAGACATGGGAACAACGCACATCACACTTACAACACTTAAGAACATTCTCACGGTGACTGTTGAACTGCAAAAACTGTAAGTTATTTTTTTCTTAGGTTTATTTTTACTTAGTTGGTTTTTTAGGTTTATTTTATTATTTTCTTAAGTCAGATTTATTGACATATAATTTTCACATAACATTCACCCTTTATAAGCGTATAGTTTGATGAGTTTGACAAATGTATAGTTACATAACCACCACCACATTCCCAATATAAAGCATTTCTGTCACCTCAGAAAGGCCCCTCGTTTCCCTTTGTAGGCAATCCCTTCCTCCCACCATCAGCCCCTGTTAGCTACTAATCTGATTTCTGTTCCTATAGTTTTGTCTTTTTCAGAATGTCTTATAAATGAAATCATGTAGCATGTAGCCTCTTGCATTTGACTTCTTTCACTTAGTATTGTTTTTTATTTTTTTTGAGATAGAGTCTCAGTGTCGCTCAGGCTGCAGTGCAGAGGCATGACCTCAGCTCACTGCAACCTCCACCTCCCAAGTTCAAGCGATTCTCCTGCCTCAGCCTCCCAAGTAGCTGGGATTACAGGCGTGTGCCACCATGCCCAGCAAATTTTTGTATTTTTAGGAGAGATGAAGTTTCACCATGCTGGCCAGACTGGTTTCGAACTCCTGACCTCAAGTGATCCGCCCACTTTGGCCTCCCAAAGTGCTGGGTGTGAGCCACCTTGCCCGGCCTCATTCAGCATAATTTTTTTGAGATTATGCTACCATCTCTGTTGTTGCCCCTATCAGTACAGCTGGCCCTCCATGTCTGCAGGTTCCTCATCCATGGATTCAACTAACCATGGATGGAGAATATTTGGAAAAAATAAAATATATAAAATACAACAATAAAAACAGTAGAAAATTTAAAACACAGTATAATTATTTACATACCATTTACACTGTATTAGGTATTTAAAGTATACCCGAGGCTTATGTCATTCATTATATCAAGTATTATGTCATTCCATATAAAATACTTCAGCGTCTGTGGACTTTGGTATCTGTGGGGGGTACTGGAGCCAATCCCATGCAGACACCGAGGGACAACTCTTCACCCCTTTTTATGGCTGAGTAGTATTACAGTTGTGTGGATGTATCTATTTGTTTATCCATTCATCAATGTATGGACATTTGGGTAGCTTCAGTTTTTTGCAATTATGAATAAAACTTCTAAAAACACTCATATACAGGTCTTTGTGTGAACCTATGTTTTTGTTTCTTTGCGTAAATACCTAGGAGTTGGATTGTTCACACGCTTAGTGTATATTTAACTTTTTAAGAAACTGCTAAACTGTTTCCTAAAGTGGCTGTGCCATTTTACATTTCCACCAGCATTGTATGAGAGTCACAGTTGTTCTACATCTTCAGCATTTATTTATTTTTTTTTTGCAACACAGTCTTACTGTATCCCCAGGCTAGAGTGCAGTGGTGCCATCTTGGCTCACTGCAACTTCTACCTCCTGAGTTCAAACAGTTCTCCTGCCTCAGCCTCCCAAGTAGCTGTAGGCACCCGCCACCACACCCAGCTAATTTTTATGTTTTTAGTAGAGACAGGGTTTAACCATGTTGGCCAGGCTGGTGTTGAACTCCTGACCTCAACTGATCCACACCCCATGGCCTCCCAAAGTGCTGTGGTTATGGGCGTGAGCCACCATGTCTGGCCCAGCAGATGTTTTTTTGAGACAGAGTCGTTGCTGGAGTGCAGCAGCAAGATCTCAGCTCACTGCAACCTCGGCCTTACAGGTTCAAGCGATTCTCCTCCCTCAGCCTCCTGAGTAACTGGGATTATAGCCACACACCACCATGCCCAGCTAATTTTTATATTTTTAGTAGAGATGGGGTTTCGTCTTGTCGGCCAGGCTGGTCTCAAACTCCTGGCCTCACTTGATCCACCTGCCTTGGCCTCCCAAAGTGCTGGGATTACAGGCGTGAGCCACCATGCATGGCCCAGCCCAGCAGATTCTTATATTTGAGTTTTTAAAGAAATGTTCACCTTTCTACTGCTAGATGTGTAGTGGAATCTCATTGTGGTTTTAATTTGCATTTCTTTAATAGCTAGTGATGTTGAATGTTCATGTGCAAATATCTTCTTTACTATACTGTTCAAATCTACTCCCATATTTTAATTGGATATTAATATTTTTATTGGGTTTTTTTTCCTCCTGTAATCCCATTGGAGATTCGTTATTATTGAGTTTTAAGAGTGCTTTAGGCCAGGCGTGGTGGCTCACACCTGTAATCCCAGCACTTTGGGAGGCCAAGGCGGGTGGATCACGAGGTCGGGAGATCGAGACCATCCTGGCTAACAGGGTGAAACCCAGTCTCTACTAAATACACACACACACAGACACACACACACACACAAAATTAGCCAGGCGTAGTGGTGGGCACTTTTAGTCCCAGCTACTCGGGAGGCTGAAGCAGGAGAATGGCGTTAACCCAGGGGGTGGAGCTTGCAGAGAGCAGAGATCACGCCACTGCACTCCAGCCTGGGCGACACAGTGAGACTCCGTCTCAAACAAACAAAAAAAAAGAGTGCTTTATAGATTCTAGATACAAGTCTTTTCAGGGACCAGGTACAGTGGCTCATGCCTATAATCCCAGCACATTGGGAGGCTGAGGCAGGAGGATTGCTTGAGGCCAGGAGTTTTAGACCACCTGGGCAATATGATGAAACCTTGTCTCTACCAAAAACATAAAAATTAGGCAGGTGTGGTGGTGCTCACCTGTGGTCCCAGCTACTCTGGAAGCTGAGATGGGACGATTGCTTGAGCCTGGGAGGTCGAGGCTGCAGTGAGCTGTGATCGCCACTGCACTCCAGCCTGGGTCACAGAGTGAGATACTATCTCAAAAATGAAATAATAAATAAAAACAAAAAACAAGGCCTTACAGATATGTGTTTGGTAAATATCTTCTCTCAGGTTGTGGTTTGTCTTTTTATTCTGTTCAAAGTGTTCTCTGGCTGGGCATAGTGACTCACACCTGTAATCACAGCAGTTTGGGAGGCCGAGGCAGGTGGATCACTTGAAGGCAGGAGTTCGAGACCATCCTGTCAGATGTGGCAAAACCCCAATCTCTACTAAAAATACACAAATTAGCCACGTGTGGTGGCCCATTCCTGTAATCCCAGCTACTCAGGAGGCTGAGGCACAAGAAGTGCTTGAACCTGGGAGGTGGAAGTTGCAGTGAGCCAAGATTGCACCACTGCACTCCAGCCTGGGCAAAAGAGTGACTCTGTCTCAAAAAAATAAATAAATAAATAAAATAAATAAGTAAAGTTTTCTGAAGAGCAGAAGTTTTTAATTTTGATCAGCTTTAAGTTAGCAATTTTTTCTTATATGGCTTGTGCTTTTTTGTTTCTTACCTAAGAAATCTTTAAGAACCTGTTGTTTAATCCAAAGTGGAAAAGATTTACTCTCTATGTTTTCTCCCAGAAATTGTATAGTTACATTTAGATCTATGATCCATTTTGGGTTAATTTGCATATATGGTGTGAGGTTTATTTTTTTGTTTGTTTTTTTGCAATTTTATTTTTATTTTTTGGAGAAATGAGGTCTCACTGTGTTGCCCAGGCTGGTTTCGAACTCCTGGCCTCAAGTGATCCTCCTGCCTCATTCTCCCAGAGTACTGGAATTATAGGCATGAGGCATCATGCCTGGCCTTCTTTGTAGATATAGGTATAGACATCTATATAGATATCTATATAGATATCTATATCTATATATCTATATAGATATCTATATCTATATATCTATATAGATATCTATATATATCTATATATCTATATCCATATCTATATCTATATCTATATATATATATATCTTCACCAGGTGTGATGGCACATGCCTGTAGTCCCCGCTACTAGGGATGCTGAGGCGGGGTTATCGCTTGAACCCAGGAGGTAGAGGTTGCAGTGAGCCAAGATGACAACCACTGCACTCCGGCTTGGGTGACAGAGCAAGACCCTGCCTAAAAAATATATATACATATATTATATATACATATATATCTTATATATATATGAATATATATTTTATATGTATATGTATTTTATATATATTATATATGTATGTATATTTTATATATATATTTTATGTATATATGTGTATATATGTATATATATATTTCTGCAGGGCCCTATCGTGAGTTTGTTACACAACTTATTGCAACTTAAATTGTGCCACCACCACCCCCCACAATATGGCAAGCTAAATAGAAACTCAGTTATGCTAAGGCTGGTTGAGGGCATTATGCAAGATTAGCATGGAAAGGGCCCTTCATTTAGCGCTCTGCTCCGTTCATTTTCGTCAGGTCACTTTCTTATCTTCACCAGGTTGTCAGATCTGTTTTACTGCTCTAGCCTCACTTTCCTCAGCCTCCTGCAGCATCTTCCCTGTGAGCTAGATCCCTTCCTCTCTGGATGAAGTCCTCTTCATCGAACAACTTTCTCACTTAGTTCTCTAAGATAGTGAGGATCTGTCTGCTTTTTTCTTGACCATTAGTGGGTAGGAAAAATGCTCTGATTGTCTGTAACCATTTGTCACCAAGGACATAAAGACATTGAACAAATTTCCTCATTGGAGTTCATTATTGGAAGTCTTGAGGAGTTTACACATTTATATACAAAGTACGTAGGCCAGCTCATTTTTCTTGGCTCATGTGTAATGATCTTTCATGCGTATTGAAAAATTACTATCCTCAAATAAGGAGAATGTATATCTCAGGTCATTTACAGTCTCAAAGGTGTTTGTCAGTATACTTTGAAACAATCCTGCGAGCAGATCTAGATTGAAGGAGACTTAAGAATCATGAACTGGAGGCAGCGCCGGGGCAGGTGCAGAGCTGGCAAGCACGTGGTGGGGCCCCTGAGGCACACAGAGGGTCGCACGCCTGGGAGCCTGTCGCTGGCGCGGTCCGGGAGGGAGGTTCGGCGGCGGGAGGCAGCATTTCGGTTGTAGGGCTGAAGAAGCAGTTCTACAAGGCGAGCCAGCTGGTCAGTGAGAAGGTCGGAGGGGCTGAGGGGACCAAGCTGGACGATGACTTCAAAGAGATGGAGATGTCATCAGCAAGGCAAGGCATTGACAGAAATGCTGGCAAGGACCATCAAGTACCTGCAGCCCAACCCAGCCTCGCAGGCTAAGCTGACCATGCTCAACACGGTGTGCAAGATCCGGGGCCAGGTGAAGAACCCCGGCTACCCGCAGTTGGAGGGGCTCCTGAGCCAGTGCCTGATCCGCCACCAGAAGGAGCTGGGCAACGAGTCCAACTTCACTGACGCACTGCTGGATGCCAGCGAGTCCATGAAGCACCTGGCAGAGGTGAAGAACTCCCTGGACATAGAGGTCAAGCAGAACTTCATTGACCTCCACCAGAACCTGTGTGAGAAAGACCTGAAGGGGATCCAGCACCACGTGCAGAAGCTGGAGGGCCGCCGCCTGGACTTTGACTAAAAGAAGCGGCAGGACAAGATCCCTGATGAGGAGCTGCGCCAGGGGCTGGAGAAGTTTGACGACTCCAAGGAGGTGGCAGAAACCAGCATGCACAACCTCCTGGAGACCGACACTGAGCAGGTGAGTCAACTCCCGGCCCTGGTGGAGGCGCAGCCCGACTACCCCTGGCAGGCCATGCAGATCCTCGACGAGCTGGCAGAGAAGCTCCAGCACAGATGCGGGAAGCTTCCTCACACCTCATGCGGGAGTATAAACCTGAGTCCCGGGAGCTCTTTGACCTCGGAGAGCCTGAGCAGTCCAACGGGGGCTTCCCCTGCACCACACTCCCCAAGATCGCAGCTTCATCCTCTTTCCGATCTTCTGACAAGCCCATCCGGACTCCTAGCAGGAGCGTGCCGCCCCTAGAACAGCCAAGCTGCAAGGTGCTGTACGACTTCCAGCCTGAGAACGATGGGGAGCTGGGCTTCCGTGAGGGCGATGTCTTCATGCTGATCAACCAGATCAACGAGAACTGCTACCAGGGCCTGCTGGACCACCAGTCGGGCTTCTTCCTGCTCAGCTACGTGGACGTGCTCGTGCCTCTGCCCAGTGACTCACTGGTGCCCCCGCCCAGCCTCTCCATCCACACTGGGTGGCACCCCCTGCCAGGTCTCCTGCCTTCCATGGGCTCCTGCTGCCAGGGCGGTGTCCAAGCCTGCCGGCGCCACCCAGGCCCAGGCCCTTGAGGTACTCCCTCAGCAGGGAGCCACACTTGGGTGGGAGGCTTACCTGGGTGGGGGAGACGCTTGTTTACACTAGCGCTGACCCCCAATGGTGATGGCTCCCTTCCGCACTCCATGGCGCCGGCCTCCGCCCCGCTCTCCAACTCCTCACCCAGCTGGCCCAGGCGGGGCAACACTAAGGTGCTCTCAGAAACACCAATGTTCCTCCAGGGCAGCCCCCACCTCCGTCCTGACCTCACAGGGGCCCAGTCCACAGCCTACCCTCGAGTTCCACGGCCTTAACAGGCTTGGATCGACTGTCCCTGTGGAGTGGCTCAGAGACAGGACCCTGGTTTTAAATCCCCCCACAAGCCTGCTGCTGGCGATGAACCCTAGCCCCACTCCAGGGCCACGGTACCCCCGCCTCACACAGGCACTCCTTCTCCCCAAGGCCAGGGCAGAGGGCTTCACTCTTTCCCTGGCCTGCTGTCAGCTTGCAGCCAGGAGACAGAGGCCAGCTGAGATCTGCCCCACCTTCCCCCCATACCGCCCCCCGCAACCAGGACACAGAACATGGCCTCCTGTAGGGCCCTGCCTCCCAAGCCTCACCCTCACAAAGCCAAGTACCTTTTCAGCTTTTTAACTGCCCCCAGCCAGGCCCACAGAAGCCTGTGTCACTCTGGCACAAGCTGCCACCACCAGCCACCTACACACACCCCCAGCACACCTCGCACGGAACCACAGCCCCAGCCGTGCTGCTAAGGGCCAAGAACAAAGGCTCCAGTGAGCCCAGGCCAGCATGTCTGCATCCCTGACATCTGCTTCCTCTGTTGCCCAATCCAAAATCGACGAAATGGAGGGTCCTCTGGGCTGGGCCACATTAAGATTCCCCTCCCACTGAGGCCCAGCGAAGCCTCTGGACCCCAGGCTCTGCTCTGCACCCTCGTGGTCAGCAGTAAATGAAGGGCACAGACACCCTGGCAGGGATGAGCACACAGCCTTGGGCACGGTTCAGGACAAACTGAAATGTATGCCTGAATTTTGTAAACAGAAGTATTAAAGGTCTTTCTACAAAAACAAAAAAAATAATGAACACTAAATGCAATGTCTGATGTTTGATTGGATTCTGAATTTTTTAAGCCATGTTATGATTGGGACCATTGTGAAAATGTCCCAATGGGACATCTGGGCTCATGCCTGTAATCCCAGCAGTTTGGGAGGCCAGGGAGAGGGGGTTGCTTGAGCTCTGGAGTTTGAGACCAGCCTGGGCAACGTGGTGAAACCCCATCTCTACAAAAAATACAAAAATGAGCCAGGCGTGGTGGCACGCACCTGCAGTTCTAGCTACTCAGGAGGCTGAGGCGGGAGGATCACTTGAGCCCAGGAGACAGAGGCTGCAGTGAGCCGAGATTGCACCACTGCACTCAGCCTGTGTAACAGAGCGAGACTCAGCCTCAAAACAAAAGAAACATCTTTGTGTCAGAGTTAAGGTTGCTATATAAGTAAAATGCTAGGTTATGGTTCTGGATACATTCAATCTATATGAAGATCAGAGGCTTCTATTGGACCCAAAGGAATACTAGTCACTTGTGATTATTCCTCTATAGGTTTGAAAGATGTATCAGGCCAACTTATTGGATGCAGTTTTAATCTAAAACTCTATACATTGTACCCCTAACTCACAGACTTCATGTATCCATTGAATACTCTTCTGTTTCCACAGTCTTAATGTGGCCCTAACAAAGTCATCCTTTTAGAGGACTCAGAAAAGGCCCCCCTACAACTTCTGTAATGTAATAATTATAGTAGTTAACATTTATTGATCACTCACTGTGTGCCAGACATCTTTCAGGTATAGATTCATTTAATCCTCAAAACTCATTCGAGGTAGGTACTATTATAATGACAAGGCCAAGGAACAGAGATTAAGCAATTTGCCCAAATTTACATTATTCCCAGAGCTTGGATTTAAGCCTAGTCTGGCTGTGGAATCTGTATTCTTAATGACCATGCTATACTGCTTAAGATTAACCTTGAGAATTTATTCCAGTTACAGAGATTGTTTTTATTCTCTAAAACTGCCCCCAAGAAGCCATAACAATAAATTAATCAATTATCTTGGTTATCCCTTTTGCCCAAATTTATATTTTGAAAAAAATTGAAACATGCCAGAAAGATGGAAGAATACTACAGAATCCAGTCAGAGATCAGGCACTGCATGTCATGTCTTCATTTCCTTTAATCTGAAACATGCCTCTACTTTTTTTGATCTTTCATGACATTGGCATTTTTTAAGAGTCAAAGATAGTTGTCTTGTCAGTTGTCCCACAACCTGGATTTCTCTGTTTCCACATGAGATTCAAGTTAAGCATCTTTGGGAAGAATACTGCACAGGTGACGTATCTTTCCTGCCTCGTGACCCCAGGTGGCTCATAATGCTAAGTTTGATCACTTGTTTAAGGTGATCTTCCAGATCTCTCCACTGTAGTTATTTTGCTGGGTGTGGTGGCTCACACTTGTAATCCCAGCACTTTGGAAGGCCGAGATGGGCAAATCACTTGAGTCCAGTTTTAGACCAGCCTGAACAACAAGGTGAAACCCTGTCTCTACTAAAAATAACAAATATAAAAAAAATAAAATTAGCTGGGGTGGTGGTGCAAGCCTATAGTCCCATCTACCTGGGGGGCTGAATTTGGAGGGTCACTTGAGCCCAGGGGGTCGAGGCTGCAGTTAGCTATGATTTTGCCACTGTACTTCAGCCTAGGTGACAGAGTGAGACCTTGTCTCATAAAAAAATAAAAAATAACTTTTCCCTTTGGTAATTAATACAAAATTTGTGGGGTGGTACTTTGAGATCAGTGAAGATCCTGTTCTCAAATGTCTTTTCACCCAACTGTCCATCAGTGATAATCTTTGTCTGAATGAATTTTTATTACATTGGTGGTTCCAAAGTGACACTTTTTAAAATTCTGTCCTTCCTTCTACATTTATTAGCTGGCATTATTTCATTAAAGAACAACTACCCCTCTTTTTTAATATCATTCCTCATGGATTTTTTATATATTATATTGTAGCTTATTGTTGTTATTCTTTTGAGTGCTCAAATTGTCCAGATTTAGCCAATGCAATCTCCATTTTTTTTTAACCCCACAATCCAGGTTACACTGAGCTATTTTTAATGCCCAGAGAAATTTCTAATATTTCCCACCCCCAACAGGAATTGAGAAAGGGCCTCCAGAAGTTGGGGGCTTATTCAGATTCTTCTTAGAAGTCTACCTTCTTCCTGTGTACTTTCAGCCCAAAGTGAGACTTTTGAGTCGGGAAGAGATGCCTCTGAATTAAACTATTGATCAGTGTCACCCAATTCTAATCCCAACTGCCTTTATTCTAGGCATGCCATACTCACTGCCATGCTCACCCTTCGGTTGGGCACCTGTGTCCTCCTTCCCATTGGCCTTCTGGTTCCTACCCAACTGTCCAGTCCACAGGCCTCAGTAACACCCTTTTGCCCAGCCCTGTGGTAGCGTTGGCTGCCTCCTTTACCTACTCAAGTAACTGCTTTACCACTAATTTATCATTTTGTGTTTTCATCTGTAGGATCTTACCTAGCTATATGGCCTGCTGCCTCTGCCAATTTAAAAATAGCATTGAGGCTGTCTGCAAGACACTCAAGCTGCAGTGCAACACTGAATGTCTGGTTAACACCGTACATTGTCGTGAGTCCAAATTGCCTGGTGATAAATTGTTACATTATTTTAAGTATTTGTTTTTAAATTTTTATTTTTTATTGATGAAATTTTAAGCTAATGATATAATTGTTTAATTTACTCAGTCAGATTTAAACTCCCTCAACTTCTGAACTACTCCCTTGCTGGGAGTCAGGTTCTCAGTTATTGTTACAAAATTTAATAATGGAACTGTTCCCTATGCATACAGGACCAAGAGAAAGGAATGGGAAGGCTAGGGAATAACATTAACATCCACACACTGTGTACTGTGCTCTCTGCTTGGTGCTTTGCCCCCAGTGATAATTTCTTCATATAGTGCAATGTAGTTGATAAGCTGGTTTTATATCCATGAGGTCTCAAGTACTCTCTGCCTTTTAGGACAGATGTAGATCCGGTTTTGTTTTTGTTTTTGTTTTTACAATTTTATAAGAGTAGAAGAGATGCTGTCTTATTTGAAGCCTGAGAGCTTCTGGTTCCATAACCAGAAATTGCTACCTGGCTCTTCTAATGGAATGGAGGGCTTTTCCATTCTTAGTCCATCCAACTCTGAACTTGCTCCGAATCTCAAACTTTTCTAGTCACAGAACAAATGCTCAAGTGCTTTCAAGAGTTTTTCTGTAGATTAGGTTTATTAGCACCAACTTCATGACTTCTAAAATGTGACTTCTTGAATACAGGTATCTGCCAGTGATATGGGGTGGATAATTAATAATGCTTAGCTACTTCTATAAAGACAGTGTTGCTTATTTTTCAAAACTTTTTCTTTTTTTTTTTTTTAACAATTATATTCTTCCCTTCTCCCCAAGAGGTGGGCAGAAAAGCATTGTTAATCTCCTTTTACAGATGAGGAAAAACAAGATCAGAGGTGCTGAGTGCTGTAGCCTAGTGCCAGGTCTTCTGTCCCCAATTCTGGGTTCTCCCCAAGCCCATGTTTCTCTTTTCTCGCAATCTTTACTTCTTCCGCTGGCCTTCAGCACCACCCAAAATACTTTTAGTTCTGGAAAAGAAGCCCAGCTGCACACTGGCACACTTGACCTTCATGCAATCAGAAGCTTTGGATGATTCCCCATCCAAAATATTAGAGATGAAATGAATGCAAAGGAGGCATCTGACAAAAGTTGCTTTTTCCCTTCTGCATTTAGGACCTCAAGTAATGTTTATCCAGAAACTGCTATCATACCATAGATTCAGTGTATATTTAACAACATAGGCATACAATCTGGCAAATTAAAAATCTCTTAACCTACACCCTGGATCCCTGCCCAAATTTAAGAAGAGAACTAAGGTGGACACAGTGTTTTTTTCCATGTTGCATCTTTTGTGATGGGAGCTATGATATGTGGGAGCAGAGAATGGGGTGGGTGGGTGGAGCACACGGCAGATGAGGATCTATCAGCAGTGGGAGGGGGCATCCACTTTAGCATCTCCACCCTGCTCCTCTCAGAGGACCGCCTTTCATTGCATTCAGCTGTGATGGTAGCAAGAACACGGGCACACTGAGGATGAGGAGAGCGGGAGCCTTGTGTTCTCTCTGCATATGAGGCAGGACAGCACAGGGTACGGAGCAGTCTACAGAGAGGCCAGCTCATCAGCTCATCAGGGAAGCACTTGTCTTCCACCTTGGGCTTTGACCGAGCACTGGGCAATTGGCCCCTGGGGATCAACGGAAGAATCCTAAGCAGAGTGACTCTATGTCACACTATGGAATGTTCCAAGTAGGTGGCCATGTTTTCAAAAGATGTCTTTTCCTCCTTTCATTGTTGCCATTTCATAGGTTTAGGTTTGGGTGTATGTTACTCCTCTCTGAATGGCACTCGAATGTTTGCTGACTCTTACTCTGTGTGACTGGGGCGTACAGCTATGCACTGAGTGTGAAAGATGATCAAAGATCTTTCATGATGAAAACAGTCTCTTCTTTTCTGACAGCTGAAGAAGCATCTGTAGGGAATCCAGAAGGAGCGTTCATGAAGGTGTTACAAGCCCGGAAGCAGCACACAAGCACTGAGCTGACTATTGAGGTGGAGGCGCCCTCAGACAGCAGCGGCATCAAGTTGTCAGGCTTTGGGAGTGAGCGGCAAGACACCAATGACGAGAGTGATGTTATCAGTGCACTAAGACACATCTTCCCTTATTTCTCAGAAGGAAATCTAGATGCAGAATCAATATTGTTACCATTCGCTAAACTGCTTTTTTCAAATGTACAAGGTGGAGATAGGTTCCGGAGTATTTTGAAAAACAATAGAAAGAGCCCCTCACAGTCCAACCTTCTAGGTAACAAATTTAAACATCAAATATTTCCAAATAAACTAGAAACTGTTGAGCCACAGGAAAACAGCCTGGTAAAGATTCACGGTGTAGGCAAAAACCTGCAGAGAGTGAACAGAGTCCTCACAGGCCCAAGGGGCATCCAGAAAAGACACTTCAAAGAGGTGGGAAAGCACAGCACTAGGAAAGAACAGGATGCCCAGGCACTTGTGGACAATGCTGCCAAAGAAAAAAGGCTTGAGAGGCCAGCCCCAAGGGAGCTGGAACAGCCTCACGTAGTGCAGGGGCCTGAGAAGGTAGCGGGAAACACCATCTACACTAAGCCTTCGTTCACCCAAGAGCATAAGGCAGCAGTCTTCTCTATGCTGAAACCCTTCTCCATGGTCATGCCTTCTGCCTCTAGCCCCGCAAGAGCCCTACCTCAGGTCAGAGACAGATCGAAAGACTTAGCCTACACCACTTTAATGTTAGAAATGGCAATGTCTAGGGTTAAAAATATGGAGGCTGCTAAACCAATCGCACATTCCAATAGACTGATGCTCGCAAAGAGGCTGCCGTTGTCTGCAGAGAAGAGCCTCATAAATTCACAAGGGGTTTTTTCATCCTTAGGAGACCTGAGTCATCAAGAAAACCCTCTTCTGGGAGTATTTGCTCCTTCAGAACGTTTTATAGAAAACACTCATGTAGAAGACACAGCTGCAAGAGATGCCTCTGAAGAAAACGTTTTTATGGAAAACACTGTTATGCCAGAAGGCACCATCTCTGAAAACACAAACTACAATCATCCTCCTGCGGCAGCTTCCGCTGGGACTGCGTTCAACTTAGAGCCAACTGTTACAGAAACTGACACAAAATGGGAACACAACAACGTGGGCACTGACCTGTCCCCCGAGCTCAAAAGCTTCAGTGACCCATTGCTCTCCTCCCCAGGTGATCAGTTTGAAATTCAGCTAACCCAGACGCTACGGTCCCTCACCCCAACGAGGATGTGAGAAGGTTCATGTCTCATGTTATCTAGACACTGAAATTAGAATGTTCAGAAACGTATGTGCAAATGACCTGTGCCAAGCTCATGTCGTGAACAGGCCTCCAGATGAAGCTTCTCAGCAAGCAGCAGGAAGCAAAGGCATCCAAGGCAGAATGGGATATCTATCTATCTATCTATCATCTATCTCTATCTATCTATCTATCTATCTATCTATCTATCTATCTATCTATCATCTATCTATCTATTGTCTATCTATCTATCTATCTATCTATCTATCTATCTATCTATCTATCATCTATCTATCTATATATCTTCACTAGGTGTGATGGCACATGCCTGTAGTCCCCGCTACTAGGGAGGCTGAGGTGGGGGTATCACTTGAACCCAGGAGGTAGAGGTTGCAGTGAGCCAAGATGACACCACTGCACTCCGGCCTGGGTGACAGAGCAAGACCCTGCCTAAAAAAAGTATATACATATATTTTATATATATATATGTGTGTGTGTGTGTGTATATGTATATATATAATGTGTATGTGTGTATATATATGTGTGTGTGTGTGTGTGTGTGTATATATATATATATTTCTGCAGGGCCCTATTGTGAGTTTGTTACACAACTTACTGCAACTTAAATTGTGCCACCACCACCCCCCACAACATGGCAAGCTAAATAGAAACTCAGTTATGCTAAGGCTGGTTGAGGGCATTATGCAAGATTAGCATGGAAAGGGCCCTTCATTTAGCGCTCTGCTCCATTCATTTTTGTCAGGTCACTTTCTTATCTTCACCAGGTTGTCAGATCTGTTTTACTGCCCTAGCCTCACTTTCCTCAGCCTCCTGCAGCATCTTCCCTGTGAGCTAGATCCCTTCCTCTCTGGATGAAGTCCTCTTCATCGAACAACTTTCTCACTTAGTTCTCTAAGATAGTGAGGATCTGTCTGCTTTTTTCTTGACCATTAGTGGGTAGGAAAAATGCTCTGATTGTCTGTAACCATTTGTCACCAAGGACATAAAGACATTGAACTGATTTCCTCATTGGAGTTCATTATTGGAAGTCTTGAGGAGTTTACACATTTATATACAAAGTACGTAGGCCAGCTCATTTGTCTTGGCTCATGTGTAATGATGTTTAATGCGTATTGAAAAATTACTATCCTCAAATAAGGAGAATGTGTATCTCAGGTCATTTACAGTCTCAAAGCTTTGTCAGTATATTTTGAAACAATCCTGCGAACAGATCTAGATTGAAGGAGACTTAAGAATCATGAACTGCTCTTTCTCAGTGACCAGGTCTTTTGCTCAGGCGCAGATGGGGAAGCGGAGCCAATATGCCAGTGGCCCGGAGCTGGGTTTGTCGCAAAACTTATGTGACCCCGCGGAGACCCTTCAAGAAATCTTGTCTCAACCAAGAGCTGAAGCTGATCGGCGAGTATGGGCTCCGGAATAAACGTGAGGTCTGGAGGGTCAAATTTACCCTGGCCAAGATCCGCAAGGCCTCCCGGGAACTGCTGACGCTTGATGAGAAGGACCCACGGCGTCTGTTCGAAGGCAACTCCCTGCTGCGGCGGCTGGTCCGCATTGGGGTGCTGGATGAGGGCAAGATGAAGCTGGATTACATCCTGGGCCTGAAGATAGAGGATTTCTTAGAGAGACGCCTACAGACCCAGGTCTTCAAGCTGGGCTTGGCCAAGTCCATCCACCACGCTCGCGTGCTGATCCGCCAGCGCCATATCAGGGTCCGCAAGCAGGTGGTGAACATCCCGTCCTTCATTGTCCGCCTGGATTCCCAGAAGCACATCGACTTCTCTCTGCGCTCTCCCTATGGGGGTGGCCGCCCGGGCCGCGTAAAGACGAAGAATGCCAAGAAGGGCCAGGGTGGGGCTGGGGCTGGAGACGATGAGGAGGAGAATTAAGCCCACTTGTCCCTCCTGGGCTGCTGGATTGTCTCGTTTTCCTGCCAAATAAACAGGATCAGAGCTTTAAAAAAGAAAAAAAAAAAAATCATGAACTGGAGGCGGCACCGGGGCAGGCGCAGAGCTGGCAAGCACGTGGTGGGGCCCGAGGCACGCAGAGGGTGGCGCGCCTGGGAGCCTGTCGCTGGCGCGGTCCAGGAGGGAGGTTCGGCGGCGGGAGGCAGCGTGTCGGTTGCAGGGCTGAAGAAGCAGTCCTATAAGGTCAGTGAGAAGGTCGGAGGGGCTGAGGGGACCAAGCGAGATGATGACTTCAAAGAGATGGAGGTGTCATCAATAAGGCGGTGACGGAAATGCTGGCAAGGACCATCAAGTACCTGCAGTCCAACCCAGCCTCGCAGGCTAAGCTGACCATGCTCACGGTGTGCAAGATCCGGGGCCAGGTGAAGAACCCCGGCTACCCGCAGTCGGAGGGCGTCCTGAGCCAGTGCCTCATCCGCCACCAGAAGGAGCTGGGCAACGAGTCCAACTTCACTGATGCACTGCTGGATGCCAGCGAGTCCATGAAGCACCTGGCAGAGGTGAAGAACTCCCTGGACATAGAGGTCAAGCAGAACTTCATTGACTTCCTCCAGAACCTGTGTGAGAAAGACCTGAAGGGGATCCAGCACCACGTGCAGAAGCTGGAGGGCCGCCGCCTGGACTTTGACTAAAAGAAGCGGCAGGACAAGATCCCCGATGAGGAGCTGCGCCAGATGTCAGGCTTTGGGAGAAGGCAGCAAGACACCAATGATGAGAGTGATGTTATCAGTGCACTAAGTAATATCTTGCCTTATTTCTCAGCAGATCTAGATGCAGAATCAATATTGTTACCATTCGCTAAACTGCTTTTTTCAAATGGACGAGATGGAGATAGTCTCCTGAGGTATTTTGAAAAACAATAGAAAGAGCCCCTCACAGTCCAACCTTCTAGGTAATAAATTTGAACATCAAATATTTCCAAATAAACTAGAAACTGTTGAACCATAGGAAAACAGCCTAGCAAGATTCAAAGTGTAGGCAAAACTTACAGAGACTGAAGACAGTCCTCATAGGCCCAAGGAGCATCCAGAAAAGACACTTCAAAGAGGCGGGAAAGCACAGCACTAGGAAAGAACAGGATGCCCAGGCACTTGTGGACAATGCTACCAAAGAAAAAAGGCTTGAGAGTCCAGCCCCAAGGGAGCTGGAACAGCCTCACGTAGTGCAGGGTCCTGAGAAGGTAGCGGGAAAAACCATCTACTCTAAGCCTTCGTTCACCCAAGAGCATAAGGCAGCAGTCTCCTCTATGCTGAAACCCTTCTCCATGGTCATGCCTTCTGCCTCTAGCCCCGCAAGAGCCCTACCTCAGGTCAGAGACAGACCGAAAGACTTAGCCTACCCCATTTATTGTTAGAAATTGCAATGGCTAAGCCAGCAGAGTGGCGCAGTGGAAGCGTGCTGGGCCCATAACCCAGAAGTCGATGGATCGAAACCATCCTCTGCTAGAAATTGCAATGGCTAGTGTTAAAAATATGGAAGATTCTAAACAAATCATACGTTCCAAAAAAAATACCACTTTTATAAAACTCGCTCCCATGTGGCCCACAGAATACCCAAGGCCAAAAAGATTAGAAAGTTTAGAAAGAGCAGTTATCTCAATAGACTGATGCTCGCAAAGAGGCTGCCGTTCTCTGCAGAGAAGAGCCTCATAAATTCACAAGGGGTTTTTTCATCCTTAGGATCTTGAGTCCTCAAGAAAACCCTCTTCTGGAAGTATTTGCTCCTTCAGAATGTTTTAAGAGAAAACACTCATGTAAAAGACACAGCTGCAAGAGATGCCTCTGAAGAAAACGTTTTTATGGAAAACACTGTTATGCCAGAAGGCACCATCTCTGAAAACACAAACTACAATCATCCTCCTGTGGCAGCTTCCACCGGGACTGCGTTCAACTTACAGCCAACTTTAACCAAGCTGAGAGAAAATGGGAATACAACAACGTGGGCACTGGCCTGTCCCCCAAGCCCAAAAGCTTCAATGACCCATTGCTCTCCTCCCCAGGTGATCAGTTTGAAATTCAGCTAACCCAGCAGCTACGGTCCCTCATCCCCAACGAGGATGTGAGAAGGTTCATGTCTCATGTTATCTAGACACTGAAAATGGAATGTTCAGAAACGTATGTGCAAATGACCTGTGCCAAGCTCATGTCGCGAACAGGCCTCCTGATGAAGCTTCTCAGCAAGCAGCAGGAAGCAAAGGCATCCAAGGCAGAATGGGATACGGACCAATGGAAAACTAACCATATTAATGAGAGTGGAAAGAAAGAGCAGAAGTCGTCTGAGGTGAGGACCACACAGAAACATGAGACCCAGATTTCCCATCATTTAGCATATGCCAGGACAGTGCCCACATAGGAGAACCTGGGACTCCCAGGCCATAGCTTGTCTTGGCCATGTAACGTAGGCCATGACAGTGATCTCCCACTTTGCTCAGGTAGACAGTGAAACAGATTACGGCACAAGATGAACTGTAGCTCGGGGGTGGTAGCTCAAGCCTGTAATCCTAGCACTTTGGGAGGCCGAGGTGGGTGGATCAGTTGAGGTCAGGAATTTGAGGCCAGCTTGGCCAACACAGTGAAACCCCGTCTTCACAAAAAATACAAAAATTAGGTGGGTGTGGTGACACATGCCTGTAGTCCCAGCTACTTGGGAGGCTGAGGTGGGAGGATCACCTGAGCCCAGGGAGGTCAAGTCTGTAGTGAACTGTGATTGCACCACTGTACTCCCGCCTGGGTGACAGAGTGAGATCCTGTCTCAAAAAAAAATAAAAAGAACAAAAGAACCTGTAAGCTACTCAACTGGAATACTGGGGTTTTGAAATGTTAGCTTCCATTCTCTCTCTTTTTTTAATTGGTCTTTCTTTTTTCTTTTCTTTTTTTTTTTTAAGCTCATGAAAGAAGTTCCACGATACGGCCATAACAACGAAGTCATCTTGGCAATATCTGTGACTGTAACACTAACACTTTGGATTGTAATGATTTGTCTGATTGAGGTAAGGACAATAATTAATTCAGGTTTTCAGAATACAATCCTGTCTTTGTGTGCATTCAGAACCCACAAACTGAAAACCAATGTCACTTTCCCACTTGACATTCTTCTTCTGTCGTTTAAGGCTGAGATATGCTTTGTTCTTTTACTGCAATGTATATTCCAGGATTTTTAAAGGATCCCCGCTTCCAGGAGATCTCTGTGAAATGAAACCAAGTTGATCCCACTAGACTATTTTAAGAAGTTAAGTTGACATAACAGCAAACTTTCTCCCACCCGAAACTATGTCAACAATTGGATGCACTCACCGAGTCACCCCTCACTCTGCCACTCATTTATTTCCTTGTTGCTTAAATGATGAGAGACGTATAATCTCCACCCTCACGGAGTTGTCATCACCCTGGAGAGGAAGAAGGCAGCCAAAAGTGAGAAGTGTTGTCTTGTGGACTTATTAGATTCACATAGTATCGTCCTTCTCCAGCGTGTAAGGCGTTGTCTAAATAGGTCCAGTTAAAGCACTACACGGTAGCCATTTTTAAAAAAAATTTTTGGCCGTATCTTTAAATTCATGGGGGAGGGGGAATGTCTCATACTCCAGTCCTCCTGAGCTTAGACCCTCTGTGAGACGTGTCACCATTTCTTGGACACCATATGAGACATTCCCCCTCAGATTAGAGATGCTCAACCTGCATCAACATATCTAAAGCCTGCATCTGGCTACTCTGGGGCGAGTCCTGTTTACAGTGCCCATTCCTGGAGCTTGCCTCTTTTTGCCTTTTGTTTGATTACGTGATGTATTACTTTTCCCAACAGGCCAGTGCTAGCATATTGGAAGAGTGATTTAATAAGGTGGCAACCTTGACGCTATGCTCCTAATCCAACCTTATTTGCCTCATTTACCATTTCCATTATTGTGGCAGCCCTCCATTCCAGCCAGAGCAGCCCCTCACCATGCCCCAGTCACACCATCCCCATTTCTGCTCTTGTCTGTGCCTTTGTCCATCTAAAATTCCCTTATTTCACTCTGCCTGTGAGAATCCTATGAATCTCTCCAAAGCCAACTCGGTTCATCTTTCTGCTTGAAACCTTCCCTGAATAGACCAGGTGCAGTGGCTCACGCCTGTAATCCCAGCACTTTGGGAGGCCAAGGCAGGCAGATCACGAGGTCAGGAGATCGAGACCATCCTGACTAACACAGTGAAACCCCGTCTCTACTAAAAATACAAAAAAATTAGCTGGGTGTGGTGGCAGGCGCGTGTAGTGACAGCTACTTGTGAGGCTGAGGCAGGAGAATGGCGTGAACCTGGGAGGTGGATCATGCAGTGAGCCAAGATCAGGCCACTGCACTCCAGCCTGGGGGACAGAGCGAGAGACTATGCCTCAAAAAAAAAAAAAAAAAGAAACTTCCCTGAATATTCCAGCCCTCCTGAGCCTAGTCCCTTTGTGAGATTTGTCCCCATTTCTTGGACACCATATGAAAGACTTCAGAGGCTGAAGTGGGAGGATTGCTTGAGCCTGGAAGGTCGAGGATACAGTGAGCTGTGGTCATAGCACTGCACTCTAGCCTGGGCAACAGAGTGAGACCCGGTCTCAAAAACAGCCACCACTGAAAACTATCTTGGGATTTGAATAGGATTACCTTAAATTTGTAGATTAATTTGAGAATTGACATCTGTACGACATTCTAGGAACACCATATTTCATGTCATGTATTCATTTCTTGTTAATGTCTTTCAGAAGAGTTTTAGGGTTTTCATCATATAGATCTCACACGTCTTTTGTTAGATAACAGATCTTTGTAGTTTTGTTCCTAAATACTTCAGACATTTGTATTGCCATTGTAAATGGGATCTTTCTTCCATTTTCTAGTTAGTTATTGGTGGCACATCTGAAAAGTATTTGAGGTTTGTGTGCTGCTCTTTTGATTTTGTATCTAGCCACCATACTGAATTCTCATATTACTTCCAGTAAAATCTTAGTTGATTCTCTTAGGCTTCTTTGGCTAACATTTATTATTTTATATGCAAATAATGATAGTTTTGTCTCTTCCTTTTCAATACTTACACTCTTTCTTTCCTTCCTTTCCTTTCTTTTTTTTTTCTTTCTCAGGGCCTTGTTGTCACCCAGACTGGAGAGCAATGGTGTGATCTAGCTCACTGTAACCTCAAACTCCTGGGCTTAAGGGATCCTCCTGCCTCAGCTTCCAGAGTGGCTGGGACTACAGACAGGCAGAGAATTTTAAAACTTTTGTTCTAGAGACAAGATCTCGCTATGTTGCCCAGGCTGGTTTTCCTGCCACTTTAGAGCAGGTTTCCTTTTTTTCATACTTTTAAGAGTTTTTTTAACTAGGAATTGTCCATTGAATGTTAGCTAAAACAGTCAATAAAATGCAGTAAGTGCCAGCTGCATGCAAGACCCTAAGTTAGATACAGTCATCCCTCTTCATCAGCAGGTCCACATCTTCAGATTCAACTAGATGAGGCTGAATATTTGAGAAAAGGAACAATAAAAATACAAATAGAAAGTACAGTATAACAACTGTTGCCATTATACAATATCTATACATTTTATTAGTGATGACCTAAAGTACATGGGACCAGGCACGGTGACTCACACTTGTAATCCCAACACTTTCGGAGGCCAACCTGAGCAGTATAGTGAGACCTTGTCTTTAATAAAAATAAAAATAAAAAAATTAGCCGGGTGTGGTGGTATGCACCTGTAGTCCCAGCTACTCAAGAGGCTGAGGTAGGCAGATCACTGGAGCCCAGGAGGTTGAGGCTGCAGTGAGCTGTGATTGTGACACTGCACTCCAGCCTGAGTGACAGAGGGTGATCCTGTCTCTAAGTAAGTAAATAAATAAAGTATATGGGGGTGTGTGTGTGTTGGTTATATGCAAACACTGCACCATTATATGTAAGGGATTGAGCATCCACAGATTCTGGTACGGTGTGGGGGCGGTATCCTAGAACCAGTCCCCTGCAAGGTAGCAAGGATGACTGAACTGTGGAAGAATCAAAGCACTGTTAAACAGCATACAATTCCTGTCTTCAAAAAAGTTATCTCATCAGGTAGATGAGACTTAAAATGAATAAAAGGAATGAATACACATTTGGAGATAGTGGTTGTTGTGATAGATAACCTTAATTCTGTTTTCTTCCAAAACAGATTCTTGCCCACAAAAGGGCATCAAAGGAACATGAAGAAAACTCATCAGTGTGAGACCCCTGAGCCCAAGTTAAGGCATCTGGATGGCCTGGAGCCACGTTTTTAAAATTTTATTATTATTATTTTTTTACTTAAATCAATGATTACTTTGTGGTTGTGTTCCTCAAAACGAGGATTTTTAACAATAATAAAAATAAAACTTGTTAAATCATTTTTAATGGTAATTAATTGGTTCCTGAAGATTTGACTAAAGAGAAAACTAGGCCAATCTAAGCAGAGTCCAAATGAAGTAGAAAGTCCATAGAGAATGGGCAAAAAGAAGTTGTGGAACCACAGACACAGTAAAAGGAAAAAATTGGCCGAGCGCAATGGCTCACACCTGTAATCCCAGCACTTTGGGAGGCTGAGGTGGGTGGATCGCTTGAGCCCAGGAGTTCGGGCAACATGACAAAACCCCCATCTCTACAAAACAAATGGCCAACATGACAAAACACCCAATGTGTACAAAAAATACACAAAAAACATGAGCCAGGCATGGTGGTGTGCACTTGTAGTCCTAGCTACTTGGTAGGCTGAGGTGGGAGTATCACTTGAACCTGGGAGGTGGAGGTTGCAGTGAGCTGAGGTTGAGCTGTTATACCCCAACCTGGGTGACAGGTTGAAATAGTGAGGCCCTGTCTTTAAAAAAAAAAAAAAAAAAAGGAAGAAAGCAAAGAAAAAATAATTTATTTTTGTGACAAGGTCTCTTTCTGTCTCCCAAGCTGGAGTGCAATGGCATAATCATAGCCCACTGCAGCCTCAAACTCCTGGGCTCAAGGCATTCTCCTGCCATAAAGGCCTCCCAAAGTGTTGGGATTACAGGCATAAGCCGCTGTGAGGCTAGATTTTTTTTTTTGAAGCAAGGTTTGGCTCTGTCACCCAGGCTGGAGTGCAGTGGTGCAATCTCGGCTCACTGCAACCTCTGCCTCCCAGGCTCAAGCGATCCTCCTGCCTCAGCTTCTCAAGTGGTTGGAACTACAGGCATGTGCCACCAAGCCTGGCTAATTTTTGTATTTTTTGTAAAGAAGGGGTCTTGATACGCTGCCCAGGCTGGTCTTGAATTCCTGGGCTACAGTGATCCACCCACCTCAGCCTCCCAAAGTGCTGGGATTACAGCTGTGAGTCACCACGACTGGCCGAAAGAAGTTAACTGTTAAAATCAAAAAGAAAATTCACCAAGCCATTTTGCATATTTTTCTGGAAAGATACACATACACACACACACACACACACACACACATACACATATATATATATATATATAGAGAGAGAGAGAGATAGAGAGATAAAGAGATCTGGACTAGACACCTTATACTATCAGTTGGTTGTAACTTTGTTGCAGAAAGGACAAAGGGAACTGATTAGAGTTAAGGTACATATATATGTGTATATATATATATGTGTGTGTGTGTGTATATATATGTGTATATATTTTCCCAATTCCTCATACCACCCATTTTTATTAATTTTTATTGAGATATAATTTATACACCATAAATTCACCCTTTTAAATAAGTGCAGAATTTAGTGGGTTTTAGTATAGTATTCACAAGGCTGTACAGCCATCACCACTATTTAATTCCAGAACATTTTCATCACCCCAGAAAGAAGTCCCAAAATCACTGGCCCTACTCCCCATTTCCTCTCCTATTTCCTGGCAAGTATTTAGTTACTTCCTATGAATTTGCCCATTTGGGATATTTCATATAAATGAAATCATACAGTACATGATTTCACTAAATAAGACTTTTGTGTGTGCTTCAAACAATTTTTAAAAATTGAGGTAAAGTAGGCATAACATAAGATTTACACTCTAACCACTGCGCCCTCTCCCCACCTTTTTTTTTTTTTTTTGAGACTGAGTCTTGCTCAGTCGCCCAGGCTGGAGTGCAGTGGTGTGACCTTGGCTCCCTGCAAGCTCCACCTCCTGGGTTCATGCCATTCTCCTGCCTCAGCCTCCCGAGTAGCTGGGACTACAGGTGCCCGCCACCACACCCAGCTAATTTTTTTTTTTGTATTTTTAGTAGAGACGGGGTTTCACCATGTTAGCTCCCACCTTTTTTTTGAGACAGGGTCTCACTCTGTCTTCCTGGCTGGAGTGCAGTGGTGTGATCATGACTCACTGCAACCTCAACCTCCCCAGGCTCAGGTGATCCTCCCACCTCAGTCTCACAAGTAACTGGCACCACAGGCACACACCACCAAATCGTGCTAATTCTTGCACTGTTTGTAGAGACAGGATTTCGCTAGGTTGCCCAGGCTGGTCTCGAACTCCTGGACTCAAGTGATCCTCCCACCTCGGCCTCGCAAAGTGCTGGTATTACCGGCAAGAGATACCACACCTGACTGTCTCTAACCACTTTTAAGTGTACAATTCAGTAGTGTTAAGTATATTCACACTGTTGTACAACAAATCTCCAGAACTTTTTCATCTTCCCAAATTGAAACTCTGTACCTATTAAACACTAGCTCCCCATTCTCTCCTTCTCCCAGACCACAGTAACCACCCTTCTACTTTCTGTCTTTATCAATCTGACCACTCTAACTAAGTACCTCATATGAGCAGAATCACACAGTATTTGTCCTTTGGTGACTGGCTTATTTCACTTAGCATAATGCCCTCAAGGGTTCTCCATGTTGTAACATGCGTTAGCATTTCCTTCAAAGCTGAATAATACATCTGTTATATAGATCAATGACATTTGCGTTATCCATTCATCAGTTAATGCACATGTAGGTTGTTTCCACCTTTTGGTCAATGAGAATAATGCTGCTGTATACATATGTGTATGCGTTTCTGCATGACCATTTGTTTGCAATTCTTTTGACTATGTATGTATGAATAGAATTACTGGGTCATACAGTAGCTCTAAGTTTAACTTTTTGAGTAACTGCCAAAGTATTTTCCACAGTGTTACACCGTTTTACTTTCCGCTAACGATATATAATGGTTCCAATCTCTCCAAATCCTCCCCAACATTTTTTATTTTTATTTTTTAAACAATTACAGCCATGCTAGCGAATGTGAAGTGGCTTCTCATTGTGGTTTGGGTTTTAATTTGATTTCAATTTTTAAAATCAAAAGAATATACTTGGTCTGAGGTAGTGGCTCACGCCTGTAATCCCAGCATCTTGGGGAGCCAAGGTGGGTGGATCACCTGAGTTTAGGAGTTCAAGACCAGCCGGCCAACATGGTGAAACCCCCTCTCTACTAAAAATACAAAAATTAGCTGGGTGTGGTGGCAGGTGCCTGTAACCCCAGCTACTCAGGAGGCTGAAGCAGGAGAATCACTTGACCCAGGAGGTGGAGGTTGCCATGATTTGGAATCGCACCACTGCACTCCAGCCTGAGAGGAGACGCTGTCCAGAAAAAGAAAAAAAAATGTATATATATATGTACACACACACACACACACACACACACACACACACACACACTATATATATATATATATATATATATATATATATATATACTTTTCTAGTAAAATAAAATTATTTTACAAAAGAAGTCCATTACTAACACACACTTGCATGAATAGCACAAGACACATCTAAGGGCTGGGCGTAGTGGCTTATGCCTGTAATCCCAGCACTTTGGGAGGCCGAGGCGGGCAGATCACTTTAGGTCAGGAGTTCAAGACCAGCCTGGCCAACAGAAACCCCATCTCTACTAAAAATACAAAAATTAGCCAGGCATGCTGGTGGGCACCTGTAATCCCAGCTGCTCAGGAGGCTGAGGCAGGAGAATCGCTTGAGCCTGGGAGGCAGAGGTTGCAATGAGCCAAGATCCCACCGTTGCACTCCAACCTAGGTGACAGCAAGGCTCTGTCTCAAAAAAAAAAAGAAAGAAAAGTACTAAAATTAAGTTGCCAAGAATTTACATGTAGTCCTTTCTACATATACGACATAAATACCTGACACTTCATTCATTCCCTTCATTCTCCAGCCAGCCTCCCCCGGACAAGTCTGGCAACGATTCTGACCATTGGGCACAAGAAATTACCTTTTTCCAGTTTATGTTAGGACAACCTACATGGGTTTACATTTGGCTTAATATAATACTACCCTACTTCTCCAATAAGTATTTAAGCATTTATTAAAAAAACGGAAACTTTTCAATTCAACCACTTCTACTACCCTAGTCTCTCTGAGAAAGACATGACATGCCTTACATCCTTTTCCTTCTTTTCCTTTATTTTTTTTTTTTTTTTGAGACGGAGTCTCGTTCTGTCGCCCAGGTTGGACTGCAGTGGCGGGATGTCAGCTCACTGCAAGCTCCGCTTCCCGGGTTCATGCCGTTCTCCTGCCTCAGCCACCTGAGTAGCTGGGACTACAGGCAACCGCCACCACGCCCAGCTAATTTTTTTTTTGTATTTTTAGTAGAGACGGGGTTTCACCGTGTTAGCCATGATGGTCTCAATCTCCTGACATGATCTGCCCACCTTGGCCTCCCAAAGTGCTGGGATTACAGGTGTGAGCCACCGCGCCTGGCTCTTTTTTTTTTTTTCTTGAAACAGGGTCTCGCTCTGTCGCCAGGCTGGAGTGGAGTGCAGTGGTGCGATTTCGGTTCAGTGCAACCTCCAACTCCCTGGTTCAAGTGATTCTCCTGCCTCAGCTTCCCAAGTAGCTGGGATTACAGGCACGCACCACCATGCCCAGGTAATTTTTTTTTTTTTTTAAGAGATGGGAGTTTTGCTCTTGTTGCCCAGGCTGGTGTGCAGTGGCATGATCTCAGCTCATCGCAACCTCTGCCTCCCGGGTTCAAGCGATTCTCCTGCTTCAGCCTCCCAAGTAGCTGGGATTACAGGTGCCCGCCACCATGCCCAGCCAATTTTGTATTTTTAGTTGAGACAGGGTTTCTCCGTGTTGGTCAGGCTGTTCTCAAAACTCCTGACCTCAAGTGATCCACCCGCCTCTGCCTCCCAAAGTACTGGGATTACAGGTGTGAGCTTGGCCCCACACCCAGGTAATTTTTGTATTTTTAGTAGAGACGTGGTTTCACCACATTGGCCAGGATGGTCTCGATCTCCTGACCTCGTCATCTGCCCGCCTCGACCTCCCAAAGTGATGGGATTACAGGCATGGGCTACTGCGCCTGGCCTGCCATCCTTTTTCATAACACAAATAGCTTCTACCTGCTCTTCTAGTGTGCTATCACTAGTGGCCATTCTTCTGTTCATCTATTGAATATCTGTGCTAGCACTTTTCCCAAGCACTAGGAATGGGAAGTCGTGTAAGACTAATATCCTGCTTCAAGGATTCTCCCAGTGCTTATAGGTCAAAACTGCAGCCATTTACATCTTCCTTCTCTCCCTAAATAAGCATCTATCCCTTTGGTAGACTTGCTACTTGCTACTCCAGAGAAAAAGTGAAGTTATACAGGTATGAGAATAGAAGTTTTTTATATTTTGACACATAAATTTATGAATTGCCTGAAGTACCTAGAATGTAATGGGACTAATAAATCTTAGCTCCTTTCTTTATTAATACAACTAAGATTTTCTACCGAGTGGGTTGTCTAAATTATACCTATTTCTCTTCTTATTTGGGGAGTAGATTCTTCTGTCAGGCCTTGTAGGGGAAGGATCATAGTTGCTATGTGGGTAGTTAAGATTACAGAGCCTCATTTATTCTTTAAAGACTTACTTAGCATCTAATATGGCTCATACATTAGGCATGGGGACACAAAGGTAAATAAGCCAGGTACCGTTGTCATCGTCATGAATCTTAAATTCTAGTGAGGGAATTTTCATTTATGTTTTAGTAAATGATGTTCCATAATGTCTAATATCAGACTCGCATCCTGGACATAGTGTAGTATGGGGAAGAATTATGGGCTTTGGAATTAGGCATGGATTTGAATCTCAGCTTTGGTTGTACTTGCCACTTCCTAACTCAGAAAGTTACTTAACAAAGCCAAATTTGTTTCTTCAACTGTGTAATGGTATTACAAGTACCTTCCTCAGCAAGGTGCTTAGAACAATAACTGGCTCTTGTTTAGCATCACCATTCCTGTCCTATAACCAAACTACTTGGTCTACCTCAACCCTCCACTCCCACCTCGGAAGAGAACTCAAATGCTAAATAGTATAAGCTCGCCCTTTCTTCCTCAAGATGCTTTAAGAATAAGGACATCTGTTAAAATTATATAAACACAGTCTAATTCTACAAAAACACACCATTCCTAATATTGCCTTATATAAGATTAATGCATAGAAGTGGCACAGAAAGGTCAATTTTTAAATTTAATTTTATTTATTTATTTTGAGACAGAGTCTTGCTCTGTCCCCCAGGCTGGAAGGATCTCGGCTCATGGCAACCTCCACCTCCCCGGTTCAAGTGATTCTCCTGCCTCAGCCTCCCAAGTAGCTGGGACTGCAGACACCCACCACCACACCCGGCTAATTCGATGTTGGTGTTTTTTTTGTTTTTGTTTTTGTTTTTGGGAAAGACTGTGTTTCACCATGTTGGTCAGTCTGGTCTTGAATTCCTGACCTTAAGTGATCCACCCACCTTGGTCTCCCAAAGCGCTAGGATTATAGGCGTGAGCCACTGTGCCCAGCCAACAACACAAAAGATTAACATGTCTTGCTAGTGAATTTTTTTTTTTTTTGAGACGGAGTCTCACACTGTCACCTGGGCTGGTGTGCAGTGGCATGATCTCGGCTCACTGCAACCTCCGCCTCCCAGATTCAAGAGATTTTCCTACCTCAGCCTCCCAAGTAGCTAGGATTACAGGCACCCACCACCACACCCAGCTATTTTTTGTGTTTTTAGTAGAGACGGAGTTTCACTATGTTGGCCAGGCTGGTCTTGAACTCCTGACCTCGTGATTTGCCTGCCTCGGCCTCCCAAAGTGCTGGGATTAGAGGCGTGATCCACTGCGCCTGGCCTCTGGCTAGTGATTTTTAAAGAGCACTAGGGATGTAGACTGAATGATTTATTATTTGTAAAGAGTTTAGAACAATGCCTGGTACATGGTAGTCACATAAATTATGTCATTAAGACCAAAACTTTCAGCCAGCCACGGTGGCTCATGCCTGTAATCCCAGCACTTTGGGAGGCCAAGGTGGGAGGATTGCTGGAAACCAAGAGTCAAGACCCACCTGGGCAACAACTTGTCTTTACAAAAAAGTAAAAATAAAGAAAATTAGCCAGTCACGGTGGCATGTACCCGTAGTCCCGGCTACTCAGGAGGCTGAGGTGAGAGGATGGCTTGGGCCCAAGAATTTGAGGCTGCAGCGAGCTATGATCATGCCACTGTACTCCAGCCTCGGTGATGGAGTGAGACTTCATAATAAAAAAAAAAAGGAAAAAATACCTAAATTTTCTCATCTCCTACTATAAATGTATGAAACTGGAACAGATTCATATATTACTAAAATAATTAATATATATCCAAGAGAATGACAGTTATTTATCTCTTACCATTTGCAGTAATGCACACAGCTTGATTCCGCTGCAGAGGGTCATATCCATCCTGTTTTTCTGCACACACTCCTATGCTGTCTCTTCTGTCTGGTTGTCCCACAGTTTCAACTCTGTAAATGAAGTAGAAAGGTCATTTCATACTTTTAAAAATATAACATGGCGGCCGGGCGTGGTGGCTCACGCCTGTAATCCCAGCACTTTGGGAGGCCAAGGAGGGTGGATAACGAGGTCAGGAGATCGAGACCACGGTGAAACCCCGTCTCTACTAAAAATACAAAAAATTAGCCAGGCGCGGTGGTGGGCGCCTGTAGTCCCAGCTACTCCGGAGGCTGAGGCAGGAGAATGGCGTGAACCTGGGAGGCGGAGCTTGCAGTGAGCCAAGATCGCGCCACTGCACTCCAGCCTGGGCGACAGCGAGACTCCGTCTCAAAAAAATAAATAAATAAATAAAATAAAAATATAACATGAATGATACCTAACAGCCACTAGCTTAAAAAGAGCAATCTCACCACAATTGTTTTTTTCTAAATAGTAACAGCAACCATGATTGAGTTCTTGCTATACTCCAGGAACTATTCTAATTATTTTATATTTATCTATCATTCTTACAGCAATCTATGAGGTAGGTGCTTTTTCTTTTTTTTGAGACAGAGTCTCGCTCTGTCACCCAGGCTGAAGTGCAGTGGCGTGGTCTTGGCACACTGCAACCTCTGCCTCCCAGGTTCAAGCAGTTCTCTGCTTCAGCCTCCCAAGTAGCTAGGATTACATGCACCTGCCACCACACCCGGCTAAGTTTTGTATTTTTAATAGAGATGGAGTTTCACCATCTTGGCCAAGCTGGTCTTGAACTCCTGACCTTGTGATCCACCCGCCTCGGCCTCCCAAAGTGCTGGGATTATAGGCGTGAGCCACTGCGCCCAGCCAGTAGGTGCTATTTTCAACATACCCATTTTATAGGTGAGGAAAATGAGGCACGAAAAGAAAAAAAGATTAAAAATGGCTAAATAACCTAATCCAGATTACCTGGCTGATGACTGGTGGAACCAGGACTCAAACCCGGGCATTCTGACTCTAGAATCTATCTATCTATCTATCTATCTATCTATCTATCTATCTATCTATCTATCATCTATCTATCTATCTATCTATCTATCAATCATCTATCTATCTATGTATCTTTATCTATCTATCTATCTATCTATCTATCTATCTATCTATCTATCATCTATCTATCTAATCTATCTATCTATTTTTTTGAAATGGAGTTTCATCCTTGTTGCCCAGGCTGGAGTGCAATAGCACGATCTCAGCTCACTGCAACCTCTGCCCCCGGGTTCAAGTGATTCTCCTGCCTCAGCCTCCTGAGTAGCTGGGATTACAGAGATGCACCACCATGCCCGGCTAGTTTTGTATTTTTAGTAGAGATGGGGTTTCACCATGTTGGTCAGGCTGGTCTCGAACTCCTGACCTCAGGTGATCTGCCTGCCTCGGCTTCCCAAAGTGCTGGGATTAGAGGCGTGAGCCACCTCACCTGGCCAAATTTTGTATTTTTAGTAGAGACAGGGTTTCACCATGTTGCTCAAGCTGGTCTTGGAACTCCCGACCTCAGGCGATCCACCCTCCTTGGCCCCCCAAAGTGCTGGGATTACAGGAGTGAGCCACCGTGCCCAGCCTAGAATCTACATTCTTAACCATTTGTAGCCATGATGGCACGCTTCTATTTTATATTCTAGCTCTAGACACATAGAAATTTTGTCACAGTTGACATAATTTATGTAACTATTGCTGCCAGCGCCTAAATCTTCCATTAAGAATTTGCAATGATTTGATTACATTTGTTAAGTATATAAAGCATTTAAAAAGAACTATTATAATCCTAAAAAAACCCACTATGGTTATGAAAACACTATTCAAGCTTGAAGAACTTTCTACGTGGCAAGTTTAAGCTTTTCTTTTTGTGTTTTCATTTCAGATGTCAATACTTCGTGTGCTCTTGAAATAGGAAACGTACAGATCCCTATTGCCAGACACATCATTCTCTCCATCCAGAAAGCCAACTTTGCAAGGACAAAAAAAAAAAATTAGTGTGAAACAGAATGTCGCTTTTCCAAAGACAGATGCGATTATTTATAGTCAATGTGGCCTCAAAATGTCATTGATTGTGAAATGGCAAACATGCAGGATCATAATAAATATTTGGGTAGGTTTCTGAAGTGATTTCATATCTGAGCAGTCTAAAGAAGTATGGGGAGGAGGGGCCGGGCGTAGTGGCTCACGCCTGTAATCCCAGCACTTTAGGAGGCTGAGGCAGGTGGATCACGAGGTCAGGAGATCGAGACCATCCTGGCTAACACGGTGAAACCTCATCTCTACTAAAAATACAAAAAATTAGCCGGGTGTGGTGGTGGGCACCTGCAGTCCCAGCTACTCGGTAGGCTGAGGCAAGAGAATGGCATGAACCCGGGAGGCGGAACTTGCAGTGAGCCGAGATCATGCCACTGCACTCCAGCATGGGCGACAGAGTGAGACTCTGTCTCAAAAAAAAAAAAAAAAAGTTTTATGGGGAGGAGGAAGATGTCAGCAAGAGAGAAGAGGAAGTCTCAGCCCTCGTTCTCCCACAGAAACACTGATTTAACGTATACAAACCTAAATACTTTCATGAGAATTCCAAAATCTAGTTAAAAAGTTACACTTCCCGGCTGGGCGTGGTGGCTCACGCCTGTAATCCCAACACTTTGGGAGGCTGAGGTGGGCAGATCATTTGAAGTCAGGAGTTCAAAACCAGCCTCTGGCCAATATGGTGAAACCCTGTCTCTACTGAAAATACAAAAATTAGCTGGGTGTGGTGGTGGGCGCCTGTATTCCTAGCTACTCAGGAGGCTGAGGCAGGAGATTCCCTTGAACTCAGGAGGCAGAGGTTGCAGTGAGCCAGGATCACGCCACTGTACTCCAGCCCGGGCAACAGAGCGAGACTCTGTCTCAAGAAAAAAAAAAAAAGTTGCAGTACCCCAGACGAGCACAAAGCCAAGCACAGCAAACTGACACAGGTAAGAATAATTTTAACTTTCCCGATTAACCCCTCCCCCACACCAGCACAACTCAGGGCCAGGCCAGAACACCTGAGCTTATGACTTCTCCCTCAGGAGGGAGGGAGAATAGCAGAGCATGGCGACTGGTGTTCTGGCTCTCCAGAGGGCTGGCTGAGACTCGTTTATGTCTTGCCTTTCTGGGAGCACTGATGGACCTGGCAAATTTTGGATCCCTGAGGGTTGCTGAGAACAAGGAAAAGTGGGCCACAGCTTGCTGCAGCCAGCATGACTCGATGAGGCCAACAAGATCTGGAGAAGGGGCACAACTTGAAGTTTCAATATCAGGAGAGCGAGACAGTGGAATGTGCATCAGGCTCTCTAGCTTTTCAGAAGACTGCCCGAGGGACTGGTAGCTTTCTCACATGACTTGAACTGACAGGGAGCCAGCATACTTTGGATACCTGGTGGCCACTGAAAATAAGAGCGGGGTGGCTTGCTGCTATAGAACCAAAGAACTTGTAGTGCCACAGACGGACACCAGAAGGAACAAGTAATTACAAACTTCCGGAAAAGAAACTACCTAGCCTCTTGAATACAGAAAATGCAGGCAGAGGCCCAGAGAAATCATAACTGCCAAAAAAATTTCAGAGGCCCCCAGAACATCCAGTTGGGCTGACTGGTGAAGGTGACTGATCATACAGAGACTTTCCCAGTACGATGCTAGTCCATAAACATTGGGAGAGATAGCTATTCTAATTTTTTTTATTATACTTTAAGTTTTAGGGCACATGTGCACAACGTGCAGGTTAGTTACATATGTTTACATGTGCCACGTTGCTGTGCTGCACCCAGTAACTCGTCATTTAACATTAGGTATATCTCCTAATGCTGTCCCTCCCCCCTCTCCCAACCCCACAAAGGGCCCCAGTGTGCGACGTTCCCCTTCCTGTGTCCATGTGTTCTCATTGTTCAATTCCCACCTATGAGTGAGAACATGCAGTGTTTGGTTTTTTGTTCCTGCGATAGTTTACTGAGAATGATGATTTCCAGTTTCATCCATGTCCCTACAAAGGACATGAACTCATCATTTTTTATGGCTGCATAGTATTCCATGGTGTATATGTGCCACATTTTCTTAATCCAGTCTATCAGTGTTGGACATTTGGGTTGGTTCCAAGTCTTTGCTATTGTGAATAGTGCCACAATAAACATACGTGTGTATGTGTCTTTATAGTAGCATGATTTATAATCCTTTGGGTATTCTTAATTTTAAAAACTTTTATAGAGATGGGGTCTATGTTGCCCAGGCTGGTTTCAAACTCCTGGGCTCAAGCAATCCACCCACCTCAGCCTCCTAAAGTGCTGGGATGACAGGTGTGAGTCATCGTGCCCAACCTGATAGCTATTCTTTCAAATGTGCAGGCCAGGTGGGGTGGCTCATGCCTGTAATCCCAGCCTGTTTTATGACAATTATTAATAAATAAGTATGGAAGGGTGTATATTTTTAATATTCTGGACAATTATTTTGAGAAGAAATCTGGACAAAAATGACCTCAAAGAAGTCTATAATTTTGCTAGGCACACTGGGCACGGTGGCTCACACCTGTAATCCCAGCACTTTGGGAGGCTGAGGCCAGCGGATCACGAGGTCAGGAGATTGAGACCATCCTACCTAACACGGTGAAACCCTGTCTCTACTAAAAATACAAAAAAAATTAGCCAGGCGTGGTGGCGGGCACCTGTAGTCTCAGCTGCTCGGGAGGCTGAGGCAGGAGAATGGCGTGAACCTGGGAGGCTGAGCTTTCAGTGAGCCGAGATTGTGCCACTGGACTCCAGCCTGGGCTGACAGAGCGAGACTCTGTCTGAAAAAAAAAAAGGATTTTGCTAGGCACAGTAGTACATGCCTGTAGTTCCAGCTACTCAGGAGGCTGCAGTGGATCACTCAAGGCCAGGGGTTTAAAGTCAGCCTGGACAACACAGTGAGACCCCGTCTCTTTAAAAAAAAGGATTTGATGAGATGTTGCAGAATATAGCTATTATCAGTAAGTAGAGAATTTTATAAACCTCTAACAAGCATCATTCGATTCCTCTTTCTAATGGTTTGACTACTTTAGATACTTCATGTAAGTGGAATCATGCCATATTTGTGCTTCTGTGACTGGCTTATTTCGTTTAGCATCATGTCCTCAAAGCTTCTCCATGTTGTAGCATATGACAATCAAGAAATGAATGGGAAACAAACAATCCAAAAAAAAACAGGTGAAGTATATAGTCAGGCAATTCATAGACACACAAACCAGTATGGCCAAGAAATTCATGAAAAGATTTATGACCTCACTGAAAACTGGGGAAAATAACAAATACAATGAGATACTATTTCCCACCTACCCAGACAAAATTTCAAGAAGGACCACCCTTACATACTTCAGTAAATGGCAATTCTATCCTTCCAGTTACTTAGTCCAAAAATCCTGAGGTCATACTTGACCCTTTTCTCACATCCTACAAACAATCTGTCAGTAAATCCTGTCAGCTCTTCCTTCCAAACACATCCAGATTTTGACTGATAACAGTGGATCACGCCTGTAATCCCAACACTCTGGGAGGCGGAGGTGGGCGGCTCAGAAGTTCAAGACCAGCCTGGGCAACATGGTGAAACCCTGTCTCTACTAAAAATACAAAACTTAGCCAAGCATGGTGGCATAACCCTGTAATCCCGGTTTCTAGAGAGGGTGAGGCAGGAGAATTACTTGAACCCAGGACACAGAGGTTGCAGTGGGCTGGGATCGTGCCACTGCACTCCAGCCTGGGTGACAGTGAGACTGTCTCAAACTAACAAAAAACATATCCAAATTCTGACCACTTACCATTACTTCCACTGCTCCGAGCCACCATCGGGTCTCACCAAGATTATTACATAGCTTCCTAACTAGTCTCCCCAGCTGTATCTGTACCTTTTTACAGGCTATTTTCCACACAGCAACTAAAATGACTTGCAAAATGTCAGATCATGTCATTCATACTCAATGTCTTCCAGCTTGCAGATAAGGAAAGGTATGCAGACTAGGAAATTTGCTTAAAAGTCACATAAATCCTTTTACCTCGTTGCACTGCTGAGAGCAGGATGGGTCATCAGCAGCTGTACTGGAGCCACCCGCGTAAATTCGGCCAGGGTTCTCGCTCTTGTCGCATCTGTTCAAACTGGCACGGTCTGATCCGGAAATATGGCCTCAATATGTGCCGCCAGTGTTTCCGTCAGTACGCGAAGGATATCGGTTTCATTAAGTTGGACTAAATGATCTTCCTTCAAAGGATTGTCCAAGGCATCTACTCAATGAAAAACCATGATAGTTTGTACATGAAATAAACATTTGAAAAAACAAACAAACAAACAAAAAGTCACATAAATCACTTTGTTATTCATCCCTGAGGCAGTATTTCTTCCAGAGAGAATATGGTAATTACCCAATTCCCACAATCTGGTATTGTCCCCTTTCCCTGCAATTGCAAGTCACTGCCTAAATGAGCCATTGTTAAAATGGGAATGTGTACTATGCATTAAGTGTGTAAATGCATGCATGAAGTATGCATTTCTGTTAGAGAAAGGAGGAAGAGGTAGGAAAGTATGGGAAGACTGAAACCCACTGTTCTCAAAAGCAAAAGGATATAAACATCATCGTTAAACCTCATTATTTGCTCTAAGGATTTAGATTACAGTTATGCCATACAGTGAATTTTTCTTTAAGACACAAACCACATTCTGTGGTTAATATGAGGCCTGGCACGGTGGCTCACACCTGTAATCCCAGCACTTTGGGAGACCCAGGCGGGTGGATCACGTGAGGTCAGGAGTTTGAGACCAGCCTGGCCAACACGGTGAAACCTCATCTCTACTAAAAATACAAAAATTAGCCAGGCGTGGTGGCGGGCACCTGTAATCCCAGCTATGTGGGAGGCTGAGGCAGGAGAATGGCGTGAACCCGGGAGGCGGAGCGTGCAGTGAGCCGAAATTGCACCACTGCACTCCAGCCTGGGCGACAGAGCAAGACTCCGTCTCAAAAAAAAAAAAAAAAAAAAACGTAGAGATGAATCTCTAAATTTAACATTTTATCTCAGAAGCAACAATTGCAATTTGGGGGCATACACACAGACTGGGTGGTCTTTAGTATAGCCAAAGAACAAAGAGATGTTTGGGGGTTTTATGAAAAGGAGAATTGTTTTGAAAGATAGTTCATTGGTGCTAGTAAGGTTTTGGGGATGCCAAGTGCTGACTGGTGAGTGAAGGTGGTGGGTAAAGCTAGCCTTAGAGTTGCAGCAGGTTGTTTCAGTAACCATCAGATAAAACTAGTTTCAGGTTTCAAGAGGCAGTTTCAGCAGCCAAGCTTGTGGAAAATGTACTTATTGAAGCAAAGTTATGTGTCCTAAGTGCTTTTCCCCCCAACCCATTGACTCTGATTTAGTTGAGTATGGCAAGAATAACCCAATTTGTACAATCAACTTTCACAATATATACATATATAAATTTGTAGGAAAGGATTGGGAAGGATATACATGGTGGCAGAATTGTCTAATTTTCTTTTAATATCCATTCTTTCCCCCTTAAAAAAAAATTAACCAAGCACTTGTATTATGGGGGGAGCTGGGGTTGGAGAAGCTGCAAAATGCTCAGTTTAAAAACTACACTGCACAGCCTCCCTGTGGATAAGGGTGGCCAATGAGAAATAAACTGATATCAGGCCGGGTGCAGTGGCTCACGCCTATAATCCCAGCACTTTGGGAGGCCGAGGTGGGTGGAGCACCTGAGGTCAGGAGTTCGAGACCAGCCTGGCCAACATGGTGAAACCCTGTCTTTACTAAAAATACAGAAATTAGCTGGGCATGGTGGTGCACATTTGTATTCCCAGCTACTTGGGAGGCTGAGGCAGGAGAATCACTAGAACCAGGAGGTGGAGGCTGCAGTGAACCAAGATCGTGCCACTGCACTCCAGCCTGGGCAACAAAGTGAGATTCCATCTCAAAAAAAAAAAAAAAAAATTTAGAAAAGAAATAAAGCGATATCATAGGGTAGGGGGACTTTAGGGAAAGCTCTTTAGAGAGAGGCTGATTCATCTGGGAAAAACCATGGCATTGCTCCTCCAGCCTTCTCCTTATTGCCTAGAATGCAGGCATGATGGCTGGAGCTCCAGAGACAACATTAGTCTACGTGGAGACCTTAGGGACGAAGCCATAAACTGAAAATGGGTTCTTCATGACTAATGAGCATGGGCCCACCATGCTAGCCCTGAAATGCTATGTGCAGACTTCTTTTATGTGAAGAAAACAAATCCTATCTTGTTTAAGCCTATGCTATTTTGGTTTTCTGTTATATGCAATTGAACCTAAACTTAACTGATACACACACCAAACCTCTGTGGAAGTGTAAATGGGACTTTCACACTTTAGTTTCCTTTTTTTTTTTTTTTTTTGAGACAGATCCTTGATCTGTCACCTAGGCTGGAGTGCAGTGGCACCATCTCAGCTCACTACAAGCTCCGCCTCCTGGGTTAATACCATTCTCCTGCCTCAGCGCCCCCACCCAGTAGCTGGGACTACAGATGTCCGCCACCACACCCGGCTAATTTTTTGTATTTTTAGCAGGGATGGGGTTTCACCATGTTAGCCAGGATGGTCTCGATCTCCTGACCTCGTGATCTGCCTGCTTCGGCCTCCCAAAGTGCTGGGATTACAGGCATGAGCCACTGCGCCCGGCCCACACTTTAGTTTCTATGCTATGCTCTTGCTTGCATTTATTATTTTCATCTTTTACAATAGACATGTGTTTGTGTATTACTTGTATAAACATCTGTTTTGGAGTGCCAGCCCCACCACTCCCTAGCTCTGTGACCCTGTACAGTCAATTTCTCTGAGCCTGTTTCCTCATTTGTAAAATGGGCATGATGATAATAGAACTTATCTCATTTGGTTATTGCAGAGCTTAAATTAGCTAATGTACATAAAATTCTTGGTACAGTGTGTGGCTTACAGCTACTGCTGTACTACATTTTGCTACCACCTAGGCACTGGTGGTGGCAGAACCAATTAGAAAAACCCAGGACATGTTGTTGAGTAAAAAAGCAGGTTGCAAAACTGGCATGGGGGTGTGATCCCTTTTGTGAAAAATTATTTTTATGTCTACATCTATATGTATATCTATGCACATTATACATATAGATAGATGTGTATATCCAGAGATGCCTGGAGGAATGGTTGGCCAAATGTTAGTAGTGGTAATTTCTGGGTAGTAGAATTTTTGCTTTCCTCTGAATGGTTGAAAGATAGCATGTATTAACTTTTGAGCAGGAAAATAAAAAAAAAAAAGAAAGAAAAACCCTTTGGAAAACAATGTTCCAGTTATCATACCAAGAATCATTAAAGCCTTCGTATCTTTTGACCTATCTCACTCTTGAGAATTGACCTGAGGAAATAATTCAAATGAAGGAAGAAGCCATACACAAAAGCATGCACTACAGCAATATTTATTATAGGAAAATTGAGCAACCATGTAAGTGACTTACATTAGGGTAATGATGATTAAATTATTCACTCATTGGAACGTTGTGCAACAATTAAAATAAGATGATGACCATGTAGCAATGTGGAAAACTGCTTATGACAAGAGAATTGAAAGGGGCAGAATGCAAAATTAGATCTGGGCTAGGGTCATATCTGGGTAAAAATATGGCATGCATTTGGACTAGGACTGGAAGGGAACACACGCAAATAAGGCAAATAAAAACAATGTAATTTGTTGGGACCACTGATTATGGGTGATCCTTTTTTCTTTTTCATTTAGAATTCTGTCCAATATTTCTATTTTGTTATTTGTTTCATAATAATAATTTTTAAATTGGCCTTAAAAATCCCCTCAGGGAGAAGGGGCAGCAGGGAGAAAAAGATAAAAGGGAGACCTAGGATTCTCCCAGGAGGGGGTCGGCTAAGTAAGAGAAACTCAGACGTAATGTACAAGACATGGAAATTAGACTGAGTTCCAGCTCAGTCTTCTACCTAGGTGGTCCCAGAGGTTGTATCCCCTTTGCTTTCTGACTTGGCAGTGATCAATCAGATGGACACAACAATTGCCAAGGCAGTACTGATGATAAAGCTAGGATCAAGAATGCTCTTTAGGCCAGGTGCGGTGGCTCACGCCTGTAATCCCAGCACTTTGGAAGACCAGGGTGGGCAGATCACGAGGTCAACAGATTGAGACCAGCCTGGCCAACATGGCGAAACCCCATCTCTACTAAAAATACAAAAAAAAATGAGCCACGTGTGGGGGCATGCAATTGTAGTCCCAGCTACTCGGGAGGCTGAGGCAAGACAATCGCTTGAACCTGGGAGGCGGAGGTTGCAGTGAGCCAAGATCAAGCCACTGCATTCCAACCTGGGGGACAGAGCAAGACTGTCTCAAAAAAAAAAAAAAAAAGGAATGCTTTTCAAGTTGGAATCATCTGGAAAAATTGATCATGCTTGCTATTGATGAGGTTGAGAAAAGAGCACTAGCAGGCTGGCAAAAGTGGTGTGAATTGGGCAGGCTTCCTGGAGGGTAGTCTGGCATTGTGTATCCAAACAAAGGATGTGCAAATCCTTAGAGTCAGCAATTCCACTTCTTGAGATTTAACCTAAACCTAAGAAAATGATCAAACCATTGCATAAAAATATTTACATAACATGTTCATCACAGAGTTTATATTTATCAAAAATTAAGCGGGGTGCAGTAGCTCACGCCTGTGATCCCAACACTGGGAGAATGAGGCAGGAGGATCACTTGAAGCCAGGAGTTCAAGACCAGCCTGGATGGCTGGGCGCAGTGGCTCACACCTGCAATCCCAGCACTTTGGGAAGCTGATGCAGGTGGATCATGAGGTCAGGAGTTCAAGACCAGCCTGGCCAAGATAGTGAAACCCCATCTCTACTAAAAATACAAAAATTAGCCGGGCACAGTGGCAGGCACCTGTAATCCCAGCTACACCAGGAGGCTGAGGCAGAAGAACCAGTTGAACCTGGGCAGCAGAGGTTGCAGTGAGGCGAGATCACGCCAATGCACTCCAGCCTGGGCGATAGAGTAAGATTCCATCTCAAAAAAAAAAAAAAAGACTAGCCTGGGCAACATAGTGAGACTGCATCCCTGTAAAAAATTTAAAAACTAGCTGGGCACGCTGGTGCGCTGGTGTGTATCTGTATATCAGCTACAAAGGGGTAGAGAACTGAGGTAGGAGGATCACTTGAGCCTGGGAGGTTGATGTTGAATTGTTTGAACCTGGGGGGCAGAGGTTGTAGTGAGCCAAGATTGCACCACTGCACTCCAGACTGGGCAAGGGAGCAAGACTCTGTCTCAAAAAAAGAAAAAAAAAAAAAGGAACTGGAGGCTGAGTGCGGTGGCTCACACCTGTAACCCCCGTAATCCCAGCACTTTGGGACGCCAAGGGGGGAGGATTGCTTGAGCTCAGGAGTTCAAAAGCAATGTGAGTTACGTGGCAAAACCCTGCCTCTACAAAAAATTTAAAAATTAGCCAGGTGTGGTGGTTCCAGCTACTCAGGAGGCTAAGGTGGGAACATTGCTTGAGTCCAGGAGGTTGAGGCTGCAGTGAGCCAGGACTGTGCCACTGCACTCCACTCTAACCTGGGTGGCAGAGATGAAAAAAAAAAAAAAAGAAAAAAGAAAAAAAGAAGGAAAGAAAGAGAAAATAAAAGAAAATGGGAAAAAGACATTTTTTGCCATAACCATGCATTACTACACTATGGAGCCACACTGTGATCCCAACACTGAAAAATTGGATCTAGATATAAATTTACCATGGAAAGACACTCAGTACATATTAGATAAGACAAGAAAGCTTCAAAGCAAGATGTGTATTATCCCATTTTTGTAAGATTGTGTATGTAAATACATTAATTTGCATACCAGAATTTCTGCTAAGATACACGCCAGAATCTTAACAATGGCTAATCTTTGAATGGTGGGATTACAAACTGAATCAGACAGTTTAGTCTCAATTATGGTGCAGCAACCACTGGAAAGTCTACTGGTCTACAATGGCAGGGGTTAATTTCTCTCTACTGTTCATGTCTATTGTGGCTGGCTGCTCTGACCATCTTCTTCACCCTGGGACCTAGGCTGACAAACCAGTCTCCATGTGAATATTGCAGGTCACTGCAACAGACAGCTGATGGACCACCCACCGGCTCTTACAACCAGTGCCAGGCAAGTTTCGTGGCCCTTCCAGGTTCAACAAGGTAGGGGTATATAATCCTCCCCAGGCCCTCAGGTGAGGCTCATGCCAAGGAGGGGTAGCAAACATTTTGGACATGATACAATCTACCACACAAGTGATTTCATTCTATTATTTAAAGTTCTTTTCTTTGCGGAAGGGTGTGAGAGGAGAGGTGAGCGGTCTCACGGGCATGATGCCAGCTACGAGGGGCTGGCGAGCTGATGTGGGAGGATCACTTGAGCCTAGGAGTTTGAGGCTGCAGTGAGTTGTGATCGTAACATTGTACTCCAGCCTGGGGGACACAGTGAGACCCTCACCCTCCCTGTCCCTAAATCTGAGAGGTCTGGACTTTGCCTAATTTAAGAGGCAGACCACTTGACCTGGACCTACAGCAAGGAGAAAACAACGATGGGACAGAAAGTTCTGGATGCCCAGAAGTGTTATGCCAGGACTTCTACTTACGCTTATAGGACTTGAGTCGAGTTAGAGAGCCTCCACGAATGTCCCTATCTGTAAGATGGAAATGAAAAGAGCCGTCCTGTCGACCTCACACAATTCAGCAGCAGGGAGGGGTGGATCAGTTGGAGGGCATTCAAATGATCAGTGCTCTGTCTGCACGCAGAGGGTTTGGTGCTTCAAGCTGTAACCACATACCCACATGTACTATAAGTCCCCAACTTCATCACCAAAGGGGGTTGTTCACCCCTTTTACTTGCGTCCATGTAGGGCAGGTGAAAAGATGACAACCCAGGTCCCACTACAGGGGAGGAAAAGCCCCCTGATGGATGAGTCATGGAAGGGCTAGGATGTGGAATGAAGGTCCCCCTTCCCACTTTGTCACAGGACACTGGAAATAGCCATGTCCCCCTTTCCTCCTGCCCCCAGCTCCTGGCATGGAAGGCAAGAAATGATTGTAATCAGGGGTTCCCAAAAGGGAATGATCATTAGGGCCATCTATGAGCATTGAAAAACTAGATTCCCGGGCTCCACCTCCAGGAGCTTCTGATTCACCTGGTGAAGGAAAGACCAGACTGAGTCACAGAAGGTGATCTGTGCCACCCCCACTTGGCCCTGGCTCCTACCCAGCTCCTCTGCATGGGCCTTATGAGGTGTCGTGGCAGGGAGGGCCCGGACGTCTCAAGTGGCACAAGCCCTGGCAGCTGGGAGAAACCTGAGTGGTCCCAGGTTATCTGATGGCGCACCTGCCTCGGCCCGGTGCTCGCTTCTTGAATGTCAAGATCAGGGGAAGTCTCGGGAAGCAGCTCCCCGAGCAGCACGGGTCACCCCACAGGCTGCCCCAAGGCCAGGCTTTCCAGTGCAGCAGGGGCAATGGAGGTGGTAAGAAAAGGGTATCTCCTGTCCTGCTCCTAGTCCCTCCGAACCAAACATGCCCCTGGCTCCCATGACCTGCCTGCACACCTTGACTGAGAAGCCTGGAATTAATCTCTTTACACATCTGTCAACATGGCAGTGAGTGCCTTGAGGGCCAGGACAGGTCTTGTTCCTCCCTGCCGCCCAGTGCAGTCCCTGGCACACCATTTGTGCTTGCTTAATATTTCATGAATAAAGGAGAGGTAGTAACACTTACCATGTTACCACAGGATCAAGGAAGGACTGATATTCACACCTACTGGGCACAGGGAAACGCACGTGCTTACCTGAGAGGTGGGGAGGCCCCATTCTTAGTCACTGAGCTAGAGGCTGAGCTTAGCATGCCTCATTTGGCAGTGATACTAGATTACTTCTGGCATCATGGTACCCTATGACATAAGGTATGAAACTTATGGAGCCTCTTCCCAGGAAAATGCCCCTCCCCACTCCCTCTGTCTCACACATATAACATACAACTTCCAGGTTAAGAGTATCACCCCTTCACCAGGCACAATGGCTCACATCTGTATCCCAGCACTTTGGGAGGCTGAGGTGGGAGGATCACTTGAGCCCAGGAGTTTGAGACCAGCCTGGGAAATATAGGGAGACCGTATCTCCACAAAAACTTTAACAATTAGCCAGGCATGGTGGTGCACACCTGTAGTCTCAGCTACTTGGGAGGCTGAGGTGGGAGGATCGCTTGAACCTGAAAGGTCACAACTACAGTGAGCTGTGGTCATGCCATGGCATTCCAACTTTGGCGACACAGTGAAGCCGTCTCAAAAAAAGAAAAAAAAGTATCATCCCTTTAAAAAATGGAAAGCTCTTTTTTAATGGAGAAAGGCTAAAATTATCTATAATGATGATATGTAGTTAATGAATTTATTTATTTTGAGATGGCGTCTCGCTGTCACAGGCTGGAGTGCAGTGACACAATCTCGGCTCACTGCAACCTTCGCCTCCCGGGTTCAAGCGATTCTCCTGCCTCAGCCTCTCGAGTAGCTGGACTATAGGCGCATGCCACCATGCCCAGCTAATTTTTGTTTTTTTTTTTTTTTTTTTGGTAGAGAAGGTGTGTTGCCATGTTGACCAGGCAGGTCTTGAACTCTTGACCTCAAGTGATCCACCTGCCTCAGCCTCCCAAAGTGCTGGGATTACAGGTGTGAGTCACTGCGCCTGGCCTGATGTCTATAACTTTTAAATTATTCAGAAAAAAAATTATACAGCCATCTAAAGATGAGGTAAATGTGGCCAAAAATTAACAATTGATGAATCTATAGGGTAACCACAAAGTATGGAAACTTTTTTTTTTATAATTTTTTGGAAGCAGAGTCTTGCTGTGTTGCCCAGGCTGGTCTCAAACTCTTGGGCTCAAGTGATTCTCCCGTCTTGGCCTCCCCTAGTGCTGGCATGAGCCACCCCGTCTGGCCTATCATATTTTTCTATGATTGAAGATGTTCTTGATGGCATTATGAATATTTGCCTATTTCCAGACTTTACAGCTACATAGTAGACAAAGGTTATAGGGCCTCCAATGAACTATTCTTTCATCTTTTCTGTAGGTCTGAAATCCTTCAAAATAAAATGTAGGGAGTTGGGGAAGGAATTTCAGCCCTAGGCTAAGCTTCTAGTCCTGAAATCAGGATTCCATGCTCTAGGAAGGAGCTCAAAGGAGAGGACCACAGTCAAGACAGGCTCCAGATGTGTTTATTAGGCTATTTAAATAGAACCTTGTGACCATTTCTGTAGGTAAAAGGACAAAGAAGAATTACAAACACTTTGGGTCTTTCCTGAATTCTCTCCGCTTTCCCTGGTCAACTCCACCCATCTTCACTCTCAAAGGAAAGGCACAGGGGGAAGGAAGTCCGTGAGGGGACTCAGGAGAGTCTGCGTGGCTCCTACCACCCCAAACATATTCTGGTTTCCCGAAGATAAGAGGCAAGGCTTGCTCTGATCTTTCCCAGTTCTCAGAGTCCAGCAGGCCGCTGTGCTGTACACATACATGGATCCACCAACATGTATCAGTCCTTCTGTGTTCTCTCCTGCATGGTAGAGGCTGGAAGCCTAAGAACTATATTCCTCAGAATTTCCTGCCAGCCAGGATTTGCTTTAAAGTCCACTAATGAGAGGCACATCTAGAAACCATGATTCCTTTTCCAGCAGTGGCAGACAGTAGGCATGAGGTTTTGTAGCATCTTCTGAGCACTTTCCAGTACATCATCTGCTTTTGTGCTGCTGGAAGCTGAGACCAACAGCAGGAGTTTTCTGTGCCTCCTGCACGTTGCTGATTTCTGACAGTTGCTACTGGCTTTCTCCAATTTTCACTTCTCTGTCCTTCAGTGGTTTTATAAATACTTCATTCCTATAGTAGATCCCTTCCTGCTTATATTAATAATACCTAGAGGGGACATGGTTTTCCTGACTCATCCAGCTGTCTTAGGACCTTACTCCAAAGTAAGGAAGGCTTCTCTTGGGGAGGTAATTGCCTGTAGAAAGATTTCCAAACACTGTCCATTATTTGATGCCAAAAAGGTAAACAGAAGCTGATGTGGGTGGTAGGCAATTCCCAGCCATGGAACACATGCTGGCCTGTGAGTCCCGAGAAGCTGAATGGGATGCCGGTTCCCCGACCAGAAATGTCCTCCCATCTACCTCACTGCTGCCATTCCCCTGGGGATGCCAGGGCTGGCCAATGACCACATGCAGCAGAGACGGCACCCGACAATGCAGAAGAGATGTCTGCAGTACCGACCCAGCTCTCAAAACCCACCTGGCATTACCCTGGAACACAGGAACATTTTGTCATCCTCCTGGCACAGGGGAGGGGGTTCTCTGCTGCCAGGCCTCTTGGAGCTGAGGCAGGAGGGTCAGCAAGAGAGAGTCCAGCACAGCCAGACCCTCCCAGGAACACCGAAGGCCCCTGGAAAACCAAGAGGCCTGAAGGTGACTACTTCATCTTACCAATTTCAAGCCCATCCCCCCAGCAGGGCCAAGCCCCCAGCACCTGCAGGCCCCTCCTTACCAGTCAGTCTTTCTCACTTCTCCTGGGTCTGTGGAGAGCTGTAGTCAGGGCTCCTTGGGATGCCTCAGCCCCCTCTGCCCAGCACCCCCCAACACACCTGTGATCCAGCTGCAGTAGGCCCCGCTCCAGCAGCTCCTGCACCTCCTTGTTCGCTCCAAACATGTCCCACAAGGTCAGCTGGGGCTCAAACTGCTGCCAGTGCTGGCGAAGCCAGAGGGTCAGAGGTGGGGAGCTGGCCTGGCTACTCTGGGCCATGAAGTTGGGGTGTGGTGAGAGGTGGGGGAGGGTCCAGTCCAGCATGGAGATCTCAGCAGCTGACATGCGTGAAACCAGAACCAGGCCAATGGGCCAGCAGGGAGGAGGGCACCTTCACTCCTGTTCCACTGAGGCTGGAACCCAGCTTCCAGCCAAGCCAGGCCTTCCTCTATGCCTCCTCTCTTCCCTCCCCTCTCAGCCAGCTCTAGCCAGGGCTTTATGGCTCTGCTTTATCCAGAGCAGCTCTGGGTTTGCTTGATCGTTATCTACTGTGCTTCCTATGAGAGGTTTCGGTGCTCCCTAAAAACAAGTGGAAACCCTTTATCTATCTATTGCTTCACAGAGCTCAGAAAATTGAGGTTGAGAGAGGTGAAAGGATTTGTGTCCAAGGTTGCAGTAAAACAAGGGCTGGAACTTGGGTCTCCGCAGCCCTGGTCTAGGGTTCTTAGCTATGCACCACTGCTCACTGCTTCTGCCCATCAGGCCTCAGCTGGACCCGGGCCCCACTTCTAGCTGCTAATCTCACAGAAATTGGAAGTATATGTGTGTATGTGTGTGTGGGGGGGGTGGCAGGGAGGGGGCATTGATTCTGCAAGACTTAGGAGGGAGTGGTGTGCAAGAATCCCAAGTCCTTACCTGGTGAGTGATCCCCACATCGGTGCGTAGCCCCAGGGCCAAAACTTCCTCCAGCCTCAAAGAAAAATCATCAAGGAGTCTTAGACAGGAGGCCTGTGTTCCTCCCATTCTCCAAATTCTACACTGGGATGCATTTAGAAGAGGCTAACAGGGACCATACAGTATGTGGCAAGGCAGGGGCCAGGGCAAGACAGGATATAAAAGATGTACAAATAGAGGTGGTCTTGGGGTATGGGGACCCTGGGGGAGAGCCCTGTGCCCTTGGATGCTCACAGCTCCAGCCTGCCCAGGGGGACACGCTTCCGGGTGCCATGGCCAAACAGCATCACCTCCTTCATCCAGTTGTCAGGCTCCAGTGTTTGGATCCGAGCCTCCCGGGTGTGGCCTCCAGCCCCCTGGGGCATAAATCGCCCATGGGCCCCTGACAACATCAACAACCATCCCCACATTAATGGGTGTTAATACTATGTGCTTACCAGATTTAAATCATGTGGCTCCTGGAGCAACTGCCTCTAACACACTGGAAATGTAAATTCTTTTTCTTTTCTTTTTTTTTTTTTTTGAGGTGGTGTCTCACTATGCTGCCCAGGCTGGTCTTGGATGCCTGGGGTCAAACGATCTTCCCACCTCAGCTTCCCAAGTAGCTCAGATTAGAGGCACGTGACACCAGGCCCTTTTTTGTTTTTTCTTTTTTTTTTTTTTAAATCATCTATCCCAAAATGCCAAGACATATAAATTCTTGGGCTCTCCTCTAGCCCTGTCCAATTGGGAATTCTGAGGGTGGGGCCCAGCAGACTGGCTTTTAACAAGCCCTCCAGGAGATTATCATACACACTAAAGGCTGAGAACCGCAGTGCAAGGTGTGACATTAAGCCCCTTACAATTCATGCTCAACGGTTCTATAGGGAGGTATTATTTTTTGCCACATTTTACATATGAGAAAATAGAGGCTTGGAGAGGTTAATGTGGCCCAAGTTCACACAGCCATGACACTCCTCTCCTGAGTCATCTTTTCTGTAGTTCACGGGACTCACCAGGCCCAATGCCAAGGTACTGACCACACTGCCAGTAAGTCCAATTGTGGGTACTGAGCGCTCCCTGCGGGGAGGGAGGAAATAGTGCAGAGTGAAGAGGGCGGGCCTCATTTTTGACTCAGGTAAGGGGCCCCAGGTTAGAATGTCCCACCATCTCAGCCAGGATCCTTCTCCTCAGAAGGTCACAATGCCCCGGTCACACTGCAGTCTGCCCATCCTCCACCTCCAGCCATCAGCCCCAGAACTTACATTCCAGGCAAAGTTGGAGACCTCATACTGGTGGAAGCCAGCCTCCCGAAGAACGGCCCGGCCCCTCTGGTACATCACAGCTGCGAGCTCCGGGTCAGGGGCTGGAAGGGCACCCCGCTGCACCTGGGCGAAGAGTGCGGTACCCCGCTCCAGGGGCAGCTGGTAGAGGGAGAGGTGGTCATCACAGTGGTGCAGCAGTTCCAGCAGCTGCCCAAGCCACGGCCCCACCTGCTGTGCCGGCAGCCCCAGCATCAAGTCCACAGACACGTGCCCGGGAAAGAGGCGCCGGGCCTCTGCCAGCGTCCGCAGAGCATCGCAGGCCGAGTGCGTCCGTCCCAACAGCCGGAGCTCAGTGTCATCTAGGGACTGGGAAAAGAGGGTGGGTGTAAGCATACCAGCAGCTCAGAGAGAGACAAGAACGCTCACCCCATTGTAGACACAGATACAGGGAGAACGCAGCATGTGGCAGGCAGCTGGAAGGCAGGAGGGGGAAGGTCAAGCTGGCACCAACAGCTGCCGTTCACAGAAGGGTCGCTATGTGCCAAGCTCTTTTATGTGGCGTCTAATTTAATCTTTGTAACCCTCCAATATTAGTTCTATTTTACCGATGAGAAAACTGAGGTTCAGAGGTGTTAAGCAACTTGCCCAAGGCCATGCAGTTGCAAAGTTCGACCTGGAATTTAGGACTGTCTGACTCCAAAATCAACAGTCTTTATTTACTTTACTTTTCAATTTTAAATAATTCTAACCTATAGAAAAGTTGAAAGAAAATCACAAAAAAACCCTTCATCTAGATTCACCATTTGTCCATACTTGTTTCTCTTTAAACATACATACCTGTTATTATGCTGAATCATTTAACAGTAAATTATAAACCAGCACTGTCCAAAAGAACTTTCTGCAATGGTGGAAATGTTCATATCTGTACTGTCCAATATGATAGGTAGTAGCCACATGTGGTTATTTAAATTTAAGTGAATTAAACTTAACTTACCACATTTCAAATGCTCACTAGTCTGTGGCTAGTGGCCACTATATTGAATGGCAGTTATAGATATTATACTCCCTAACCTCTAAATACTTAGGTGTGTATTTCCTAAAGAACAAGGACATTCTCTTACATAACTGCAATCCAATTACAGAGTTCAGGAAATGCAACACTGACAAAACACCATTACATAATACATTGTCATATTCAAATTTGGCTAATGGTCCCAATAACATCTACTGTAGTAATTTCCTCCTTCTTCCCCAGTCAGGGGCCACACATTGTATTCAGCTGTCTCTTGTCTCCTTTAGATTCTCAGCCTTTCTTTGTCTCTCATGACACTGGCATTTTTGAAGAATACAGGCCAGTTGTTTAACATGAAGAATTTAATGAATTTAAATAAATTATGATTATTTATGAATTATAATTATTTAAATGAATTATTTAAAATGAATAATTTCTAGAGATTGGTTGTATAACACTGTGCTTATAGTTAACAGTGCTGTACACTTAAAAACCTGTTAAGAGGGTAGATCTCGTGCCGTCTGTTCTTACCACAATAATTTTGTAAAAGTCTCTTAATTCAGGGTTTCCTGACAATCAGATTGAAGATATGCACTTTGGGGTAAGAATATCTTAGAAGTGATGTGTTTCTGTCAGCATATTCCATCAGAACAAAGCCCACAACCCGGAAGTCCTACGGAAATATCAGAGGTCAACCTGAGAGGACTAGGTTTCTCCCTACTTAAAAACCTTCAGTGGCTCCCTATCATTACTAGGACAAAACCCACACTCCTTGGTAGGCACCAAAGGTTTTGGACTCTACCTTGCAGCCTTGTCTCCAGCCTCTCCAGTCACAAGGAATGACTCACAGCTCCCCCAAAACATGCCAGGCTCTTCCATGTCCTGTGTCGTTTACTCCACACCCCCTCACCTGGTGAACTCCTCCTCTTCATTCAAACATCATCTCCTCCAGAGAAGTTTCAGTGATTTCATCAGAGTGACCTCCCTTCAGACTGTACTCTAGAAGCCTTTTCTAGAGACCCCCTTTACAGGTGACATTTACCATGCTGCAATAATTTGGCTACATGTCTGCATCCCCCGTGTCTCCAGTCATGTAGCAAATCTTTTTTGACCACCTACTACGTGCCAGGCACTATGGTAAGTGCTTGAAATAGAAAAGCCACACCTGATCCCTTTCTCATAAAGTTTGTGGTCTATGACAGCAGCAGACAATTAAGGAGTTATAAAAGTGTCGCACTAGGCCCTACTGTGTCCCTGGCACCCAGAAGGTGCTCAACGTTTGCCCAGTGAATGAATGTGACCAAAGAGGAGATGGCACTGAAGGGTGGGGTGCACTGAGATGGGGTGGGTGCCATGGGTTACCTGGAGGCCTGTAGACAACCTGTTGACCCCTGCTGCCCCGAACTCTGCCAGTCTGGAGCCCGGAGCTGAAGTAGGATTAGCCTCCAATGTGACTTCTGAGTCTGCAGGCAGGTGGGCTGTCTGTGCCACAGCCTCCAGGACAGCAGCCACCGTGTGGGGACTGGCTAGAGTGGGGGTCCCCCCACCGAAGAACACAGACTCCACCCTGGGGAAAGAGGATGGAGAAATGAGACCTGGGGGAGCCCTCTGGGTTGCCTGCACCTATCCCCCACCACTCCTCCAAATATTTCCCAAAACGCTGCCTACAGCCCTCACTACCCACCATTGCACCCCGCTGAGCCGCAGCAGCGTCTGCGCTTCGGTCACCAGGCACTTCTGCATGGCAGCCTCCTCCACGCGGCGAGGGATGTACTTGTTGAAGTTGCAGTAACTGCAGCGCTTCTCGCAGTAAGGCCACTGGGGGCAGTGAGTGCACGTGCGCGGTGAGAGCTGCCCTGGCCACTTCCAGGGTTCAGTAGCACACATCCCCGACCCCACCCCCACCCCTATCCCGAGGTCCTTCCACAGTAGCTAGGACATCTAAGCCACACAACTCCCCAAGGCAGGTCGCACTGGGGTGATTACATCCACTTCAATGTGAGAAAACTGAGGCTCACTCCTTTGTTACACTGCCTCTTCCAACCAGCAGACGTCAGGAAGGAACTCAACCCAAGCTCTTTCTGGGATCATATAAGTTTCATACAATTTTCCTATGGGCCATTTTCCCAGCTACCGAATCAGAACACTGCTCTTAAAAAATTTTTTTCTTGCTAAGAGGAAAATTGTCATGAAATTTGAACCATTTGGTCAGAGTCACCGAGCTGGTGAGTAGGAGAAACTTCAGGTTTTCTGGACCAAGTCATTTCCCTGCCAAGGCACAAGGTCCCATCCCAGACCTCGTACAGGGGCACAGAAACACGGCAGGCGGGTTCACAGAGTGACAAACCGCCACCTGGGTTTTGGACCGCCACGGTCACAGCCACGGCTGCGGCCACACACCGTGGGCTCCGCCCCCGCCCCTACTCACGTGTACTTAAAGCGCCGCGCGCCGGCCCGCAGGCTCAGGACTCGGGGACTCTCCTGCGTTCTCCACGCGGCGGCTCCTCTGGGCCGCTCTGGCTGCTGCCGCCCAGACGCGGGCCCGGGCTCCGCCATGGCGCCCAGCGTAGCGCGGGGCACGGACCCCAACAGGAGACGCGCGCAGGGATCACTGTGAGTGCGCAGCCGGCGGAAAGAAGAGGGGCTGCGTGACCGCGCGACGAGAGGACCTGGGCCCGGGGCTGCGGCGCCACCTGCCGGGCGCCCGGGCGCTCACCGTGGCCGCCTGTCGGTTCTTTTCCCCAGGCCGCGGGGCGGGCTGCCTGCCTTTTGGCACCTTGTGCCCGGGCGAGTTCCCGGACCCATCCAGGAGCTCTTAGATCGTTCAGTCAATTCCTTGACATTTGATGTGCCTGGCTCAGAACTGGGCGCTGGGGACATCTAGGTGCATAAAGCCAGGTTGCATTCTGACAGGAGAGAGGCAAGCCAACCGGCCAGGACAGGCAAGACGTATTAATTCCGTGCCTGCTGGACACCAGAGCCGTGTGCCTCAGTGCTGTGAGGTCATCTGTTGTAAGAGTGTGGGAGTCAGTAGGGCAGAAGAGACACTTGAGCTGGATCTTTCTTTTAATTTCATTTACAAATATTTGGGAGAGGGGAGGTCTTGAACTCTTCGGCCTCAAGCGATCCTCCTGCCTCAGCATCCAGAATAACTAAGGATTACAGGCATGAGCCACCACCAGTGCTATGCGCGGGATCTTGGAGGAGCAGAAAATCCCAGGGGCAATTGGCTTGGCCGGGAGAGTAGGCTGTTTTGGGTCAGGCCAACCCAAGCATCTGGAGGTGTACGTGCTGGGAGGACAGTCAGATGGTGTGTGCAGGAGAGAGGGGGAAGGCGCAGGGGAAGGCCTGGGGAAGCAGGCACCTGAACAACTGTCCCACAAAGCAGAAACATCATGGGCTTCAGAGGCAGGCAGTGCAGGACAGTTCTCCCAGTGGCCTTGAACTGACCTGGTTCTCCCCTCCTTTCTTGCTTGTAGTTCTCAAGAATAACTGTAGACGCCTGTAATCCCAGCACTTTGGGAGGCCGAGGCGGGCAGATCACTTGAGATCAGAAGTTCAAGACCAGCCTAGCCAACATGCTGAAACCCCGTCTCCACCAAAAATAAAAAAATTATCCAGGCGTGGTGGTGGGCACCTGTAATCCCAGCTACATGGGAGGCTGAGCAGGGAGAATCCCTCGAACCTGGGAGGCGGAGGTTGCATTGAGCTGAGACAGTGCACTGCACTCCAGCCTGGGTGATGGAGAAAGACTCTGTCTCAATAAATAAATAAATAAAACTGTAGAGTGTGCAGAGAATGCAACATCCTGAGGGAAGGAAGGACTGGCCAGCACAGCCATGCTCTGTTCCAGTGCCTCTAGAAAAAGGATGTCCTTCAGCACTTCAGCCCAACATGTCAGATGGCCTCAGGGTATAAAACCCAGGGCAGAAGCCAGGCGCAGTGGCTCACTCCTGTAATCCCAGCACTTTGGGAGGCCGATGCGGGCGGATCACAAGGTCAGGAGATTAAGACCATCCTGGCTAACACGGTGAAACCCCATCTTTACTAAAAATACAAAAAACTAACCAGGTGTGCTGGTGCGTGCCTGTAGTCCCAGCTACCCAGGAGGCTGAGGCAGGAGAATTGCTTGAACCTGGGAGGCGGAAGTTGCAGTGAGCCCAGATGGCGCCACTGCACTTCAGCCTGGGAGACAGAGTGAGACTGTATCAAACAAACAAACAAACAAAAAACAGGGTGGGCTGGTTTCTGGGGCCCCTCAGCTTCAGTACAAGTCCAGCTGGCTGGGCGTGGTGGCTCACGCCTGTTATCACAACACTTTGGGAGGCCGAGGCAGGTGGATCACCTGAGGTCAGAAGTTCAAGACCAGCCTGGCCAACATGGCGAAACTCTGTTTCTACTAAAAAAAAAAAAAAAAAAATAGCTGGACACGGTAGTGCACACCTGTAATCCCAGCTACCAGGGAGGCTGAGGCAGGAAAATTGCTTGAATCCTGGGGTTCACACCGCTGCACTCCAGCCTGGGTGAAAGAGCGAGACTCCATCTCAAAACAAACCAACAAAAAAAAAAGTCGAGCATGCACAGATAGCAGTCCATTCCCCATCTGCCTCAGCAGCTTTCCTGAGCCTTAGGGGTCCAGCTCCAAATGAATCCCAGCCTTCTGTTGTCCCTTAGTGCCTACCTATAGGTAATAAACACGTTGCATGTCACTTGTGTTTGCGTCGCTGGACTCAGTGTTATGTAACTTGTGGGTGTTTGCCTCACTGGACTCTGACAAGTTGGTAACCAGTGTGCAGTGAACCTGCCTAACAGACAGCTGGGTTCTGATCCACCTGTGTGAACTTGAGCAAGATACAGAACCTCCCTGAGTTTCTGTTGGGTCATTCATGAAGTGGGACCAATGGCTACTTGAAAGGATTGTTGGGAAGATTTGGAGAGAAAATAATGTGAAAGTACCTAGCATAGAGCCTGGTACTGAAAATACCTTAAACATATGTTCATTTCTTAAAAAGTCAAGAGGAGGCTGCTGCTGCCTTGGGCAGGCATGCTGGGAGGTAAGGGGGCAGGCACACTGGGAGGTAAGGGGGCAGGCACGCTGGGAGGTAAGGGGGCAGGCAGGAGGCAAGTTTCCATTCCTGTGAACTGGGAACCTATGTGCCTTTTGGAACCCAGCTGTTTTTATTTCTTGGGTCAAAGTACAACCTGCTTTATCTGGCCCTGCCTACTAGGGATGCCACAGGTTCACCAATCAAAACAAATAAAAAATAAAAATGAGGTTGGTTGGGGAGGAAGGGGGCTGGGGGATGGCAGATAATAGTTAAAGAGTATGGGGTTTCTTTCTTAGGTGATGACAATATTTAAAATTGACTGTGGCGATAGTTACACATATTTGTGAATATACTAAAGACCACTGAATTCTATACTTTAAATGGTGGATTGTCCCAGCACTTTAAGAGACTGAGGCAGGAGGATTGCTTGAGCCCATGAGTTCTAGACCAGCCTAAGCAACATAGCAAGATCCTGTCTCTACGTTTAAAAATTAGTTAAGACATGGTAGCACATTCCGACAGTCCCAGCTACTCAGGAGGCTGAGGTGGGAGGACTGCTTGAGTCCAGGAGTTCGAGGCTGCAGTGAGCTATGATCATGTCACTGCAGTGAGTCACTGCACTCTAGCACTGCACTGTCACTGCACTCCAGCACGGGTGACAGAATGAGATCCTGTCTCTAGAAAATGGGGGAGGGGGAGTGAACTGGAGAGTATGTGAATTACATCTCAATCAAGCTGTTATATATATAAAAAAAGAATACTTCTTGCCAGACTAATCTGGCAACAATGTGAAAAAGAATTAAATTAGAGTAGCTTAAAAATAAAAAATTGGGGCCAGGCGCAGTGGTTCATGCCTGTAATCCCAGCACTTTGGTAGGCTGAGGCAGGCGGATGGCTTGAGGTCAGGAGTTTGAGGATCAGCCTGGCCAACATGGTGAAACCTTGCCTCTACTAAAAATACAAAAATTAGTTGGGTGTGGTGGTGGGTACCAGCAATCCCAGCTACTTGGGAGGGTGAGGCAGGAGGGCCATTTGAATCTGGGAGGCAGAGATTGCAGTGAACTGAGATTGCATCACTACACTCCAGCCTGGGTGACAGGGCAAGACTCCATCTCAAACAACAACAACAACAAAAATGGGTTGGTATCTCAAAGGGATACCAAGGGTGAGGGTTAAATTAAGTATATAATCCACATCAAGGTGCTCTGCACTCTCAATGACAAGGAATAGGAGGTCTGAAAGTGCTAGTTTCCCTCAGTGTCTTCCCTTCTCCATCCCGTAGTAGCTGCCAAGAGAGCCCACCAGCAAGAGGCCAAAAAAACCCAGAAGCTCTTTATGCCAAATCACAAGGACAGACAGGGGAATGTGGGGGATGGACAGGAGGAGGGCCTGGGCGGACCCTTCCTCCCGCTTTATTCACAGATTTAGATGTCGTTCCATCTGCTCTCGAAGTTTGAATTTCTGGATCTAGAGGAAAGAAAAAGGAGTTAGGGTGACCAGCTGTCTTGGTTCACCCAAGAATAAGGGGTTTCTCAGGCTCTTAGTGCCAAAACAGGGAAAGTCCCCAGGCAAACCAGGATTAGGTGACCTGGTCACCCTACTGCCAGCCTCTCCACACCCATTGCTGGAGGAAACAGAGGTGGGGCGCCACAGGCTGCCCTCCCCAATCTCCTCCACCTTACACACCTTTCCTGAAATGGTGAGGGGGTAGTTTGTGATGAACACGACGTACCTCGGAATCTTGAAGTGAGAGATCTGCAGACCAGAGGGAGGGAGGTAAGGCGTGAGGCTGGGCAAGCTCACAGGGGTATGGGAAGGGGACCAGGGGCTGGCCTGGCCAGGAGTCAGCTTCGTCAAGGGCAGAGCAATCCCCACCCCAGGCTGCTTGGCAGAGGAGTGGGTGAGCAAAGAACCGAGCAGCATCAGCTCGGTTGGGCGGAGGCTCCCCCCTTCCCTTTGCAGAAAGCTTTGATCTCCTCCACTGTGGTCTCCTCCCCATCCTTCAGCCGAATGCAGGCACAAATCTCTTCCCCCATCCGATCGTCCTTCACTCCCACCACCTTCCAGGGCCACAGAAAAATATCAGACATCACCGTGTTTATGTGTGTTTCTTGTTTCTGGGGGCTCACCTGAGCCAGGTGCCTCACCTGCACTTCCTGCACCTTCAGGTGCGTGTGAAAGAAGTCCTCGAGCTCTGCGGGGTAGATGTTCTCACTGCCCCGGATGATCGTATCCTTAGAGCGGCCCATGATCTTGCAGAAGCCCTGCTCGTTCATTGTGGCGACATCTCTGTAAGGAAAGCCCAGGGGCAACCTGTCATCTCTGCCTTGTTCACTCACTTGCCTGCTCACTCGTGAAACATTTATTGACCAGCTACTATGTGTCTTCCACTGCTCTAGACTCTGGGAGACATAGCAGGAACAAGACACAGTCTCTGGAATTAATAGTTTAGTAAGGGGAGGGGAGGCAGGCAAAATCAACCAATACCTATAACATATTCTCTCTCTCTGAACACATCTATACACATGCTTTTCATGACTGGCTTCTTTCCAGGTCTCAACTCAAATATCTCCAGACATCTTCTCTGTCCACTCAGCCTAAGGGAAGCTCCCCTCCCCACCACAGCCACTTTCTCTCCTAAAACCCTATTTCATTTTCTTGGTGTTTTTTGTTTGTTCGTTTGTTTGTTTGTTTTTGAGATGGAGTCTTGCTCTGTCACCCAGGCTGGAGTGCAGTGGCATGATCTCGGTTCACTGCAACCTCCATCTCCTGGGTTAAAGCGATTCTCCTGCCTCAGCCTCCAGAGTAGCTGGGACTACAGGCGCATGCCGCCACCATGTCCGGCTAATTTTTGTATTTTTGGTAGAGGTGGGGTTTCACTGTGTTGACCAGGCTGGTCTCAAACTTCTGACCTCAGGTGATCCACCTGCCTCGGCCTCCCAAAGTGCTGAGATTACAGGTGTGAGCCACTGGGCCTGGCCTATTTTCTTGGTGTTATTTATCGATGTTGGACATCATCTGTCTTCCTCCAAAAAGCAAGATCCTTCTCATCTTACTTTCCTGTGGACCTCCAGCGGCGAGAATGGTGCTAGCACATAAGGAATTCTAATAATAATTTGCTGAGCTAAAAAATGAGCGACTGAATCTGGACTCAGATTTTGCAGCTGCTAGTGTAGGGTGATGACCCAGTTGCTTTCTTCTGTGCTATGTATGATCATCCCCACCGTATGCATTTTGGAAATTAAGACTCCAGCGTGTGAGGGTTCATCTTGATACCCACATCCTCACGGTGCCAGGTTAATGTTCCCGGCTAAGCCTCAAGACCTCCAGCCTCCCCTCAGCAGCCAGAGCCTCCACCCAGCCCTGCCTTCTCACCCTGTCCAATACCACTTGTCCTGATCCACTGCTTCCTCTGTCTTCTGATGCTCGCCCCAGTAGCCCAGCATGACACAGTACCCTCGGATACACAGCTCCCCGGGCGTGTTCAGCTCTGCCAGCGTTCCCACCTCCATGTTCACAATCCGGGCCTGGGACTGGATGGCCTCAGGATGGGGCTTCCTATCTTCTTGCTTCAGGATAGGTGGTCCTTGGAAATGGAGAGAGCTTTGCCTGCCCCCAACCCCCCAACCCCCCAACCCAACCGCCTGGAATGAGGCCCCTGGCTCTGCTTATCCCCATCCAGAGAAGGGAGACAAAGGCTAGGGTCAACTCAAAGCCAGTCAGAGACCTGAGCTGGGCATGAAAGAAGAGCTGAGTCCCAGGCTGGGAGTGCTGAGGAAACAGAACGGGCAGGCAGCTGCTGCAAACAAAGAGGTTTGTGGACTGCAGAGCCAGCTGAAGAATTATCAACCATGCAGAGGAGAAGGGAGTCTCCTCTTACTTCCCATTAAGCAGCAAATAAGCCAAAGAGGGTGGCATGGCAACATCTTGTGAATAGGAGAGGCAGAGTCTGAAAGCCTGGTAGAGAAAAGAGCCATGGCCACCGTGCCAAGGAAAGCTGAGCCTCTGTGTGCCTCAGTGTCTGTGTCCGTGAAATGGGGTGAGTGATGCCCGCCTCTGTTTCCCTTCCAGGTGGGCATCCTAGTGAGAGTGGCAGTGCAGCCGTAGTACACACAGGAGGGGGCTCACATCCCTACTCAATCCCTGGGTACATGGCTGCTCTGGCGGGAGGGCAGGGCAGAGTCACACCAGGACAGTGGTCAGCCCCAGGGGCAGCAGCTGCTTGTGCACAGGGGCAGCGTTCCCCCAGGGGCGGGAGCAGAAGGGTGCAGGGAAATCAGGAGCCAGCTGGCACAGCCCCAGTGTTGGAGCAGGAAAGGAGGCACGGCTAGGCATTTGAGATTGAGATGCACTCTGGGGTAACCTTTGAGGGGCAAAGGTACCCCCCCAAAGGGATAGGCTGCTTGGGAAATGAAGCATTTACGCCAAGCAAGAGGAGGAACTCTGCTAAAGCGAGAGGCAAGGACCACTGGCGGAAAAGAAGCTGTGTAGGAAAACTCTCTGTGCTCTGGCTCCTCTTTGAGGCTACCCTGGCTGCCCTGAAACAGACAGTGGGCTTGGCAAAAACACACCTCAGACAGGAAGGGAGGCCGCGGAGAAGTTCAGCTGGCAGCCGCTCACAGCCAGTGTTCCAGCTCTTCCCCTTTCATGCTTAGCCCACGGAGAACACTCCGGGCCAGGCCTAGCATGCCCCTGCTGCTGGGGGGCTCTAGGCATCCTGAGTGAGCCATTTGACTCTCTCACTGAAAGCAACAGATGTCCCAGCTGGGTGCACCCCAGTTGGGTGACGGGAGGTGGGACTTCGGAGTCTTGGTCAGGGGCTTACCTCCGTGTGAGGCATAACTCTGCCCACGCTTTCTGCCTTCTGCTCCACAGTGTCCTCAGGGAAGTTCGCGAATGTCACGTGACTGTTCTCTGCGGTTCCATAAGCAACCTAGAGGGTCCAGAAAGGGTGTTTGAAGAGGGCTTTCAGCACGTGCAGAGGGATCGGGTGAGCTATCTGAGGAACTGGGAAGGAATTCATAAAAGAAAAGGGAAAGTGGAGAGCAGCCGAATGGTGGAAACAGAGACATCATTGGTAGGGGTCTGGGGTCAGGAGGCAGAGGTGCTGGGAGTGAGCAGACTAGATCTCTGCAGGGCCCCAGATCTGAAAGAAAATTGAGAGCAGGGACACCATTCTCTTCCAGCTGGAGCTCTCTCAGTGCCCCGTTTCCCTGGAGCAGCCACCTGTCTATGCCTGTGGCTCTGGTATTACCAACACCCCACACTTCTCCCCCCATCCCCTGGCTGCCTTAACCCCACCTTCCTGATTTCAGGCCACATCCCCTGCCCCTCCCTTCCAAGCTGAAGGCCCCATAAACTTGATGAGAAAGCCAGCCTGCCTTGGCCCAGCTAGGAGTGGCACAGACACAACCCCACCCCTGCATTCTGCAAACCCTGAACAAGGGTTTTGGCAGGTGTCCCCCAAGCTCTGGAGAGTTTCCCGTGAATTTATTTCCGTCAACATAAAAATCAACCTAAGCAGTGATTTTAAAAACCAGTGGTACCCACCCCCCCGCCACTTCCCCCATTTCCAGTGGTTGGAAAGCCTGAGCAACAGAAAAACCAGAAGCCAGCCTTGGAGAAGTCTAAATACCATCGAGGAATGGTCTAGGCCAAGTATGACTCCTCTATCCTAGAGGCAAGGGGCAGAGAGGTTTGGGAAAAGGGCAGGCCCTGGAAACCAGGCCGCAACACGAGGGTGCTGGGTAAGGGAAGAGAGGCTGGTAACCCCGTATCCTAGGTCCCCTTTAATCAACGGACACCAGGTCTCATCCATCCTCCTCCCTGCACCAAGCTTCCCCCCATCAGCTGCTCTGGCACGACTGGGATTTGGTTCAATGTGGGTTCTGGTTTCTCCTTCCACCCCTCATCACAGACAATATCCTGCCACGGCGACCTGCAGCACGTCATCTGCGACAAGGTGGGGCTGCAGAAGATCCCCAAGGTGTCAGAGAAGACCCAGCTGCTCAACCTACAGCGCAACAACTTCCCGGTGCTGGCTGCCAATTCGTTTCGAGCCATGCCGAACCTCGTGTCCTTGCACCTGCAGCACTGCCAGATCCTGTGCCAGGCAGCTTGGAGCTCACCCTGAGGCCAGAGCTGTGACCCTGCCTGCTCACCCTCCCCTTTCCACAGGAATGCGGACATCGTGGCTGGCAAGTGGGCACACAGAAATCCGGCGGGCTGAGGCGGGACTGCTCACAGAACTTAGGGTCTGGCAGCCAGAGCCGTCCAGGGCTGGTCCCTTGACCTGCCCCACCCCCTCCCACCCCCGTCCTCACAGTCCTGGGGCCACTGCCCGAATGTGGCCTCTGCCAAGTACACCTCGGCGCCACTCAGCCACCACCCTGAGACCCCTCAGGGGCGGGTCCTGACCACTAGGGTTGGAGATGAGGGATGGAGCTATTTCGGGGCGATGAAGGAGGAGGGATGGTGCGACTGTGCTTGTGGCCTGTAGTTCCAGCTACTCGGGAGGCTGAGGCAGGAGAATGGCGTGAACCCGAGAGGCAGAGCTTGCAGTGAGCCGAGATCGCGTCACTGCACTCCAGCCTGGGCGACAGAGCGAGACTCTGTCTCAAAAAAAAAAAAAAAAAAAAAAAACTATGGAAGAGTGGAAGAGACATACTATGGAATAATGTAAAACTGTTAAAAAGAATGAGGCAAATATTAAAAAAAGTATGGGGTAAATATATACGTATTGAAATAGAACGACCTATAAGATATATTATTAAATGGAAAAGCAAGAGATTGGCCAGGCGCAGTGGCTAACGCTTGTAATCCTAGCACTTTGGGAGGCTGAGGTGGGTGAATCACTTGAAGTCAGGAGTTAAACACTAGCCTGGCCAACATGGTGAAACCTTGTCTCTACTAAAAATACAAAAATTCACTCGGTGTGGTGGCGGGCACCTGTAATCCCAGCTAATTGGAAAGCTGAGACAGGAGAATCACGTGAATCTGGGAGGAGGAGATTGCAGTGAGACGAGATCTTGCCACTGCACTCCAGCCTGGGTGACAGAGTGAGACTCCATCTCCAAAGAAAACAACAACAACAACAACAACAACAAAATAACAACAACAACAAAAAACAAGCAAAAGCAAGGGGCAGAACAATGTATATAGTATGCTACCATTTATGCTTTTAAAATATGCACACTCATACATTCTTAGAGTATCTCTGGAAGGAAATATAATAAGTTGATAATAGTGGTTCCATCAGGGATATAGAACTGGAGAATTGAGAGACAGGAGTAAGAGACAGACTTACTTTTCAATATAAATCTATGCTGTTTGAATATTTTACTCTGTGCATGCAAAATGAAAAAAAAAAAAAAAAAAAAACCTGGCCAGGCACAGTGGCTCACGCCTGTAATTCCAGCAGTTTGGGAGGTCAAGGCGGGCAGATCACTTGAGGTCAGAGATCAGGACCAGCCTGGCCAACATGGTGAAATCCTGTCTCTACTAAAAATACAAAAATTAGCCAGCCATGGTGGCAGACACCTGTAATCCTAGTTACTTGGGAGGCTGAGGCAGGAGAATCACTTTAACCTGGGAGGCAGAGGTTGCAGTGGGCCAAGATCGCACCACTGGACTCCAACCTGGGTGACAGAGCGAGACACCGTCTCAAAAACAAAACAAAACAAACAAAAAATTTTTAAAAACTGTCAAAAGAAGACCCATCAGAAATGGGGATCACATGAAAATCACAGTGTATCAGGGCTAGAAGGGATCTTAGAGATTGTAAAACTGACTTTCAGAGAGCATGTAGATTTGCCCAAGGGGAGGATAATTCATTTTCTTGTAGCTTTTCCTGCTACTGAGTTCTGGCTGCCTTCAAGGATGTCAACTAAAAATTAAGCCTGCCCCCTTCCTCTTTTCCAATCTCACCTTTGCCTGTTAGAAGAGTCTGAAACTTGGATGTGGGGATTAGGTGACAGCTTGAGGAGGCAGAGCTGTTTCTGCGGGGAGCAGCAATGATTCTCAGGTTCTTCAGAATATGCTTGACCTTTGGCTTTCTTTCCAAATATACAAGGTTGACTTTTACTTTGCTGTCAGAGCCAAGGCACTGCAGGGTAGCTATAGTCTGATTTTGAATGAATGCTGTCCTTTTGGTTTCTGTGTGAGTTTCTGGAAGGAGAAGAACCAGATAGAAAAATGGAGCCGGTTTTGTTTTTTGTTTCGTTGGTTCTTTTGAGACAGGGCCTTGCTCTGTCACCCAAGCTGGAGTGCAGTGGCGCAATCATGGCTCACTCCAGCCTCAAACTCCCTCAGTCTCCGAGCAATCCTCCCACCTCAGCCTCCTGAGTAGCTGGGACTATGGGACTACAGGTGTATGCCGCTATGCTCGGCTAATTTTTTAATTTTTTAAAAGACAGGGTCTTGCTGTGTTGCCCAAGCTGGTCTCGAACTCCTGGGCTCAAGCAATCCTCCCACCTTGGCCTCCCAAAGTGCTAGGATTACAGACGTGAGCCACGGCACCCGACCTTGAAGCTTTTGCTCTTGTTGTCCAGGCTAGAGTGCAATGGCACGATCTCTGAGTTTTGCTCTTGTTGCCCGGAGTTTTGCTCCTGTTGCCCGGAGTTTTGCTCTTGTTGCTCAGGCTGGAGTACAATGGCGCGATCTCAGCTCACTGCAACCTCCGTCTCCCTGGTTCAAGTGATTCTCCTGCCTCAGCCTCCCAGGTAGCTGGGGTTACAGGTGTGCACCACCACACCCAGCTAATTTTAGTGTCTTTAGTAGAGGTGGGGTTTCACTATGTTGGTCAGGCTAGTCTCAAACTCGTGACCTCAAGTGATCCACCTGCCTTGAACTCCCAAAGTGCTGGGATTACAGGCGTGAGCCACCATGCCTGGCCAAAGCTGGATTTTAATCTGAACAGTGCCAAGCTAACCCACTTCCATTCATGACCCCTGTTAAACTCCACTGCTGTACTTTCTCCTCCTTTTAGTTAACTTCTTCTTCAGTTTGTGTTCATAGTACCAATATACAAGTCCTGCCTTTCTTCCTGCCATGGTTCCCATGAAGGTTGGTGACAGCAGTAAGTTTAGCACAGGGAGATGCTCATAGATTTTCTTTAATGCAGAGAGGGGTAAGTTCTGCCTCCGTCTCTTTTTTCATCTCCATCCGTTTGAGTAATATAGGCATGCCTTAGGTAATGACAGTTAATTTAAAGATTGGTTTCCAGAAAGCCTCCTGGGAGGATACAGATCCTTAAAATAGTATATTTGAGATATGGGCTAGGAAATGGGAAGATGAGACACCTTTTAAAGGTAAAAATTTTTTGGAATGGCAATATCATTTTCCAGAAAGCACCCATTCCCTACCTTGCATTTGCAATTCTCTGATGCTTCTCACGTCCTTTGGGAAGATCCCAGGCAGCTGTTCCACTTGGCAACTGCTATCTCTGAGGTCTGGGGGTGAGCAGAGGGGGAGGAGGGAAACCGGGGGAGGTTTGGGGAAAATCAGAATTTACTGGTACTTACTTTTTAGAATTCTGGGCAATGGAGGAGAAGATATGAAAGAATGCAGTTCCTGCTCATAAAACTTGCAACTTGGGAGATGACTCTCTAAAAAGACTTTACATTTATTGATTGATTGATTGATTGATTGATTGAGATGGAGTCTCGCTCTGTCGCCCAGGATGGAGTGCAGTGACGTGATCTGCACTCATTGCAACCTCCACCTCCTGGGTTCAAGGGATTCTTCTGCCTCAACCTCCCGAGTAGCTGGGATTACGGGCATGAGCCACCATGCCCAGCTGATTTTTGTATTTTTAGTAGAGATGGGGTTTCGCCATTTTGGCTATGCTGGTCTCAAACTCCTTACTTCAGGTGATCCACCTGCCTCGGCCTCCCAAAGTGCTAGGATTACAGGCGAGAGCCACCATGACCGGCCCTCAAAAAAGAACACCCAGCCAAATACATACAAAGTAGTAGTTGACCTAGTATAAAGAATACTGAGTACCAATCTATTACCCTTAGGACAAAGAAAGGTGAAATAGAGTTAAGAAAACTTACTAAGTTAATGAAAGACTAACCAACCCATTTCCTTAAATACTGCTTATTTTCTCTTCTCCCTCCTATTCTATCTCCTTTCTTGTATTAAATAAAGCTTTTGGAGATTTATATTGTCTGACTTTGGTATCTCTATAGGTTTCCACAGAACCATAGGTCTTAGTTATTTATGCTTTTTGGCACATAATTCAAAGGGTTGTGACATTTTTATAATTTGTCAAATTTGTTACTGCTGCACCTTGTGCCATTTGGTCTTAATTCTGATCAGCTAATTTTATTTTTTTATTTTAATTTTTTATTTTTTGAGACAGAGTCTCATTCTGTTACCTAGGCTGGAGTTCAGTGGTACGATCTCAGCTCACTGCAACCTCACCTCCCAGGTTTAAGTGATTCTTGTGCCTCAGCCACCCGAGTAGCTGAGATTACAGGTGCATGCCACCAAGCCTGGCTAATTTTCACATTTTTAGTAGAGATGGGGTTTCGCCATGTTGGCCAGGCTGGTCTCGAACTCCTGACCTCAGGTGATCCACCAATCTCGGCCTCCCAAAGTGCTGGGATTAGAGGCATGAGCTACTGTGCCCAGCCTTGATTAGCTAATTTTAGAGATGAAATGTTTATGAAACTTTGAAAACTCATGTTTTAAATAAGCAGTTACCAAAGAGCAGCAAATGATGCCGTTCCACCCAATATCACCCTTTCCCTCAGCTCTCCCCACCCAAGAATATCACCATCTAGCTATTTACATGTACCAACTTAAAAAAGGCAACATCTTATGAACAGTTATGAATTTGGGAATCTTAGGTGATGACAATACTGAAACTCTAAAGAAGCCATCCAACAGTGAAAGGACTTTTAATGTTAATTACATGAACAAGACATAAGAATGCATCACATTCTCTGAAGACCTCTCATCATGAAACAGACAGCTATCTCTCTGGAATGAATAAGTTGCAGTCCTTCTTAGAGGCGAGTGGATACATGGGATTAACTCTGGAAAGTATTGCTTGCTGGATATCAGCTACATCTCTATCTGGTGGAAGAGACCCCGAAACTCTTTCTAGGCCTCTGTCTATTTTCCAGGAGATTAGGCTAGAGAATTACGTACCTTTCTTGTTGGCATCATAGGATACAATGATTAGGCTGAAGACCAAGATGGTATCCATGTTAGCTTGAGCACATGCTCATTGCAGACAGACCACTGCTCATCTGCCACAGCCCTTGATAGCGCTGCCTCTAGTTGCTTTCACCACACGCAGCTGGAACCAAGTTTGACCCTGAGAGACTCTGATTCCACCCTGATTATTTTGCCCCAATTTCCTGAAGACCCAGGAATAGATCTAATTGGAGAAAGGGCTAATTCTGCTTATTAATAATTCACTCAGAGTTCTTCTGACTTCGCTGCCGGTGCTGACATAGAGAACTGGATTACCTAGAGGTTTCTCGAGCAGGAAGGCCACAAACGCCCATTGATATGCTTTACAAATACTTGCAGATAGACACGTATACGTTTACATGCATGCTCACTGACACAGGCACAGAGATTTATATACTTTCATGAAAAGATGTGGAGATTTCTAGTAAGGAATATAATTTCTAGAATAGAGCAGGAAACTAGGACTAGGAGTCTAGTACAGGCCCTGTTATTAGCTATCACCTTGAGAAAATTACTTGACTTCTTGGGATCTAAATGTTCTCTTCTATAAATTGAGAGTCCTGAACCATATGATCTCTTTTTTTTGTTGTTGTTGAGGCAGAGTCTCGCTCGGTCGCCCAGGCTGGAGTGCAGTGACACGATCTCGGCTCATGCAAGCTCTGTCTCCCAGGTTCACGCCATTCTCCTGCCTCAGCCTCCTGAGTAACTGGGACTACAGGCGCCCACTACCATGCCTGGCTGATGTTTTTGTGTTTTTAGTAGAGACAGGGTTTCACTGTGTTAGAAAGGATGGTCTTAATCTCCTGATCTTGTGATCCACCTGCCTCGGCCTCCCAAAGTGCTGGGATTACAGGCATGAGCCACCGTGCCTGGCCTTTTTTTTTTTTTTTTTTTGGAAATGGAGTCTTGTTCTGTTGCCCAGGCTGGAGTGCAGTGGCATAATCTTGGCTCACTGCAACCTTCATCTCCTGGGTTCAAGTGCTTCTCCTGCCTCATTCTCCTGAATAGCTGGGATTACATGTGTGTGCCAGACAGGTTTCACCATGTTGGCCAGGCTGGTCTCAAACTCCTGACCTCAAGTGATCTGCCCCCATCGGCCTCCCAAAGTGCTGGGATTATAGCTGTGAGCCACCCTGGCCGGCCCTGAACCATATGATCTCTAGAATTAATCCACAGTTACATACATAAACTCACATTAGCACAGACATACCTATTGAATTTTGCACATCTTCACCCTCCTGATAGTGAAGCAAGTATTGGTGGACAACATTCCGATGACCATTGGGCTGAGAGGCTGTGAGGAAGAGCTAAATACAGTAGGTGAGTGGTACTGTCTGTGGCTTGGGAAGGTTTTTCCTAGACAGATAACTGTTGAAGATCTTTCCAAATTTGTATTTTTCAGTATCTAGTGTAATAATCTGTAGACTTTGTGATGGCACAGATAGATAGAGCAAAAAAGAGAATGAAGGGCCGGGCGCGGTGGCTCGTTCCTGTAATCACAGCACTTTGGGAGGCTGAGGCGGGTGGATCACCTGAGGTCGGGAGTTCAAGACCAGCCTGACCAACATGGAGAAACTCCATCTCTACTCAAAGTACAAAAATTAGCTGGGCATGGTGGCACATGTTTGCAATCCCAGCTACTCGTGAGGCTGAGGTAGGAGAATCACTTGAACCTGGGAGGTGGAGGTTGCAGTGAGCTGAGATTGCGCCATTGCAGTCCAGCCTGGGCAACAAGAGCGAAACTCCATCTCAAAAAAAAAAAAAGAAAAGAAAAAAGAGAATAAATATCTACTCCGTCTTTATCAAACTCTAGAGCTTCTTTGGTCTTGTTTTATTTTGGAGATGGGGTTATGTTTTGTAGAGACAGGGTCTGACTGTGTTGCCCAGGTTGGTCTCAAACTCCTGAGCTCCAGCAATCTGCCCCCCTTGGCCTCCCAAAGTGCTGGTGCACTTTGTGAGCCACTGCACTCGGCCTAGAAAACTTTTTCAAAAAGTTTTGCTGTGAGAAAGAAAGCAGAGAAATGAGGCCACTGACTAGAGGGAACATAAATGCCTCACATCTTTATTGGTCCAAGCAAATCTTTATTCATCCTTCCCACCCTCTTGCCCCCGGCTGCCTGCTTCTCTTAGCAGAGGAGGTGGTTAGGGCAGAGGGGCTCTATTGCCTTCCTTGGGTTTTGTGATTTTTGCTTACTATTTCCTTAACATGATGACATGATTCTCTGCTCCCCTGAGGTATTATCACCTTCCCTCCTGTTACTCTATTTGAAACTCTCTGTACATTAGTTCCTAGATGCCACGGTACAATGCTGCCACCTTGGAGCAGGAGTAGGAACTGATCTGAGGGCTTGCTGTTCTCATCCAGTGTCACAAGGTGGCAAAAGAGCTCACTTTTCCCAAAAGAGACCTTGTGCTTGGCCAAAGATGAAGTCTAAGAGTTTTCTTTGATCACCTCTCAGACCCTACCCTTTTCTTTTGTAACTTAAAGACTCTAAAGTCAGCCTGGGCCAGGCGCGGTAGTTCACACCTGTAATCTCAGCATGTTGGGAGGCCAAGGCAGGTGGAGTTCAAGACCAGCTTGACTAACATGGTGAAACCCTGTCTCTACTAAAAATACAAAATTAGCCAGGAGTGGTAGCGCACGTCTCTAATCCCAGCTACTTGGGAGGCTGAGGCAGGAGAATCGTTTGAACTCAGGAAACAGAGGTTGTGGTGAGCTGAGCACGCCACTGCTCTCCATCCTAAGCAACAGAGCAAGACTCCACCTAAAAAAAAAAAAAAAAAAAAAAAAAAAAGCGTGCATATTGGAGTAGGCCATACTGTCGGGGACAGAGCGGTGGAAGAGCTACAGTCAAAATATCCACGAGTAGGCCGGGCACTGTGGCTCACGCCCATAATCCTAGCACTTTGGGAGGCTGAGTCAGGTGGATCATGAGGTCAGGAGTTCAAAACCAGCCTGGCCAACATGGTGAAACCCCATCTCCACTAAAAATACAAAAATTATCTGGGCGTCGTGGCACATGCCTATAGTCCCAGCTACTTGGGAGGCTGAGGCAGGAGAATCACTTGAACCCGGGAGGCGGAGGTTGCAGTGAGCCGAGATTGTGCCACTGCACTCCAGTCTGTGTGACAGTGCTAGACTCCATGCCCCCCACCAAAAAAAAAAAAAAAAATCCAAGAGTAGACAAATAGATCCATGTTTCTATTATTTCTAATAGACTATTTCTCGACTCCTAGATATTTTGACTGACTTTCTAAGCATTTAGACTATCAGTGGAGCAGAGTATATCTCTTCTGATCTCCTTTTCCCACAACAAGAACATCAAATTTAGCAGGAAAAAAGTTATGGGTTTTATGACATATGCAATTCAGAGATATGATGTTGGAAGGGAGTAGGAACTAGGACCAAATGGATGAATCAGGATGGGTCTGCAGAAGGAGCACTTGACAGGAAGCCAGGAGGCCTACCCCAGCTCTTTAATTGACTAAATCAATTTGAACAAGTCACTTGTCTTCTCTTGGCCTCTATTTTGGTTTCTGTAATGAGGTGGTTGGACAGAATGGCTTACAAGGCCTCTTCTAGCTTTAAAATTATTGTACCTGCACACTATGCTACTCTTTTTTCTCTTTTGAGACTGAGTCTTGCTCTGTCACCCAGGCTGGAGTGCAGTGGCGCGATCTCGGCTCACTGCAAGCTCTGCCTCCCGGGTTCACACCACTCTCCTGCCACAGCCTCCCAAGTAGCTGGGACTACAGGCACCCGCCACCACGCTTGGCTAATTTTTTGTATTTTTAGTAGAGATGGGGTTTCACCATGTTAGCCAGGATGGTCTCGATCTCCTGACGTCATGATCTGCCTGCCTTGGCCTCCCAAAGTGCTGGGATTGCAGGCACGAGCCACCGTGTCTGGCTTATGCTACTGCTTTTTAAAGGCTACATGCCATTTTGTTCATTTGGTTTGGTTTGGTTTTAAATTAAAAAAGAAATTAATAATGGAGGCAGGGTCTCAGTATGTTGCCAAAGCTGGTCTTGAACTCCTGGCTCAAGCAGTCCTCCCACCCCAGCCTCTCAAAGTGCTGGGATCATAGGGATGAGCCACCAGCATGGCCATTTTCTTTCTTTATTTCTTTTTCTTTTTTTTTTTTTGAGACGTAGTCTTGCTGTGTCCCCCAGTCTGGAGTACGGTGGCGTGATCTCAGCTCACTGCAACCTCCGCCTCCCAGGTTCAAGCCATTCTCCTGCCTCAGCCTCCCAAACAGCTGGGATTACAAGCGCCCACCACCGCGCCTGGCTAATTTTTGTATTTTTAGTAGAGACGGGGTTTCACCATGTTGGTCAGGCTGGTCTCAAACTCCTGACCTCAAGTGATCCACCCGTCTCAGCCTCCCAAAGTGCTGGGATTACAGGCGTGAGCTACTCGGTCTGGCCATGGCTATTTTTTAATTGTGGAATATATATATATACAGGAGAGTATATAGAACATAAGTATATTTTCAATAATAACAATAATACTGAAAAGGCGAACATATGTTACCATCACCCAAATTAAGAAATTGAACATTGCCAACATCATGGATGCTCTTTACATGTCTGTGCCTCTGGTCCTCTGGTCGCTTTCCTCCTCCCAATTTTTATTTTTCCATGTTTTGTAAAATCATTGAACTATCAGCTGGGCGTGGTGGCTCATGCCGGTAATCCCAGCACTTTGGGAGGCTGAGTCAGGTGGATCACCTGAGGTCAGGAGTTCAAGACCAGCCTGACCAACATGGGGAAACTCTGTCTCTACTAAAAATACAAAATTAGCCAGGCGTGGTGGCAGAAGCCTGTAATCCCAGCTACTCGGGAGGCTGAGGCAGGAGAATCGCTTGAACGCGGGAGGTGGAGGTTGCAGTGAGCTGAGACCATGACATTGCACTCCAGCCTGGGCAACAAGAGTGAAATTCCATCTCAAAAACAAACAAAAAAATTGAACTCTCTATATATGTATCACTAAAAATATTTTGTTTACTTTTGAATATTATATAAATGGAATCAAACTCTATGTATTTTTTTTTTTTTTTTTGAGATAGAGACTTGCTCTGTTGCCCAAGCTGGAGTGCAGTGGCATAATCTCAGTTCACTACAACCTCTGCCTCCCAGGTTCAGGCGATTCTCCTGCCTCAGCCTCCCAAGTAGCTGGGATTACAGGCATGTGCCACCAAGTCCGGCTAATTTTTGTATTTTTAGTAGAGACCGGGTTTCGCCATGTTGACCGGCCTGGTCTCGAACTCCTGACCTCAGGGTGATCCGCCCACCTCAGCCTCCCAAAGTGCAGGGATTACAGGGATGAGCCACTGTACCCGACCTAATTTTTATTTATTTATTTATTATTATTTATGGAGAAAGAGTCTAGCTCTGTCACCCAGGCTGCAGTGCAGTGGCACAATCTCGGCTCACTGCAACGTCCACCTCCTGGGTTCAAGCAATTCTTCTGCCTCAGCCTCCCAAGTAGTTGAGACTACAGGCACACACCACCATGCCCAGCTAATTTTTTTTTTTTTTTTTAGTAGAGACGAGTTTTCACCGTGTTGCCCAGGCTGGTCTTAAACTACTGAGCTCAGGCAATCTGACTGCCTTGGCCTCCCAAAGTGCTAGGATTACAGGCGTGAGCCACCACACCTGGCCAATTTTTGTATTTTTAATAGAGACAGGGTTTCAGCATGTTGGCCAGGCTGGTCTTGAACTTCTGACCTCAAGTGATCCGCCTGCCTTGGCCTCCTAAAGTGCTGGGATTACAGGCGTGAGCCACCGCGTCTGGGCTGGAAATTTCTTTTATGTGTTCTCCCAGTCACTACTCACCATCAGAGGTAAATGTTATCAGCTGGACACTGGCTCACACCTGTATTCCCAGCACTTTGGGAAGCTGAGGCAAGTGGATCACCTGAGATCAGGAGTTCAAGATCAGCCTGGCCAACGTGGTGAAACCCTGTCTCTACTAAATATACAAAAATTAGATGGGCATGGTGGCTCATGCCTGTAGTCCAGCTACTCAGGAGTCTGAGGCAGGAGAATCGCTTGAACCCAGGAGGCAGAGGTTGCAGAGCCAAGACTGGGCCACTGCATTCCAGCCTTGGCGACAGAGTCAGACTCTGTCTCAAAAAAAAAAAAAAAAAAAAAGGAGGGGCCAGGCACAGTGGTTCACGCCTGTAATCCCAGCACTTTGGGAGGCTGAGGCGGGCAGATCACCTGAGGTCAGGAGTTGGAGACCAGTCTAGCCAACATGGTGAAACCTCATCTCTACTAAAAATATAAAAATTAGATGGGTGTGGTGGTATGCACCTGTAATCTCAGCTACTCGGGAAGCTGAGGCAGGAGAATTGCTTGAAACTGGAAGGTGGAGGTTGCAGTGAGCTGAGATTGCATCACTGCCCTCCAGCCTGCAGTTACAGAGCAAGACTCCGTCTCAAAAAAAAAAAAAAAAAAAGAGTGTATTATCCAGATTCTTGCCATCACAAATGAGTTTTGCCTATTTTTTTTTTCTAGAAATGGGGTCTCTCTCTCTCTCTCTGTGTGTTGCCCAGGCCAGATTTGAACTCCTAGGCTCAAGCGATCCTACCACCTCAGCTTCCTGACTAACTGAGGCTACAGGGGCATGTACCTGGCTTGTTTTGCCCATTTCTTTTGTTGTTTTATTTTGACAGGGTCTTGCTATGTCACCCAGGCTGGAGTGGAATTGTGTGATCAAGACTCACTGAAGCCTCCAACTCCTGGGCTCAAGCAATCCTCCCACCTCAGCCTCCCAAGTAGCTGGGACTACAGGCGTGTATCACCTGCCCAGCTAAATTGTTTATAATTTTTATGAGACAGGGTCTCCCTATGTTGCCCAGGCTTGTCGCAAACTCCTGGCCTCAAGTGATCCTCCTGCTTTAGTCTCTCAAAGTGCTAGAATTATAGGCACGAGCCACTGGTACCTGGCCTGTTTTTCCTGTTTTTGTAGCAGGAAACATACATTTTTTGCTCAACATTATGTTGGTAAAATTCATCCATATTACTTCATGTAGCAATCATCTGTTCATTCTCATTGCTTTATAATATTTCATTGTATGAATGTATCACAATTTATATATTCATTCTGCTGTTGAGAGACATTTGTGTTGTTTCCAGTTTGTAGCCATAATGAGCAATGTTTCTGGGGCAGTTTTGAAAGTTTCTCCAGGGTATAAATCCAGAAGTAGAAGCTGGTTATAGGGTATGCAGGGTATGTACAACTTTACCAATTAATGCCAAACTGTTTTTTAAGGGATCGTCCTCATTACACTCCTACTTGTAACATATGCAAGTTCCTACTATTACACAACCTTGCCAAAGGGGCCAAAGAATCTTTCCTGTGTGATGCAATAATAAGCCTGAGTGGGGCCAGGCATACTCACAGGTGCCAGCCCTTTGGTTGGTACTCAGAAGCTCAGGCCACAGTCATTTGCTCCCTCCAAGTAAGGGTAAAGGATTCATAATATCCCAAGGTCCCTGATCACATGCTCCATTAACCTGGAAATATTGGGGCGGATGGGTTGGTGAACTGAATTTTCATTTTATTATTATTAGTTTTTTAGATGGAGTCTTGCTCTTGTCACTCAGGCTGGAGTGCAATGGCGTAATTTTGGCTCACTGCAACCACCATCACCTGGGATCAAGTGATTCTCCTCCTTCAGCTTCCCGAGTAGCTGAGATTACAGGTTCCCGCCACCACGCCCAGCTAATTTTTGTATTTTTAGTAGAGACAGGGTTTCACCATGTTGGCCAGGCTGGTCTTGAACTCCTGACCTCAGGTGATTCACCCACCTCGGCCTCCCAAAGTGCTGGGATTATAGGCATGAACCACTGTGCCCAGCCACTGAATTTTTTATTTATTTATTTATTTATTTTTTGAGACAGAGTCTTGCTCTGTCACCCAGGCTGGAGTGCAGTGGTGCAAACACGGCTCACTGCAACCTCCGCCCCCCGGGTTCAAGTGATTCTCCTTCCTCGGCCTCCCTCATAGCTAAGACAGGGTGCAGGGGGGAGTGAATTTGGTAATGACACAATTTTTTTTTTTTTTTTTGAGGCAGAGTCTCACTCTGTCTTGCCCAGGCTGGAGTGCAGTGGTGTGATCTCGGCTCACTGCAACCTCCGCCTCCTGGGTTCGAGCAAGTCTCCCTTCTCAGCCTCCCAAGTAGCTAGGACTATAGGTGTGTGCCACCACACCCGGCTAATTTTGTATTTTTAGTAGAGACGGGGTTTCACCATGTTGGCCAGGTTCATCTTGAACTCCTGACCTCAGGTGATCCACCCATCTCGGCCTCTCAAAGTGTTGGGATTACAAGCATGAGCCACCGCGCCCAGCAATCACAATTTCTGAATCAAGTGAGGATCCATAAAGCACTCTGTTCTGTATTGATTACTAATAGGAAATGAAAGGAAAGGAACATGGAGAGAAAGGGGAAAGTAATATTTTCTGTGTGCCTACTATCTTACAAGCTCTGTGCCAGAAGCTTAACATGTTGGTTACATCATTTAATCCAAAACACCACCTTAGAAGGTAGGCTTTATATCCTGAATATAAGATAGATATATATAATATAGATAAGGAAACTGAGGCTCAGAAAGGTGTCACTTCCTCAAGGCCACAGAGCTAATTAGTGACAGAGTCAGGATTTAAAGCATAGCCTATCTGATTAAAGAGCTCAAGCTGTTTACAATACAGAGCACAGAGAAGGTAGAGTTGCTGCTGCTCTTGAGACTGACACTGCCAATACCCATAATCGGTTCTTCTCAGTTTTGCTTGCCTGTATTCACCCCCAGAAGTATGTTATTCAACTGATTATGGCCATCTTGTTCATTGATTGAAGCTACATTTCCTTTTCATGGATTTTTTTTTGTCTTTATTCTTCCTTTTTTTTTTTCTTTTTCCAATAAGAAAATTGGGCACATCAGCACAATAGGTCCACTGATAAACAAGACTTGTGTTAGAAAATAACTTTCTACCTGCAGGTCTAGGAGTTAACCAGAGGTTAGATGATATATATATATATATATATATATATATTTTTTTTTTTCTGAGACGCAGTCTTGCTCTGTCACTCAGGCTGGAGTGCGATGGCATGATCTCGGCTCACTGCAACTTCTGCCTCCCGGATTCAACGGATTCTCCTGCCTCAGCCTCCTGAGTAGCTGGGATTACAGGCGCCTGCCACGACACCCAGGTAATTTTTGTACTTTTAGTAGAGACAGGGTTTCTCTGTGTTAGTCATGCTGGTCTCAAACTCCTGACCTCAGGTAACCCTACTGCTTCGGCCTCCCAAAGTGCTAGGATTACAGGCGTCAGCCACCACACCTGGCCCAGAGGTTAGATTTTTTTTAAAAAGACGTGACATTGTGGCCAGGCGTGGTGGCTCATGCCTGTAATCCCAGCACTTTGGGAGGCTGAGGCGGGTGGATCACGAGGTTAGGAGTTCAAGACCAGCCTGGCCAAAATGGTGAAACCCTGTCTTTACTAAATATACAAAAATCAGCCAGGCGTGGTGGCGGGTGCCTGTAATCCCAGCTACTTGGGAGGCTGAGGCAGGAGAATCACTTGAACCCAGGAGGCAGAGGTTGCAGAGAGCCAATATCGTGCCACTGCATTCCAGCCTGGCTGACAGAGTGAGACTCCGTCTCAAAAAAAAAAAAAAAAAAAAAAAAAAAAAAAAAAAAAGATGTGACATTGTGAAATCTTCTGCTCTGAGATATGACATACAGGAAAATTTTAAGACAGAAGGTATTAAAAGGATAAAAAGAAATTGAATGATGTCTCAATTTTTCTTGACGATAAAGGCTCTACAAAATTATTAATGTTATATTTTATTATGTATTGTGTTTCATATATAATAACAACAATAAAGAATGAAGGTAGAAGACAGGTAGAGACCTAAATATGTAGCAGGAAAAACCTGAACCTGATATAGGAATAATGGAGACACTAGGGAAGTCTAAAGAGAAGGTAGGGACGGGGCAGGAAATAAACTTACGAGGAGTACTGTCATGGCTTTAGAGGAAAGTGAAGTCAGGGATGGCTAGGCTATAAAGCTGATCAACATAAAATGTCAGAATCCTACGATTGGGCAAAATCCAAACAAGTCATCTTGTCCATTTTCCTGTCTTTAAAGAGCCCTTTAAAATTTCTCCAGGTATTTTAGTTGTGAGGTTTGTAGGACTTAGAAAAGGATTTTAAAAACATATATATTGGAGGTGTCATGGAGGAAGAAGTTAAGATTTGGTAACTGGCTGAAGTATAGAGACTGGAAGTGTTTGCTATTGGATAAGGAAGGAGTGAGAGCAGAAATGCATGTGAAAACCCTGTGTCCATGTGAAAACATCGTGGCGAGTCTCTACTATTCACGCTGTCCTTCATTGTGCAATTCTACCTTTCATCATTAGGACCAGACTTATGAAGTGGCCTCCCTGAGGACATTTTCTGATCTTATGGTATGAAGTTCCTTCAGGCTCTTAATTCTGGATAAACTGGAGTGATTAACAAGAGCAAAGAGACATAGTATTCCGATAAGGACTTTGTGTCTTATTTTTCTTTTATATCACAACTGGAGCCACAGTTGTGGGCAAGGCACTGACTTTCTTGATGAATTCTGTCCATCTGTAAAGCAGCTAAATATCCCACTGGAGGCTTTGCCTCTCAGAGACAACGTGAAGACGGATAAGCAGGCATCAGGAGCAGAGTGGCCTCTCAGGTACAGAGCTAATCTTTATTTCAGTCAATGAAGCACTTACTAATAGAAATACCTAGTCCTACTCGAAGAGCTATAAAAGGGGGTAGCAAACTGTAAGAGATGGTCTGTGCCTTCAGGATTTAACTGGAGAGCTAAAACCAGTATGCAGACAAAAAAATATATATCCTAATTAAATTCTGAACTGTGGGCCAGGCATGGTGGCTCACACCTGTAATCCCAGCATTTTGGGAGGCAGAGGTGGGAGGATCATTTGAGGTCAGGTGTTTGAGACCAGCCTGGCCAACATAGTGAGACTCTGTCTCTGCTGGAAATACAAAAATTGGCTGGGCATGGTAGCACATACCTGTGATTCCAGCTACTCGGGAGGCTGAGGCAGGAGAATCACTTGAACCCGGGAGGCGGAAGTTGCAGTGATCTGACAGCGCGCCACTGAGCTACAGCCTGGGAGACAGAGCGAGACTGTCAAAAAAAAAAAAAATTCTGAACTGTGTGGTATGACCATATTGCTACAAGAATTCAGAGGAGAGAGAGATCAGTGAAAGCTGGAGAAGTAAGAGAAATCTTGGAGAATATGGGACTTCCAAGGACTAGAAAGATTCAGAAAAATAGGAGAAAAGTTGGACAAGTCTGCCACCATAAACAAAGGTATAAGGATAAGAATAAGCATGGCAAGTGCCAGAAGCCAGATTAAAGTTTAACTATTGGTGGTCAGCAGGAAATAATATCCCAATAATTCCTCTATTCTCTGTCCTAAAGATTGATCACTGACCTTGTTATCTACGAATCTGGATTCATGGTCAGACAGCCCCAGGACAGGGGGCTCTTCATGGTTCTATTTTCTTTTCTTTTTTTTTCTTGAGATGGAGTCTCTCTCTGTCTCCCAGGCTGGAGTGCAGTGGCGCTGTTGGCTCACTACAACCTCTGCGTCTCGGGTTCAAGTGATTCTCCTGCCTCAGCCTCCTAAGTAGCTGGGATTATAGGTGCCCGCCACCATGCCAGGCTGATTTTTGTACTTTTAGTAGACATGGGGTTTTGCCACATTGGCCAGCCTGGTCTCGAACTCCTGACTTCAGGTGATCTGCCCGTCTTGGCCTCCCAAAGTGTTGGGATTACAGGCATGAGCCACCATGCCTGGACTCTTTTCTTTTTTTTTTTTTTTGAGATGGAGTCTTGCTTTGTTGCTCAGGCTGGAGTACAGTGGTGCAATCTTGGCTCACTGCAACCTCTGTCTCCTGGGTTCAAGTGATTCTCCTGCCTCAGTCTCCCAAGTAGCTGAGACTACAGGCACGTGCCACCATACCCAGCAATTTTTTTATTTTTTATTTTTATTTTTTTGACAGAGTCTCACTCTGTCACCCAGGCTGGAGTGCAGTGGCATGATCTCGGCTCACTGCAACCTCTCCCTCCCGGGTTCAAACAATTCTCCTGCCTCAGCCTCCTGAGTAGCTGGGATTACAGGCGCCTGCCACCATGCCCAGCTAATTTTTTGTATTTTTAGTACAGACAGGGTTTCGCCATATTGGCCAGGCTAGTCTTGAACTCCTGATCTCCGGTGATCCACCCGCCTCGCCCTCCCAAAGTGCTGGGTTTACAGGCATGAGCCACTGTGCCCTGCCGCAAATTTTGTATTTTTAGTAGAGACAGGGTTTCAGTATGTTGGCCAGGCTGGTCTAGAACTCCTGACCTCCGGTGATCCACCCGCCTTGTGCTCCCAAAGTGCTGGGATTACAGGCGTGAGCCGCCGTACCCAGCCCATGGTTCTATTTTCTATTAAGGCACTTTCTTTCCTCCCTTGATTCAACTCAAACCTGACTTGAGAGACTTTCTTGTCCTAAGAGTGACAGGTATTGAAGGCCTTGTTGTTCAACAGAGACTCCGGCAGCAAAGAGGGGAACAATAATGATAAATCTTAAACGACTGTTCTCAAACTTCAGGGTGATTATTAGGGATGCTTTAAAAAAAGAAAAAGTCGGCCAGGTCCAGTGGCTCACACCTGTAATCCCAGCACTTTGGGAGGCCAAGGCGGGTGGATCACAACGTCAGGAGTTTAAGACCAGCCTGACCAACATGGTGAAGCCGTGTCTCTCCTAAAAATACAAAAATTAGCTGGGCATGGTGGCACACACCAGTAATCCCAGCTACTTGGGAGGCTGAGGCAGAAGAATCACTTGAACCCGGGAGGTGGAGGTTGCAGTGAGCCGAGATTGTGCCACTGCACTCCAGCCTGGGTGACAGAGCGAGATTCCGTCTCAAAAAAAAAAAAAGAAAAGAAAAAGAAAAAGAGAAAAAGTCAACCAGGTGTGGTGGCATGTCCCTGTAGTCCCAGCTACTTGAGAGGCTGAGGTGGCAGAATCGCTTGAGCCCAGGAGTTGGGGCTGCAGTGAGTTATGATTGTGCTGCTGCACAAAAAAAAAAAAAAAAAAAAAAAAAGGGCTAGGAATCTGCATTTTTAACAAGCACCCCAGTGTTTTTTTTTTTTTTGAGATGGATTCTCGCTCTGTCGCCAGGCTGGAGTGCAGTGGTGCGATCTCAGCTCACTGCAAGCTCTGCCTCCCGGGTTCACGCCATTCTCCTGCCTCAGCCTCCGGAGTAGCAGGGACTACAGGCGCCCGCCACCACACTCGGCTAATTTTTTGTGTTTTTAGTAGAGACGGGGTTTCACCATGTTAGCCAGGATGGTCTCGATATCCTGACCTCATGATCCACCCGCCTCGGCCTCCCAAAGTGCCGGGATTACAGGCATGAGCCACCGCGCCTGGCGCACCCTAGTGTTTGTTTCATCAGGTGGTCAGTGGGACATACTTTGAGAAACGATGCCCTAATATAAATATTTGACCGAAAAATGCCAAATGAAGCTGTCTGCACAGTGGCGCATATAATGTTTATATATATCTGGGTTTATCAATTTTTGAGAATTTATCTTTTCTCATCTATGGCTATTACAAATTCATATGGCTATCATCTAAAGAGTGTGACACAGACACTCTGTTTTAATGTGCTAGTTTTGTCTTCTTAAATAGACTATAATCACCTCGAAGACAGGGACCTCTCATACTTTTCTGACTTTACCCACAGGAAGATAAGAAAGCAACTTTAAGGTTGGAAGGTAGCTGGGATGCTCAGGATGAATCACTAATACCTTTACATCACCTTGAAAACCCTGGAAGTCATATATTTGGGATTTTGTATTCGTTTTCTAGGGCTGCTATAACAAAGTACCACAGACTGGTGGCTTAAACAACAGAAATGCATTTCCTCAGTTCTGAAGGCTAGAAGTCCAAGATTAAGGTGTCAGCAGTTAGTTTTTTTCTGATACTTTCTCCTTGGCTTGTAGATGGCCATGGATGCCCTATGTCTTCATATGTGTGTCTGTGTCCTCGTTGCCTCGTCTTATAAGGACGCCAGTCATACTGGATTAGGGCCCACCCTTATGACCTCATTTTAATTTAATTACCTCTATAAAGACTTTGTCTCCAAATACACTCACATTCTGAGGTTCTAGGGGTTAGGACTTCAACATATGAATTTTGGGATACAATCCAGCCCATAACAGACTTCTAGTATTAGCTTCTAGAAATGTACCACTCATCCTTCTCTTCCATTTGTTAGTCTCATATAGTAAGTTCTCTCCACCCTTTGGTTCTCTTCCTCCGCCTCTTACAGACGTAATAGCTTGTGTAGCAATAACTCATGGAGCAGCTCTAAAGAACCTACAGTAGGGATGGGCAGGTTGTGGCATGCACCAAACACCATAACACTCAGGGGTTGCTGAAATTCCAGTTGTACTGTCTTAAAGACACAGCTCTTTGCTCATTCTCTGCCCAGCTGTCTTAGCATTTGGTGATAAGAATTAGATTATTAGATCCTCTGTAAGTGACCTTGGTATCGTAACTCATCCTTCCTTAATTACTTTTTTTTTTTTCACTGTAGCTTCTATTAGGCCTTTCTTTGGCCAGTTCTTTAGCAAGCTGAATTATTTAAAATAATCAGTGAGGTCAAAAGCAGGACATGCAGGGGCTGGCTGAAATTTCACATAAGGACAGTTTTTGAGGGTAAATCCCTGGTTTTGCAGAGCTCCTAAAGCTGGTAAACAGCAACACCATTAAAAATCCTGGAGAGACTTGGCGTGGTGGCTCACGCCTGTGGCCAGCACTTTGGGAGGCCAAGGTGGGCGGATCACGAGGTCAAGAGATTGAGACCATCCTGGCCAACATGGTGAAATCCCGTCTCTACTAAAAATACAAAAATTAGCTGGACTTGGTGGTGTGTGCCTGGAGTCCCAGCTATTCAGGAGGCTGAGGCAGGAGAATCGCTTGAACCTGGGAGGCAGAGGTTGCAGTGAGCTGAGATTGCACCACGGCACTCCAGCCTGGGTGACAGAGCGAGACTCCATCCCAAAAAAAAAAAAAAAAAAAAGAATCCTAGGGAAAGAATTCCTATTACTTAATAGGATCTAGGAAAGGTAAAAGAAAAATAAGAGGCAACCGCATGGTTTTTAGTTCTTTTAAAGTCACTCCCTTCATGTCAGCTTCAGAGACTGCTGTTATGGAAAGGCAAGGCTTCCCTCTTCCCAGGCCATTTTTTTCGGTGAGTCAAATCAAACATCTTACTAAACCAGGGAGTCTTGCCCAATTATCTTTTTCCCTCCACTACCTTTGTCCAACTGATTGATGCATCAGTGATACAATTATTGTGAAATATGAATCCCTGTTCTGTAAAGTCCACATCTTCTTTCCTAAGTTCTCTGCTTCCAATCCCTGTTATTTAATTAATTTATTTATATAGAGATGGGGTCTTTTTACGTTGCCAGTGCTGGGGTGCAGTGGCTATTCACAGGCGCAGGCGTGGTACACTACATACAGCCTTGAACCCCTCGCCTCAAGCCATCCACCCACCTCAACCTTCTGAGTAGGTGGGACTACAGTCCAGGTACATGCCATTGTGCTTGACCCTATTATTTTAAAAATGGGTTGATAAATTCTTCGGGAAGCCCCACTTAGTGGGATTATGAGGGCTCCTAGATAAATATTGTTCCTTGTTGACCAATCTTTCCCTCTTCCTGCCTCAGCTTCCGCCAAGAACTTCTTACCGGGGCATGTATTTCTATCCTATTCACTTTTTACCCTCTGGCGTAGAACTTCTTCCTACCAAACTGTCATCCTCTGCACCTCTCCTGGCCTTCCTCACAAGTTTGTAAGCATTAAGAAGGTGCGCCGCATGCTTCATTAAATTCCTCCTTGGAAGGGCTGAGTTCACCCTGTTCTTCTCAAGTGCAATTTTCTCCAAGTTTCTTCCCTACGCAATGTTTGTATTGTGTTGGGACCCCTTCCAGTTATTATTAATTTTCAACACACAGCTACGATTAAAGTCTTGCTATGAAGTAACCGGCAAAACTGGAGACACCGACTGGCTTCCTCTCAAAGGCTCGGCGTGCCCACAGTGGAGGACGAGAAGCTTTCTCCAATCCGAAAAGTCTAGAACGCTTTGGCAACTATTTTGCTCAGGGCAGGCAGAAGACGGTGGTTCTTTGGTACAGTCCCCTTCTTACTGAGCTTCGTTTACTGAGGCTTCTCCTTAACACGCCAGGATCCAGCATGTATAACACCTTTCGAGTGGGCTGTCTCGGGGCTGAGGAGCGAAACGGGGGGCTGGTTATGGAGTTCCAGCATGGGGTTACTTAGCTCGCCCAGACTTGGAAACCAGCCAGCGTGATGAGGACAGGTAGTGGACGCGATTGCCCACCCCTTGTTAATGTGTTAGGATTAAATAGACAATTAAACGGGCCCGCACACCGCCTGCCCCATTCAGCCCGCCTTAATTCTGGGTTCCCTTTCCCCCCTCTACAGGCCGGTTAGTCCTGGCCCCTCACTTGGGACGCCTCTGTCCCTGCTGCGAGGCGCATGCGGGACCGCTTCCCCCACTCCTCTCTCCGCCAGGAAGAGGAGCCGAGGGGCTGGCCCGCACCCGGCTGTGGCAGAAGGGGCCGCGAAGGCCTGGCCAGGGGCGCCACGACTGCCCAGGGCCCGCCCGCGGCCCGCCCGCCCTCTAGCCGCTCGGCCCCGAATGGCAGATCCGCGCTCGGACCATCGACATCGCCTCACATCGCCCCGCCCCGCGCCGCCCTCTCATTGGCTGCCGCTGAGCCCTCGGGCCCGCGCCTCGCCCCCCGGCGGCCCTGGCCTCGCCGCAGCTCGGAGCGGGGTCGGAGGTGAACGGCCTGGAGTAACCCCGGACGTAGTCACCACTTGGGGCTCGCCGGCTGAGGTGGGAGGCTGGGGTGGGGCGGGGCAGGGCGGGGCGGGGGCGGGTCAGGCCCCCTGAAGCCCCGCCCCTTCTCCGTGTGCCGGGCCGGCCTGGTGCTGCGAGCCTGTCAGCCATCGCCGGAGCCGCCGGCGTCTCCTCCCGCCCAGCAGTTCCTCCACGCAGGGCCTCCGGAACCGCCCGACTGCACACGTTGCCACTCTGAGGTGAGGTGAGGGCCGGCCCAGAACCTGTGACCGGGGACCTGGAGAAATTGGGGCCAAGGGAGGGGCGGCGGCAGACAGGGGGCCGCCTCCCAGCCTCCGCTCGCCCGCACGCGGCCTGGGCTTCACACTGTCCAGACCCGGTGCCGGGCAGCCCAGCCCTTCCCGCAGCTCTGAGGCCTTGAGGTCCCCTCCCTAGAGACATGGAGAGGTCTGGGGTCTCGGGAGGTGGGAATTCAGATCCCGGAACTGGGAGGCGTACAGTTCAGGGCTCCTCTAGGAAGGGGCTGGAGTTTCTGCCTGGAACTCGCCCCCCACCCCTCCTGCCCAGCTCCAGCGTGGTCTGATTCCTTCCAGACCCCTCTCCAATCCGATTCTGGGCTCGGGAGAGGGAGAAGACCACGTGGGAAGGGGGCGTTGCGGGTTGGGTCTGATTGCATTGAAAGTCCTCTCTCTCTTGCAGAGTGAGGTGTGGGGTGCAGACCTCACTTGCTCTCTCCGTGCCTTTGTATCGTGGCGAGAGTCAGGGCCAGGCAGGTTGTCCCTGCCAGTTCCTGTTCCCAGGATTTTATTATGTTCTCTGCGAGGGACGTAGTAAATGTACATGCCTTTTGTTACTCTCTCCTTCTCGTTTGCCATGCTGATCAAGGGAAGTTACTGGAAACAGAACGTACGAAGCTGATGTGAAACTAATGATTTCACAGGAAAATGTGCGTGTCCTGCCCGGATCCGGGCCAACAATATTTTGGATTTTGGAGTGGGAGAGTGGACGCTAATGGACACTTGAAATCACCTCTAAAAATCAGGGACTTCGTGTAGGCCTTGTGGGTTTTATAGAGGCATTTAAGAATATAACTGCTCAGGAGAAATAGTTTAATTTCAGATATTTTTGTTTGGGGGTTTAAGACTGGAATAAAAAAAGACCCTAGGCCTTCCTGATTCCGTTTCTACTTAAGCGATGTTTCAGTAATTTCCTAATGTGCGGATAAACCTAATAACCACATCTTCAGTCTCAGAAGTTTATTTCCTTGGATTTTCTCTCTTTCCATTCATTTTTTTCCCTCCCAATTCGGTAGTATAGATTGAGAAGCATGCTTTCTTTGGTTACGTGGTCTCTTCTCCCTCAGCAGGGAGAAATACTCATATTTGTCCCTTCTGGAGGGGGATGCCCTGGATGTCTGTGATGAGAAGGATTTCTGTGCAGCTTATTTGACAGGCACTTTTCAGAAAAGCATTGTGGCCTAATAGAGCAGGACCACAGTTAACCTGTCCAGATAGATGCCTGCTTGCTACAAATAGCAAGTTTCTTCCCACTTCTCTTGCCTCAGTTTCTTCATTTCTCAGTAAAACTGAATGCGTAACAGGAGGACTGATGTGAACCCAAGAATATTAAACATTTTAAAGTGGGCATATGAAAGATGCCAAAGGTAAAGTATTAATTTATGAAGCCATCTGTGTTTACTAGGGTTGTAGAATTTTGTTGTTGTTGTTTTGTTTGTTTGTTTGAGATGGAGTCTTGCTCTGTCACCCAGACTGGAGTGCAATGGTGCGATCTCGGCTCACTGCAACTTTCATCTCCTGGTTTCAAGCGATTCTCCTGCCTCAGCCTCCCGAGTAGCTGGGATTACACACGTGCGCCACTACGCCTGGCTAATTTTTGTATTTTCGGTAGAGACAGGGTTTCACCATGTTGGCCAGGCTGGTCTCCAACTCCTGACCTCAGGTGATCCACCCTCCTCGGCCTCCCAAAGTGCTGGGATTATAGGCATGAGCCACCACGCCAGGCTTGTTTTGTTTTGATTTACCAGTGCATAATAGAAGTACATCAAGCATAAGATTAAATTGCTTTTTAAAAAGGAAGTCTTGGGAAATGGTGGCATTTATCTTAGTGAATTTATAGTTCAATAACTAGGTAATGCTGAAGACCTGGTATTGTGAAAGCCAGCCTCAGAGAACACTCTCATCTGATGTTGACCTCTCTAAAGTGCTGTGAACAGGTTCAGGTGTAGATCACTATGTGACACTATTTCCTTTGCAGTCAATGACTGGGAAAATTTTTATACCTGTCACGTGGACTGATTTAACAGGTCTAGGGCTAGTGTCTTTCTTTCTTTAAAATCTTTTTTTCCTTTAATTGGATGGCTAATATCCTAATAGTCTTAGTTGAGGAAAGAAGTAAATTAAAATAGAAACTGTGGAATAATACATTAGAAATTAGTATTTTCAATTGTGGGGGGAGAAGAGAATCCTTCTGTAATTCAGAAAAAAAAGTTATGTCATTATCTAACATGTTCTTAAAGATTAATAATTATAGGAGCTGCCGGGCGCGGTGGCTCACTCCTGTAATCCCAGCACTTTGGGAGGCAGAGGCGGGCGGATCATGAGGTCTGGAGATCGAGACCATCCTGGCGAACACAGTGAAACCCCGTCTCTACTAAAAGTACAAAAAATTAGCAGGGTGTGGTGTTGGGCGCCTGCAGTCCCAGCTACTCGGGAGGCTGAGGCAGGAGAATGGCGTGAACCCGGGAGGCAGGAGAATGGCGTGAACCCGGGAGGCAGAGCTTGCAGTGAGCCGAGATTGTGCCACTGCACTCCAGCCTGTGTGACAGAGTGAGACTCCATCTCAAAAACATAAAAAAAAAAAATAATAATAATTATAGGAGCTATGTGTCAAGCATCTTTCCAAACCCGTAAAACAGTAAGATTACAAAAAAGCAAATAAACACTAGAGACTGATTGCCTAAAAAAATTCCTATTAACTATTGAGATAATTACCATTAATCTTCTACTTTAACAGATTATTAACTGTTTTTTTGTTTGTTTCAGTTTAATTTAATTTTATTATTTTTTGGAGTCGGAGTCTCGCTCTTTTGCCCAGGCTGGAGTGCAGTGGCACAATCTTGGCTCACTGCAACCTCCACCTCCCAGGTTCTAGCAATCCTTCCTCAGCCCCCTAAGTAGCTGGGACTACAAGGTGTGTGCTACCATGCCCGGCTAATTTTTTGTATTTTTGGTAGAGACGGGGTTTCGTCATGTCGGCCAGGCTGCTCATAAACTCCTGACCTCAGGTGATCCGCCCGCCTCGTCCTCCCAAAGTGTTGGGATTACAGGCGTGAGCCACCGCATCCGGCCTCAATTTTATTTTATTTATTTATTTATTTATTTGAGACAGAGTTTCGCTCTTGTTGCCCAGGCTGGAGTGCAATGATGCAATCTCGGTTCACCGCAACCTCCGCCTCCCGGGTTCAAGCGATTCTCCTGCCTCAGCCCCCCAAGCAGCTGGGGTTATAGGCATGTGTCACCACGTCTGGCTAATTTTTTTGTATTTTTAGTAGAGATGGGGTTTCTCCATGTTGGTCAGGCTGGTCTCGAACTCCCGACCTCAGATAATCTGCCTACCTCAGCCTCCCAAAGTGTTGGGATTACAGGCGTGAGCCACCGCACTTTGCTATCTTATTTTATTTTTTTGAGACAGAGTCTCACTCTGTCACCCAGGCTGGAGTGCAGTGGTGTGATCTTGGCTCACTGTGACCTCCACCTCCCAGGTGCAAGTGATTCTCCTGCCTCAGCCTCCCATGTAGCTCGGATTACAGATGCCTGCCACCACGCCTGGCTAATTTTTGTATTTTTAGTAGAGACGGGGTTTCACCATGTTGGCCAGCCTGGTCTTGAACTCCTGACCTTGTGATCCATCCGCTTCGGCCTCCCAAAGTGCTGGGATTACAGGTGTGAGCCACTGCGCCTGGCCACTTTATTTTTTATGTATTTATTTATTTTTTTTGGAGATGGAGTCTCACTTTGTCACCCAGGCTGGAGTGCAGTGGTGTGATCTCGGCTCACTGCAACCTCCGCCACCTGGGTTCAAGCAATTCTCCTGCCTCAGCCTCCCAAGTAGCTGGGATTACAGGTGAATGCCACCATGCCCGGCTAATTTTTGTATATTAATAGAGATGGGGTTTCACCATATTGGCCGGGTTGTTCTCTGACGTCAGGTAATCTGCCTGCCTCGGCCTCCCAAAGTGCTGGGATTACAGGCATGAGCCACTGTGCCTGGCCTTTATTTTTAAATGTTTTTTATTTATTTTTTTTTTAGAGATTCTCTCGCTGTGTCACCCAGGCCGGATGGAGTGCAGTGACGTGATCATTGCTCACTGCAGCCTCAACCTGGGCTCAAGCAGTCCTCCACCTTACCTTCTGGAGTGGCTGGGACTGCAGGTGTACACCACTGCGCCCAGCTAATTTTAAATTTTTTTTGTGGGGTGGAGTGGGGGTCTCGCTTTATTGCCCAGACTGGTCTCGAACCCCTGGCTTCAAGTGATCCTCCGACTTCAGCCTCCCAAAGTGTTGGGATTACAGGCATGTGCCGTTGCACTCAGCCTGTTTAATTTTAAAAAACTGTAATGAGTACTGTATTCGCTTGAATCTAATGGACTATTTGAAGGTGATGTTAAACAGGTAAGAAACTATGACAAATAGTATCATAAGGATGTTGCACTTACATGGTGTAAATCTGATTGATATGGCATTAATTCTTATGAGTTTAGCTGGTGAATCTCAGTTAAGTGTTCTCTAATGATGCAGTTCTCTTACTAATTTGTTACTTTTTCAAGCTACCATTGGGCTGTCTAGTCTCAGGATGTTTAAGGAGGCAAGTGAAAAGTGGCTTCAGCAAGAGCTATTCAGTGCCCTACCTAAAGATTGGTGGCCCCAGTTGGTCTTGCCTTCCGATGATGTTGAGACTTAGACTCATTCCATCCTTTTAGCATGCCATACTCATGCTGTTTTATATAAGGAACCACAATAACGTTTACCATTCCATGACATCAGGACTGGAAATTGCATGGCAGTACTATTTATGGAGTGGTTATTTCAGATAGAATAAAATTGTATAAATTATTTTCTTTATTTTGAGACAGGGTCTCTCTCTGTCATCCAGGCTGGAGTGCAGTGGTGCAAACATGGCTCACTACAACCTTGACCTGGACTCAAGCGATCCTCCCACCTCAGCCTCCTGAGTAGCTGGGATCACAGGCACATGTCACCATGCCTAGCTAATTTTTAAATTTTCTGTAGAGACGATGTCTCAGTGTAATGCTCAGGCTGGTTTCAAACTCCTAGGCTCAAGCAATCCTCCTGCCTTGGCCTCCCAGAGTTTTGGGATTACAAGCATGAGCCACCATGCCCAGCAAAGTTTGAAAATTCCGAATGAACTCATGAAGTTTGAAAAACAGACTCAGTTTTGGGGAATCTGTCTCAAGAAATATAAGGCCTCATTTATGAATATTTGGTTATCCCCTCTGATAGAAATAGAGTATAATACTCGTTAATGAAGTTCCTGTAAAATTATCTTCTTTTTTTTTTTTTTTAGACAGAGTCTTGCTCTGTCGCCTAGGCTGGAGTGCAGTGACGTGATCTCAGCTCACTGCAACCTCCTTCTCCTGGATTCAAGTGATTCTCCTGCCTCAGCCTCCTGATTAGCTGGGATTATAGGCGCACACCACCATGCCCAGCTAATTTTTGTATTTTTAGTAGACAGGGCTTCACCGTATTGGTCAGGCTGGTCTTGAACTCCTGACCTCAAGTGATCCGCCAGCCTTGGCCTCCCAAAGTGCTGGGATTACAGTTGTGAGCCACCGTGCCCAGCCTATCTTCTTTTTTTATAAGCAGATCTCAAATCTATTCTTATTTGTGTGTATATATTTTACACACATGCCAAGATTTGGAATAGTAGGTTGATAGGAGCTTGATTAGTTTTTAAGTTTATTAGGAGTAATATCAGTAGATTAGCAGCAAGAAAATGAATCGCTGGGTCCTGTTTTATGCTTTAGCATTTAGTGGTATTCCTGGCCCTGGCAAGGCAAGCTGTTTAATTTTACTTTGATTCTATCTCAAAATTCAATAACTTAATAGAACATTTAGTACTGGAAAGTACCTAACGGATTTTCTTTTCCAGTTTTCCACTTAATATGAGAGAATATTTTATCTGATGTACGTTTGAAAGTTTCCAACCATAGGCACATCTGGCTTAAGGCATCATGGGGCAACTGATTTTTGGGAGTTCTTCATAATTTTCAACTTAAAACTGCCTCCCTAAAACTGCATAGGATGTTGTAGCTACAAAGGAATTAGGAATTTTTGCTTTAACCTGTAAATGTCTCCAGCATAGATCTCTGTTAGATAATATAAAGTATAATGCCTTAACACATCCGTAGGACTTGAAGGCAAAAAAAAAAGCAGTATTTCCTTAAGGAAGAAATTTCTTTTCTTTTCTTTTTTGATAGGGTCTCACTCTGTCGCCCTCGCTGGAGTGCGCTGGCACAATCATGGCTCACTGCAGCCTCAACCTCTCAGGCTCATGTGATCCACTCACCTCAGCCTCCCAAGTAGCCGGGGCTACAGACACACACCACCATACCTGGCTATTTTTTTTTTTTTTTAAATTTTGATAGAGATGGGGTTGCATCATGTTGCCCAGGCTGATCTCAAACTCCTGGGCTCAAGCAATCTTCCTGCCTCGGGCTCCCAAAGTGTTGAGATTATATAGCCATGAGCCAGTTCTTTTCCTTGAGACTCTGGTTTTCTCTAAATGCAGCTCTGTGAAATAAGATTATGAGCATAAATTGATTCATCCTAGAACTTCCTGAATTCACAAAACGGCATTTTACCTGGAGGCCTCTAAATGTTTCTAGAGGATAATGTTTGAAATAACGACTTAGTTTATGTCTCCTAGTTTTGTAACTCAAATATTCGTTGCAATTCTGATAAAACATGAAGCCTGGCCAGGCACGGTGGCTCACCCCTGTAATCCCAGCACTTTGGGAGGCTGAGGTGGGCGGATCACAGGGTCAGGAGATCGAGACCATCCTGGGTAACATGGTGAAGCCCTGTCTCTACTAAGCCCTGTCTCTACTAAGTTAGCCGAATGTGGTGGTGGGCGCCTGTAGTCCCAGCTACTCGGGAGGCTGAGGCAGGAGAATGGCATGAACCCGGGAGGTGGAGGTTGCAGTGAGCTGAGATCGCGCCACTGTACTCCAGCCTGGGTGACAGAGCGAGACTCTGTCTCAAAAAAAAAAAAAGAAAATGCAGTCTGTGAAAGCCTGGTGTTTACACAGCATTGTGAGGCATTGAGGGTGGTGGATCTAAAACAATTAGAAGAGGCTGGGCATGGTGGCTCACATCTGTAATCCTAGCACTTTGGGAGGCCAAGATGGGAGGATTGCTTGAGGCCAGCAGTACAAGACCAGCCTCGTTAACATAGCAAGACCTCCATTTCTCTCTTTTTTGTTCTTTTTGGAAGAGAGAATAACTTTTCCCAGCCTCATCTAGGAGATAACCCAGAGTCAATTACATAGTAACCCATATTAAAGAAATAAGTGAATAACATTTCAGTTGTCTGGCTAAATACTCTGACAGAGATGAGGTAAGGGATCAGAGTAGCATGGAATTAATTGAAAAGCTTCTTATTAAACTTCTTTATGAAAGCTTCTTATTAAACTTACTTAAAATCTTCAGTTGGCAATACATTCATGTGGTTCAACATTTTATTTTATTTATTTATTTTTTGAGACAGAGTCTCACTCTTTGTCCCCCCAGGCTGGAGTGCAGTGGCAGAATCTTGACTCACTGCAACCTCTGCTTCCTGGGTTCAAGCAATTCTCGTGCCTCAGCCTCCCGAGTAGCTGGGATTACAGGCGTGTGCCACCAGGCCCAGCTAATTTTTTGTATTTTTAGTAGAGACGGGGTTTTACCATGTTGGCCAGGCTGGTCTTGAACCCGTGACATCAGGTGATCCTCTGGTCTCGGCCTCCCAAAGTGCTGGGATTACAGGCATGAGCCACCATGCCCAGCCTGTTTCAACATTTTATTTCATATTTTATTTTATTTTATTTTTGAGACAATCTTGCTTTGTTGCCCAGGCTGGAGTGCAGTGGTGCGATCTCAGCGCACTGCAATCTCTGCCTCCCAGGTTCAAGCAATTCTCCTGCCTCAGGTTTCCGAGTAGCTGGGATTACGGGCATACGCCACGCTCCACCACGCCCCTCTAATTTTTGTATTTTTAATGGAGACAGGGTTTTACCATGTTGGCCAGGCTGGTCCGGAACTCCTGACCTCAGGTGATCTGCCCACCTCAGCCTCCCAGAGTGTTGGGATTACAGGCGTGGGCCACTGCACCTGGCCTGGTTCAACATTTTAAAAGCACAAAAGGGGGCCGTGTACATTGGAGTACAATGGCCTGATCTTGGCTCACCGCAACCTCCGCCTCCCAGGTTCAAGCGATTCTCCTGCCTCAGCCTCCCGAGTAGCTGGGATTACAGGCATGCGCCACCACGCCCGGATAATTTTGTATTTTTAGTAGAGACAGGGTTTCTCCATGTTGGTCAGGCTGGTCTCAAACTTCCAATCTCAGGTGATCTACCTGCCTCAGCCTCCCAAAGTGCTAGGATTACAGGTGCGAACCACCACGCCCAGCCCGAAACACATTTTTTTGTTTGTTCATTGTTTTATTTTCGAGACAGGGTCTCGCTCTTTTGCCCATGCTGGAATGCAGTGGTACAGTCACGGCTTACTGCAGCCTCAACCTCCTGGGCTTAGGTGATCTTCCCACCTAAGGGTCCCAAGTAGCTGGGACTACAGGCATGTGCCACCACACCCAGCTAATTTTTTATGTTTTTTTTTTGTTGTTGTTGAGACGGGTTCACTATGTTGCCCAGACTGGAGTACAGTGGTGCAATTATGGCTCACTGCAGCCTCGACCTCCTGGAGTCAAGCAATCCGCCCATATCAGCCTTCTGTGTAGCTGGGATCATAGGCATGTGCCACTATGCCTAGCTAATTTTTAATTTTTTTATTTTTTATAGAGACAGAGTCTCACTTTGTTGCCCAGGCTGGTCTTGAACTCCTGAGCAGTCCTAATGCCTCAGCCTCCGAAAGTGTTGGGATTACAGGCGTGAGCCACTGTGCCTAGCCTGTTGTATACTTCTATTGCATCACATCCAGTGGCATATGTCAGTTTTTCCAATATTGATGATATTTAGTTTGAATACTTAGTTAAGATGGTATCCATCAGATTTCTCCATTGTAAAAATACTTTTCCCTTTTGTAATTAATATGTAAGAATATGGCCATGTGCAGTGGCTCACGCCTGCAATCCCAGCACTTTGGGAGGCTGAGGCAGGCGGATCACTTGAGGTCAGAAGTTCGAGACCAGCCTGGCCAACGTGGTGCAATCCTGTCTCTATTAAAAATACAAAAAAACTAGCTGGGTGAAGTGGTGAGTACCTGTAATCCCAGCTACTTGGGAGGCTGAGGCAGAAGAATTGTTTGAACCTGGGAGGCGGAGGTTGCAGTGAGCTGAGATCTGGCCATTGCACTCCAGCCTGGGCCAGAGCGAGACTCTGTCTCAAAAAAAAAAAAAAAAGCTATATATATATATACACACACACACACATATATGTAAGATATATATATATGTAAGATATATCTTATATACGTATATATGTAAAATATATATGTAAGATATGTCTTATATGAGTAAGATGTATGTATATATAATATATATTATATATATGTTTTATATATATATGTAAGAATATGTTGTTTTCACCGAACATGGTGGCTCATGCCTGTAATCCCAGCGCTCTGGGAGGCCGAGGCAGATTGATTGCTTGAGGACAGGAGTTCGAGACCAGCCTGGCCAATGTGGCAAAACCTCATCTCTACTAAAAATATAAAAATTAGCCAGGTGTTGGGGCACACGCCTGTAATCCCAATTACTTGGGAGTCTGAGGCACGGTAATTGCTTGAGTCTGGGAGATGGAGGTTGCAGTGAGCGGAGATCATGCCACTGCACTCCCATCTGGGCAACAGAGCGAGACTCCATCTCAAAAAAAAAAAATAATAAATAATAAAGAATATGTTGTTTTCTGAAAACCCTTTATCCAATGGTTTTAACATATATTTACGATATTTGCCAACATCAATTATTTTATTGCATTGTTTTTTTTTTCTTTTTCTTTTTCTTTTCTTTTTTTTTTTTTTTTTTTGAGACGGAGTCTCGCTCTGTCACCCAGGCTGGAGTGCAGTGGCGTGATCTCGGCTCACTGCAACCTCCGCCTCATGGGTTCACGCCATTCTCCTGCCTCAGCCTCCCGAGTAGCTGGGACTACAGGCGCCCGCCACCACCCCTGGCTAATTTTTTGTATTTTTAGTAGAGACAGGGTTTCACCGTGGTCTCAATCTCCTGATCTCGTGATCCGCCCGTCTCTGCCTCCCAAAGTGTGGAATTACTGCTCCTGTATGGCATTGGTGTTTGTAAAATGAATTACGTTTTCTAATTGCATCATTCTCGGAGGTAATTATTTTGAGATTTTGCTATCTGAAAATATGTCCTGTCCTCACAATTTGCCATCTGAAAATATGTCCTATTGTGTGTAAAATTCTAGATTGAAAATAATTTTCCTTCAGAATTTTGAAGGCATTGTTTAATAACCTTCAAGCTTCTGTTGTTATTTCTGATAAGTCTGAAAGGCATTCAAATTCTTGATCATTTGTATGTGAACTTTTTTCTCTTAGGAAGCTTGTAGAATCTTTTCTTGTGTTCAGTTTCTGAAATTTCAGTGATGTGCCTTGGTGTCTGTTTTTATTCATTATGGTAGGCACTTTTTGGGCCTTTTTAATCTGGCAATGACCATGGCAATCTGGCATGATTATCAGATTAAAATTTTTGCCCTTTGTTTTGTTCTTGCTTTTGGGAGCTTCCGTTACTTAGATATGGACCTTCTGAACAGGTTCTCTCATCTTCTTTTTCTCTCCTGTTGTTCATCACTTTGAATATTTTTTTTTTTTTTTTTTGAGAGACAGAGTCTCACTCTGTTGCCCAGGTTGGGTACTGCAACCTCTGCCTCCCGGGTACAAACAGTTCTGCTGCCTCATCCTCCCAAGTAGCTGAGATTACAGGCATGCAGCACCACACCTGGCTAATTTTTGCATTTTTAGTACAGTTGGGGTTTCACCCTGTTGGCCAAGGCTGGTCTTGAACTCCTGACCTCAGGTGATCCACCCACCTTGGCCTCCCGAGGTGCTAGGATTACAGGCATGAGCCACTGTACCTGGCCCTCTTTGACTTTTTATTCTGATGTGTGAAAGCTTTTCTTTAACCTTATCTTCTGAGTTTTTTCATTGCTGTGATCATATTTTTAGCTTTTAAAAATTCTTTCTTGTTAAAAAAATTTTTTTCTTTTTTCTTTTTTTTTTTACGTAAATAGGGATGGCATTATGCTTTGTTGCTCAGGCTGGTCTGGAACTCCTGGACTCAAGTGACCCTCCTGCCTCAGCCTTCCAAAGTGTTGGGATTACAGGTGCGAGCCACTGCACCTGGCCTAAAATAGTTATTTTAAAAATATTTCAGACCAGCTGTCGTGACTCACACCTGCAGTCCTAACATTTTGGGAAGTTGAGGCTGGAGGATCGCTTGAGCAGGAGGTTGAGATCAGCCTGGGCAACATAACAAAACCCCGTCTCCACAAAAATCACAAAAAAGCTAGCTGGGTGTGGTAGTGTGCGCCTAGTCCCAGCTACTCAGGAGGCTGAGGTAGGAGGATTACTTGAGCCTGTGTATTAGTCTGTTTTCACACTGCTGATAAAGACATACTCGAGACTGGACAATTTACAAAAGAAAGAGGTTTAATGGACTTACTGTGCTATATGGCCAGGGAGACCTCACAATCATGGCAGAAGGCAAGGAGGAGCACGTCATGTTTTACATGGATGGAAGCAGGCAAAGAGAGAGCTTGTGCAGGGAAATTCCCATTTTTAAAACCGTCAGAACTCATGAGACTTATTCACTAACACGAGAACAGCATGGGAAAGACCCACCCCCAGGATTCGATTACCTCCCACCAGGTCCCTCCCACAACACGTGGGAATTAAAGAGGAGGTTTGAGTGGGGACACAGCCAAACCATATCATTCAGCCCCTGGCCCCTCCCAAATCTCATGTTCTCACATTTCAAAACCAATCATGCCTTCCCAACAGTCCCTCAAAGTCTTAACTCATTTCAGCATTAACTCATTAGTCCACAGTCCAGAGTCTCATCTGAGACAAGGCAAGTCCCTTCTGCCTATGAGCCTGTAAAGTCAAAAGCAAGTTATTTACTTCCTAGATACTATGGGAATACAGGCATTGGGTAAATGTAGCCATTCCAAATCGGAGAAATTGACCAAAACAAAGGGGCTACAGGCTCCATGCAATTCCATAATCTAGCAGGGCAATCAAATCTTTTTTTTTTTTTTTTTTTTTGAGATAGAGTCTTGCTCTGTCGCCTAGGCTGGAGTGCAGTGGCGTGATCTCGACTCACTGCAAGCTCCACCTTTCAGGTTCATGCCATTCTCCTGCCTCAGCCTCCTGAGTAGCTGAGACTACAGGCGCCTGCCACCACGCCCGGCTAATTTTTCTGTATTTTTAGTAGAGACGGAGTTTCACTGTGTTAGCCAGGATGGTCTCGATCTCCTGACCTTGTGATCCACCTGCCTCGGCCTCCCAAAGTGCTGGGATTACAGGCGTGAGCCACCATGCCTGGTCTCAATAGATATTTTTTCTTATCGCTTCCCTCCTCCCATCTGCTACCCTCAAGTAGGCAATTGTTAATATCTTACATAGCCATAATACGTTTTTTTTTTTTTTTTGAGAGAGAGTCTTGCTCTGTTGGTCAGGCTGGAGTGCAGTGGCACGATCTCGGCTCACTGCAACCTCTGCCTCCTGGGTTCAAGTGATTCTCCCGCCTCAGCCTCCCAAGTAGCTGAGATTACAGGTGCATGCCTCCATGCCTGGCTAACCATAATACTTTAGTCAAAACTATGAAATTAACATTGGTACAATAGTAACTAAACTATAAAACTGTATTTCCTGGGTTTTTTTTCCTCTAGAGATAGGGTCCCTCTCTGTCACCCGGGCCGGAGTGCCGGGGCTCCATTATAGCTCATTGTAATGTGAAACTCCTAACCTCAAGTGATCCTCCTGCCTAGGCTTCCGAAAGTGTTGAGATTACAGGTATGAACCACCATGCTGGCCTTCTGTAGCTTTTCTTTTTTAGTGATGTGTTTTTCTATTCCAGTATTTAATGTAGGATACCACACTGTATTTAGTGGTCATGTCTCATTAATCTCCCCTGATCTGTGATAGTTTCTTAGTCTTTCCTTTTTTGTAATGGCTTGATGATTTTGAATAGTACTCGTCAAGTATTTTATAGAATGTCCCTCAATTCATATTTGTCTGATACTTTCTCATGATTAGACTAGGGTTATGGGTTTTTTGGGAAAATACCACAGAGGTGAAGTTGCTTTCCCCTCCCCTCGACCCCTGTAGTTTTTAATGGTTTCTTGTTCCCTGTAATCTCTTTTCTTCAAGTTGCATTTTTTTGATCTACAGGTAGTTATTTGTTTTTAGTCTTTCATGTTGAAGTTTTTCTCAGACATCTGGTAATCTTTATTGTCCATTTATATTTAAGAGGAAGTGTTGAAAGCTGATTAGAGGTGGTTAGCTTACTACAGTGTAATCTGGTTGGGCAACTCAATTAGGGACATTGATGTTAGTAACGTTAGTTATTTTTTTCTCCTTGAGCTGGTCAGATTCTCCAAAGAAGGATCCTCTAGGCTGGGCACGGTGGCTCACACCTATAATCCCGGCACTTTGGGAGGCCAAGGCAGGTGGATCATGAGGTCAGGAGTTCGAGACCAGCCTGGCCAATATGGTGAAACCCCGTCTCTGCTAAAAATACAAAAATTAGCCAGGCATGGTGGTGCGGGCCTGTAGTCCCAGCTACTCGGGAGGCTGAGGCAGAAGAATCTCTTGAACCTGGGAGGCAGAGGTTGCGGTGAGCCGAGATCATGCCACTGGACTCCAGCCTGGGCAACAGAGTGAGACACTGTCTCAAAAAAAAAAAAAAAAAAAAAAGAAGAAGGATCCTCTAATCTCTCTCTGGGAGGGTGACGATTAGGGAAAGAGGACCGGAAAATCTTACTCAATATATTGACTTAATTTATTTATTTTCAGTATTGTACCCTGCCCCTTACTGTTGTTGGTATCCCCCAATCTAGAAACCCTCTGTTTAACCCTCTCTAGAGAATAAACCTAAAGTCTCAGGATGGTAGAGCAGCAGGCACCTGACTTCACTAGTTGGGGAGAAAATGTAATGATCTGAAGCTTCGGAACCAATTTCAACCAATCCTCCTTATTTTCTTTAGCTCTTTCACCTCTACTTTCTGGACATTTTGGGGAACCTATGATATAAATTGTGTTGATCGTAAGTTTACCACAGATGGGCTATGATTCAGTTTTCTTGGGCTTGCCTAGTCATTTATTGCTCTTCTATCTGCTTTCCAAGAAAATTGTCTTGTTGTCTACCCAGACTTTTTAATTTCTTTTTTGGTCTTTTTGTGGGTTATGCCTTTTTAGTTTATTTATTTATTTATTTATTTTTATTTTCTTGAGAAGGAGTCTCGCTCTGTCACCCAGGCTGGAATGCAATGGCATGATCTCAGCTCATTGCGGCCTCTGCCTTCTGGGTTCAAGCGATTCTCCTGCCTCAGCCTCCCAAGTAGCTGGGATTATAGGTGCACGCCACCACGCCCAGCAATTTTTGTGTTTTTAGTAGAAACTGGGTTTCACCATGTTGGCCAGGCTGGTCTGGAACTCCTGACCTCAAGCAATCAGCCTGTCTCATCCTCCCAAAGTGCTGTGATTACAGGTGTGAGCTGCCATGCCCAGCCCAACCCACTGTCTTCAGACAGTTTTCGCCATGGTGTCCAGGCTGGTCTCAAACTCCTGGGCTCAAGCCATCCTCTTGCCTCAGCCTCCCAGAATGCTGGGATTACAGGTGTGAACCACCACACTTGGCCTAGAGGGTTTTTTTTCTTTTTAAAACAATTTTTAAATTTCTTTTTTATTTTTTATCTTTTTTTTTCATTTATATTTTTTGTAAGTGTTTTCAGAGATTATTATACTACTGTAATTGTATATTTAGGTGTCAAGAGCCACTTAGCTAGGGACAAATCTTATTTATCTTTGAATAACCAGTATCTGTTTCACTATTTGGAACACAAGTTCTTGTTATTTTAAAATTTAAAACTTGTAAATTAAAATAGTTTTTAAAATAAAATTTTCTGTAATCCTTTTATGAATCACTGAATTAATAACCAAAATCCATTAAAAAATAAATGACAAAATGGAAAAGGCAAATTCACTTATTCTCTTTGAAAACTTTTTTTTTTTTTTTTTTTTTTTTTTGAGACAGAGTCTCACTCTGTTGCCCAGGCTGGAGTACAGTGGTACAATCTCGGCTCACTGCAACATCTGCCTTCTGGGTTCAAGCAGTTCTCTGCCTCAACCTCCCAGGTAGCTGGGATTACAGGCACCCGCCACCAGGCCTGGCTAATTTTTACATTTTTAGTAGAGACGGGGTTTCACCATCTTGACCAGGCTGGTCTTGAACTCCTGACCTTGTGATCCACCTGTCTTGGCCTCACAAACTGCTGGGATTACAGGCGTGAGCCACTGCACCCGGCCTCTATGAAAACATTTAAGTGAACTTACTATGACTTGAGAGGCAAGGACATGTTCTGCAAGCTTGGATACTTTTATCAGTGTCTACGAAAACTAATTGCTGCCTCTTTATTAGAATTGCTTGGAAAATACAGTGTAATTTGAGTTCAAGGAGAATATGCTAACTAAATTTGGCAAAATCTCTTGTATTTATTTAGAAAAAGATCTCTGGGCCGGCCACAGTGGCTCACGCCTGTAATCCCAACACTTTGGGAGGCTGAGGCAGGTGGATCACCTGATATCAGGAGTTTGAGACCAGCCTGGCTAACATGGTGAAACGCTGTCTCTACTAAAAATACAAAAATCAGCCAGGTGTGGTGGCATGCATCTGTAATCCCAGCTACTCGGAAGGCTGAGGCAGGAGAATCGCTTGAACCCGGGAGGCAGAGGTTCCATTGAGCTGAGATCGTGCTACTGCACTCCAGCCTGGGTGACAGATTGAGACTCCGTTTCAATAAAAAGAAAAAAAAAAATCTCTGAATGAAATGCAGGCTGACTTTTTTTGTTTTTGTTTTTGAGACAAGGTCTCATTCTATTGGCCAGGCTGGAGTACAGTGGCACTTCAGCCTCGATCTTCTGGGCTCAAGTGTTTCTCCCACTTCAGCCTCCCAAGTAGCTGGGACCATGGGCATGTGCTACCACATCCAGCTTTTTTTTTTTTTTTTTTTTTGGTAGAGATGGGGTTTCGTCATATTGCCCAGGCTGGTCTTGAACTCCTGGACTCAAGGGATTCTCCCACCTCAGCCTCCCAAATGGCTGAGATTACAGGCATGAGCCACCGCACCTGGCCCAGGCTGACTCTTAAATACATTAGCTGTAATTAGCTTTACCACATTTTCAGGAACATAAGGCACAGTTTGGGAGCCTTCTGCAAAAATTTTCAAGAGTCTCCAAATAAAAGCTGAAGAATACATTATATATATAGTGTATATATAGGATATATATATGTATTTAAAAAGTACATATATATATTTAAAAATATATATGTATATATATATATTTTTTTTTTTGAGAGACAGTCTTACTTTGTCCGCAGGCTGGAGTGCAGTGGTGCCTTCTCGGCTCACTGCAACGTCCGCTTCCTGGGTTCGAGCTATTCTCCTTCCTCAGCCTCCCCAGTGGCTGGGATTACAGGTGCCTGCCACCATGCCTGGCTAATTTTTGTAGTTTTAGTAGAGGCGGGGTTTCACCATGTTGGCCAGCTGGTCTCGAACTCTGAACCTCAAGTGATCTGCCCGTCTTCATCTCCCAAAGTGCTGGGATTACAGGTGTGAGCCACTGCGCCTGGCCCCATGATATATCTTTTAAATAAAAGAGAATTTGACATTGTCAACAATTTTATATAATGAAGAAAATAATTTTTATTTGAGTAGGCAGACTGGATCTGGAAAAAGGCCCTGTTTTAGAACTAAGACAGCAATTATATGAGCCTTCCCCAAAGGTCAGCTTCTTTTTTAGTCCTCTTTCTGGAGAAAGAGGTCTTAACCTAATTCAGGGCAGGAGTTTAGGAATCCCAAACCTGTATGGAAGGAAAATTTTGTATGAGGGTACATTTTTGTCAAGAAAAGGTCCATAGCTTTCATCAAATTTCCAACAGTTGAGACACTTTTAAGAATCATTGGTTTATGTACTTAACTGGCTGTCTTTGCTGTCTAGTGAGGTTATAAAGTGGAGGGGGTGAGGGAGTAAGGATTAGTTGTGGCTTTAAGGCTTTTTTTTTTTTTTTTTTTTTTCTTGAGACAGAGTCTTGCTCTGCTGCCCAGGCTACAGTGCAGTGGGGTGATCTCGGCTCACTGCAACCTCTGCCTCTCGGGTTCAAGCGATTCTCCTGCCTCAGCCTCCCGAGTAGCTGGGATTACAGGCACACACCACCACGCCCGGCTAATTTTTGTATTTTTAGTAAAGACGAGGTTTCACCATGTTGGCCCAGCTGGTTTTGACTCCTGATCTCAGGTGATCTGCCCATCTTGGCCTCCCAAAGTGCTGGGATTACAGGTGTGAGCCACCACATCTGGCTGCTTTAAGACTTTTTTTGACACAACTCATAATAAAATGTCATTTACATCATGACCTATATATAACTGAAACAAAAATTTACAGAACTATGGATACTCTCATAAACTATGGTATATCTTAACATTTTCTCTCATTTCATTTTCAAAATATTGGTTATAACTTGCTACATTGATTTCTTAATGTTTTGCTGGGTGGTAACCCATAATTTGAAAAACACTGGCCTATTGCATTATAGTTTACAAAATCCTTTCATATATTCTTAGTTTTCACAGCAGTCCCATGAGGTACATATGACCTTCTTTAAACTTAATTAAATTCGTTAATTTATTTATTTTTGAGATGGGGTCTTGCTATGTTGCCCAGGCTGGAGTGCATTGTCTTTTCACAGTGTGATCATAGCACTCTGCGGCCTCCAACTGCTGGACTCTAGCACACCTCTGCCTCAGCCTCCCAAGTAGCTGGGACTATAGGTGCACACCACTGCCCAGAAGACTTTCTTTTTTATTTTTACAGATGAAGAGGCTTGTCTGTACCATATACAGAGACATTAAGTGACCTGTTCAAGTCTGCCGTCACTTGCAATACTTGACAGTCGGAGTTTGAGCTTGATTGGTCCTAGGTTTTAACTCCACCTTCACTGCATCTTTGGTTACATGATCCAAACTTTTTCCTTCCTCTTCTCAATTGTAGGGAATAATACTAGCTCAGACTGCATAACTGGATAAATCCTAATATCCTAAATCTTGTCTCTTGTCATTGAGGGGTCCTCTCTTGGAAGTTTTAGATTTCCCTATCAGTGTAATAGGTTTCTTCTGTTTCTTCTCTTCTGTTCCTTCTGTTTCTTCTCTGTCCTGAACCAGTGGTTCTCAAGCGTGTATTTCCATCAGTGTCAATTAACTGTGGAACTTAAAGTTGATATCCCTGGGTCTCCAGCTGCAATTCTGATTCAGCAGATCTAGGGTGGAGTTTAGACTTTGTAAAATTTTTAAAAGCTCCGCAGGCGGCGGGGCGTGGTGGCTCACGCCTGTAATCCCAGCACTTTGGGAGGCCGAGGCAGGCGGGCGGATCACGAGGTCAGGAGATCGAGACCATTCTGGCTAACACGGTGAAACCCTGTCTCTACTAAAAATACAAAAAATTAGCTGGGCGAGGTGGCGGGCGCCTGTAGTCCCAGCTACTCGGGAGGCTGAGGCAGGAGAATGGCGTGAATCCCAGGGGGCGGAGCCTGCAGTGAGCCGAGATAGCGACACTGCACTCCAGCGACAGCAAGACTCCGTCTCAAACAAACAAAAAAGCTCCGCAGGTGATTCTTAAACATAATCAGAGTTGAGAATTTCTACCCTAGATACATTTAAATTGTCAGGCTTAAGGAGGAAACCGAGGATTTGGGGAGTTTGCTAGAGACTCTTTGATCCCTTACAGTTTAGGGACTTAGTATAATGGGCGCTCTGTCTTCCCCCTGGCTCCTAACTTTTGTGTGTAGGTGTAACCGCTTGGAAACATAATCAGAGCTTAAGTGAATTGTAGAGAATCTAGTGGTTCTCTTCTCCCCACTGCCTCTTTTTTGATGAAATATTAGAAATGAAAATGTTGAAATGTATTCATCGAGTATACAATTGGAAAAGCCACCTTGTGAAATGGTAAGCTTGTTATATTGTTTAATATTTTCTTAAACAATAAAGTCTTTATGTAATGTGTTTGATTTACAGAATTGAACAAATAATAAACTGCTAAACTTTGTGCTTTAAGTTAAATAATAGATTTGACCAGTAAAATAGATACTTTATATATTATTACCTTTGTATTATGCTGAGCAAGACAGGAATTGACAAAAGTTTGTTTCTTAAAAAAAAAAAAACCTTAAAATCTTTCTCTCTTTTTCTCTCTAGTTCTTTTTGGAAGTGGATATCTACTCAGACAGTAAGAATTATAAGAGGTCAGTTACAAATAATACTCCTTGTTTACAATGTGATAAAAATTTTGTTCATGTTGTAAAATATCACACTGTAGGCTTTTGTGTTAAAAATTGACTTCCACAAAATAATATAGGCAGATTTAGGGTGGATAACCTGAAGTGAACAAAGAGTCTAACAATGGTACTCAACTGTGTTCTCTCTTTAATTCAGGACTAGAATCAGTGGAAATGGGACAGGCTGTGGAGTAGCTTCTAGAGTGTCTGGACAGCTACTCAGTAATTTTCCATACATGACCTCTCTTTTCTGTTGGTTTGTAGGCTCGTGCCTGGGAAATACTATTCAGTACAGTTGCTGGACAGGCTTTTTAGCTGTTCACACCGAGTTGCCTCCAATCTATGTAACCGTTTAGAGAAGGCTGCCTTCATGGTCTTCTTAGCTAGGAACTTGAAGTTGGCCTTATTGAGACTCTCACTTATTAGCCCAGGAACCATGTTTTATTAACTCTCTTTTTCTTCTCCCATGGAATCAAAGAATTGTGCCTTGTGGATTTTCTCTTTTGTGTGTGGTCATCTAACTTCAGTCAGACTGCAAGCTAGAGTCTGCACCTGAGTGTCTTGCTTTCTTACTTTGTGAAGAAGGCACCCATTATCTTATGTTAGTTGGGATGGGATTTTATTTTTTGGATCTACTGTTACTTTTAAACTTAACTATTTACTGCTGTAAATGTGAAAGAAATAGGCTTTTTGCTGCTGTAACTTTTGGTGTTCTTCAGTGTGGTCAGTCTGTTGGAACTTTCCCTTCCCTCCTCCTTTCTTTCTTTTTCCCTCCCTTTTACCCCTTTTCCCTCCCTTTTCCCCTTTTCCCTCCCTCTCTGCCTTTTTTCTTCCTTTTTTTTTTCTTTTGAGACGGAGGGAGTCTCTGTCACCCAGGCTAGAGTATAGTGGCGCGATCTCAGCACACTGCAACCTCTGCCTCCTGGGTTCAAGCGATTCTCATGCCTCAGCCTCCCAAGTAGCTGGGATTACAGGTGCCCACCGCCACGCCTGGCTAATTTTTTGTATTTTTAGTAAAGATGGGGTTTCACCATGTTGGCCAGGCTGGTCTTGAACTCCTGATCTCAGGTGATCCACTTGCCTTGGCCTCCCAAAGTGCTGGGATTACAGGCATTAGCGACTGTGCCTGGCCAAAAATAATGGGAGCCCTTTAAAGGTTTTTTTGTGTTTTTTTTGTTTTTTGAGACAGTCTTGCTCTGTCACCTCCCAGGTTCAAGCGATTCTCCTTACCTCAGCCTCCCAAGTAGCTGGGATTACAGGCATGCGCCACACCCGGCTAATTTTTGTCTTTTTAGTAGAGATGGGGTTTCGCCATGTTGGCCAGACTGGTCTCAAACTCCTGACCTCAGGTGATCTACCTGCCTCAGCCTCCCAAAGTGCTGGGATTACAGGCATGAGCCACTGTGCCTGGCCTGTATTTTTAGTAGAGATGGGGTTTCCCCATGTTGGGCAGGCTGGTCTTGAACTTTTTTTAAGACCTAATATTTCAAGGGAGAAATGTATAGTAAATTTAGACAGCAAATTTTTTCTGTTGCATGATACTTTTTTTTTTTTTTTTTTTTTTTTGAGACGGAGTCTTGCTCTGTCACCAGGCTGGAGTGCAGTGGTGATCTTGGCTCACGTTGCATGATACTTTTATATTTGATTCTAGTTTTATTTTATTTTATTTTTGAGACGGAGTCTCACTCTGTCACCCAGGCTGGAGTGCAGTGGCGTGATCTCTGCTCACTGCAAGCTCCGCCCCCTGGGTTCACGCCATTCTCCTGCCTCAGCCTCCCGAGTAGCTGGGACTACAGGTGCCCGCCACTACGCCCGGCTAATTTTTTGTATATTTAGTAGAGACGGGGTTTCACCATGTTAGCCAGGATGGATGGTCTCGATCTCCTGACCTTGTGATCCACCCGCCTCGGCCTCCCAAAGTGCTGGGATTACGGGCGTGAGCCACTGCGCCCGGCTGATTCTAGTTTTAAAGATAAAAGTTAGCTAAAGTAATCTCCAGTTCACTTTCAGAAAATGTTATGCTGGGCTCAGTGGCTCACACCTATAATCCCAACCCTTTGGGAGGCCAAGGTGGGAGGATCACTTGAGCTCAGGAGTTTGAGACTGGGCTGGGCAACATGTGGAGATGCTGTCTGTACAAAAAAACAAAAAGTAGCCAGGCATAGTGGTGCATGCCTGTAGTCCCAGCTATTTTGGAGGTTGAGGGTGGAGGATTGCTTGAGCCCAGGAGTTTGAGGCTGCAGTGAACGAGGATCATGCCACTGCACTCTAGCCTGAGTGACAGAGCAAGACCCTGCCTCTGAAAAAAAGGGAAATGTCTATAGTTTTCTTTACTTTTTTTTTTTTTTTTTTGAGACAGAGTCCTACTCTGTCACCAAGGCTGGAGTACAGTGGTGCTATCACAGCACACTGCAGTCTTGAACTCCTGGGCTCAAACGATTCTCCCACCTCAGCCTCCCCAGTAGCTGGGACTACAGGTGCATGCCACCACACGCAGCTAATTAAAAAAAAAATTTTTTTTAGAGATGGGATCTCACTATGGTGCCCAGGCTGGTATAGGTTTTCTTTAGTTTTGTTTTAGCAGTCTTGCCAATATGTTAATTACTGTTTTATTCTTGTACCACAGTGATTCTCAACCTTTAGGGCTTGTGAAAGCATAGATTAATGGATGCTGGCCTGTAGGTTCTGATACGGTTAGTTGGTCTGGGGTAGCGCCCAAGAATTTGCACTTCTAACAAGTTCCCAGGTGATGCCAATGGTCTAGGGACCACACTTTGAGAACCACACTATGCTAGCATTTATAAATGCTGTTTGTCTCTGTAAGTGAATAAACTGACTCACAAATTACACCAGAACAATCGTGCATATGTAATTTTCACATGTTGAGTGGTGATTCCCAGACATTTTAAAGTATTGACGGTTTCTCATCTGATGTCAAGGAACGCTGTTGTCCACTTACTTTCATACTTCACTGTGGGTTATAGCATAGAGTTATTAATAATACATTTATTATCTATTAATGTACCATATCTTAGAGCACCTCAAAATCACAATTGGGAATTATTATTTTTCTATTTTTATTTTTGCAGTTGCAAGATTTAAGAGAGTGAAGACAGAGCTCCCATACAAAGGGAGGGGACCCAAAGAGGGTAGCTGTAGCTGGCTCGAATGCCTGGGTTTATATCCTGATCATTGTCCCTCCCGCTGTGCTCTCAGGCAACAGATGATTGACTATTTCTTTACCTCCTGTTTTTGCCTAATTAGCATTTTAGTGAGCTCTCTTTAGTATCCGATTGGTTGGGCGTGAGCTAAGTTGCAAGCCCCGTGTTTAAAGGTGGAAGCAGTCACCTTCCCAGCTGGCTTAGGGATTCTTAGTCGGCCTAGGAAATTCAGCTAGTCCTGTCTCTCAGTCCCCCCTCTCAACAGGAAAACCCAACTGCTGTTGGGGAGGTTGGCCGACAACCGCTCTAACTGCTTCTTGCTGAATTGGGTCATAGTAGGGGTTGTGCAGTTGAGATTTCCTCGGGAGGGGTGCCTTTGATGTCATTAACATCAGAGCATGGGCTAGCAGGCCGGTCCAGGGGTCCGTGGTAGATTTTACTCATGGACTGCATCTGGGGCTCCATTTGAAGAACCATTTGTAGCTTTACAGCTTCAATTCTGGAAAAGATAAACTTAACAAGGAGGTTGAACATACAGGGTCCAAAGAGGAGTAGCAATATTATAGCTGCTAGAGATCCTAAGAAGGGGAGAATCCAGGGCATCCATTGGCTGAGGAGGCCCCAGGGTCCAGTGTTTTGAAGCTCCTCTGCTCTACGTTGTATTCGATCTCGAATTTCTTTAACTTTCTCGGTGATGATTCCGGATTGATTAACATAACAACAGCATTTTTCCTCTAAAAATAAAAAGGTTCCCCTGCTTTCGGCGGTTAGCAAGTCTAAAGCTCTTCGATTTTGAAGGACTACTGCTGCTAGGGAGTTAAGTTGATCTTGCAAGGTGACCAGGCTATCAGCGGCCCATTCCATGTCACCATTTAGTTCTTGAGATAGTTTGTAGTAGAACTGAGTAGAGGTTGTGATACCGCCAATGCCAGTACCTAGTCTGCCTAGCACTCCTGCTCCGGTAACAAAAGGAAGAATGGGTACTCTTTTGTTGTGGGGCTTAGGTACGACATGATTGTATAAATCTTGTTCAGTGTAGATGGTCATAGGGGGCACTAAGAATGAGAGGAAGCACATAGATTCTGAAGAGCCATTCAAACAACGATAGGCTGAGGTACCACAGACAAAAAATATTACTAACTCCTCCCAGACTATTTGTGTGGGAGGAGTTACCCACCTGATGTATTGGGAGTTGGTTGTGTATATAGTACTGCTAAATTTTACACAGGTGAGGTTTGAGGTATGGGTTATTTCCAGATTGGAAACAAGAGGACCTACTAAAACAGAAGTGGTGTTTATTTCTGTGCTGAAGTTGTTTCATTGTTCAGGCACAGGGATTGAAATGTATGCCTAAAGTGCAGGGGGAGGCACATCCAACAGTTAGTAGGGTTTTGGGCCGAGACCTCATGGAGCCCAGTGAGGGTAGTATTAAATAGGCTTACCAGGCCAGTGTGGGTATGGAGGGTTTCATGTAGTTCTGAGAGATCTAGTCCTTTGTAGGGGCTAGGGGTGCTATGTACCCAGGTCAGTTGGGAGATTACTTCCCTTATGTGTTTTCTCTTGCCTGATCTTGAACTCTATCCCCATCAGACATACCGGTATGAGTGAAGTAAGTCCAACAGACAGTGGCTCCAAGTCCTCCAGGACAACTGGGATTAATCATTTTTCCTGTCCAATAATGAGTATTTGCATGCATGCAAAGAGTGGCAGAGTTATAGCAGTTGTGGGGCGTATGGGTGTGGGCAGTGAAGATGGGGGTTCCCTTAGATAAACTCCTATACGATGGGGCATCAATATTTCCAGGACGCTGCATTCTCCATAGAAACTCTTGCTAAGGGGAGCTGCTGGTCGTACAGCAGCATGGACAGGGTGCAGTGAGAATGAAAGGGGGTAAGAGAACAGTAAAGAGAAAAATATGATAAGGGAGGGCCATGGGGATTTACGATTGTAGTTACTTTCCTCCCGGTTGTCATTTGAAGAGCAGGCACAGATCCTCTAGAGGTTCACAGGAATAGCTAGCGTTGTCTTGTGGATTTTCGGGTTCCTTTGGCAGTATCCAGGGTTTGACTCGAGTATGATGTATCCAAGACTCCACTCCAGCCACTTTAACTGCAGTTAGGGTAGATAAAATGACTGGATATGTTCCTTCCCAGGATGTATCCAGGGATGGGGAATTAGAGGGAAGGGACTTGACTAATACCATGTCACCAGGGTGGAATAGTTCCTTTCCCTCTTCTCGGGGAGAGGCTCCCTGTAACGTTTTGTTTTTTTTTTTTTTTTGAGACGGAGTCTTGCTCTGTCGCCCAGGCTGGAGTGCAGTGGCGCAATCTCGGCTCACTGCAAGCTCTGCCTCCTGGGTTCACGCCATTCTGCCTCAGCCTCTCCGAGTAGCTGGGACTACAGGCGCCTGCCACCACGCCCAGCTAATTTTTTGTATTTTTTAGTAGAGACGGGGTTTCACTGTGGTCTCGATCTCCTGACCTCGTGATCCGCCCGCCTCGGCCTCCCAAAGTGCTGGGATTACAAGCCCTGTAATGTTTTAAGAACCTGTTGATACTTGGCTAAGGAGGTGATGTCTGTAGCTAAGTTGGCTATCTCTCGGTCAAGCACAAGGTCATTGGTTAGGAAGGGCCGTCCATACAGCATTTCGTATGGACTAAGTCCTGCTTTTTGGGGAGAGTTTCGGATTCTTAGTAAGGCTATAGGCTACAGAGCAGGCCATGCGAGGTGGGTTTCCTGGATTAGCTTTTTTAGATGTCGTTTGGGTGTTTCGTTCATTTTCTTGACCTTTCTTGAGGACTGTAGCCTCCAGGCACAGTGTGAGTGATATTGTATACCTAACACCTGGGATACTCCCTGGGTTACTGTAGCCTTGAAAGCAGGGCCATTGTCACTCTGTAAGCCTCGGGGAAGTCCGAATCTGGGAATTATTTCATGAACTAGTACCTTTATTACCTCTTGGGCCTTTTCTGTCCTACAGGGGAAGGCCTCTGCCCAACCAGTGAAAGTATCTACCCAAACTAGTAGATACTGAAATCCCTGAGATTTGGGCATGTGGGTAAAATCTAGTTGCCAGTCTTCTCTTGGGTAATGGCCTGTTCTTTGTTCTCCTGAAGGAGCTTGGCGATAAGGCAGGGGATTATTTCTTTGGCACACTTCACAGGCCATGACTATCTGCTTGATAGTTTTGAAAAGGCCTGGTCCAATAAATAATGATTTGGCCATCTGATGGGTGCTATCAATGCCTAAGTGAAAGGTTTGGTGAAGGGTTTTAAGTAATTTCCATTGGTTAGCTGCAGGCAAAAGTATTTTTCCTTCTTTGGTGGCTAGCCATCCTGAGGGGAGGAAACTATGTCCTTGTGAGGTTCCCCATTCTATTTCTTCTTCTGAGTACTGGGGCTTGGTTTCCTGGAGGGGATTACCCCATACTAGGGGTCCTTCTATAAGCATTTCTAATGGAGGGTCCTGCTTTGCGGCTCTTTTGGCTTCAATATCTGCTTGGTGGTTCCCTTCTATTTCCCTTTCCTTTCCTTTCTGATGACACCGGTAGTGTAAGACTGCCACCTCTTTAGGTTTCTGTACAGCCAAGAATAATCTCCTAATGGCTTCCTGATGTTTGATAGGTGTTCTTTGGAAGTTAGGAATTCCCTTTCTCTCCATACTGCTGCATAGGCATGGAAGACTAGGTAAGCATACTTAGAGTCTGTATATATATTTACCCTTTTTCCTTCTCCTAATTCTAGTGCCTAAGTGAGGGCTATGAGTTCTGCCAGCTGAGCACTAGTTCCTGGAGTGAGGGGATTACTTTCAAGTATTCCATTATCACTGACCACTGCATACCCTGATTTTCGAAGTCCTTTTTCTACAAAGGAACTTCCATCAGTATACAAGTTGAGGTCGGGATCAGTCAAGGGAACCTCTAAAAGGTCCACAATTGGGAATTATTAATCTTTTTTTTTCTTTTCTAGACGGAGTCTCGCTCTGTCACCCAGGCTGGAGTGCAGAGGCATGATCTCGGCTCACTGCAACCTCCGCCTCCCGGGTTCAAGCAATTCTTCTGCCTCAGCCTCCTGAGTAGCTGAGATTATACACGTGTTACCACACCCAGCTAATTTTTGTATTTTTAGTAGAGACGGGGTTTCACCATGTTGGCCAGGTTGGTCTTGAACTGCTGACCTCAGGTGATCCACCCGCCTCGGCCTACCAAAGTGCTGGTATTTACAGGTGTGAGCCACCGCGTCTGGCCAATCTTTTTTTTTTGTACAGATGGGATCTCATTTTGATGCTCATGCTAGTCTTAAACTCCTGGACTCAAACAATCCTCCTGCCTCTTCCTCCCAAGTTGTTGGGATTATAGGCGTGAGCCACTGCGCCCAGGCTTATTTTCTGAATTAAAATAATTGATCTGGGTACCAATTATTTAATACTGAGTTGATCTGTAGTTTTGAAATTTTGAAATAGGATTTTTGAGATGACAGAATAAATATTGTTTCATTTAGTTTGGGTTTTTATTGTTGTGGGCTCTTATTTTGGTTTTTAAAAAATATTTTTAAATTTTTATGGGCAGCACTTCATTCCATAAAAGAGAATGAATTTTGCTGTTTTGGTCTTTATTAATTAGTTTCTTTTTCTTTCTTTTTTTTTTTTTTATTATACTTTAAGTTCTGGGATACATGTGCAGAGCATGCAGGTTTGTTACGTAGGTAAACACGTGCCATGATGGTTTGCTGTTAATTAGTTTCTTAGTTAGCTATTGGCAGTATCTAATCCTAACTAGTAAGGCCCTACATTTAGAAAAATTATACTTACTTAAGATGATTATAGATTTTAAATTTGGTGATAGATTCACTTTCTCTTCATATGAATGTCAGCACATTAGAGCCAAAAGTAGTCATTTTGGGGTGAAATTTTAAAATGCATAATTTAAGAAAAAACTCATGAGGACAAGTAAAGTTTTTTTTTTTTTTTTAAATTAAAAATTACCTATCTGGAGTTTGTTTTAAAAGTATACACATATGTAAAATTCATAGGCCAGGCACAGTGGCTCATGCCTGTAATCCCAGCAGTTTGGGAGCCTAAGGTGAGAGGATTGCTTGAGCCCAGGAGTTCAAGACCAGCCTAGGCAACATAGGGAGTCCCCATTTCTACAAAATATTTAAAAATTAGACTGGGCACAGTGGCTCACACCCATAATCCTAGCACTTTGAGAGGCTGAGGTGGGTGGATCACGAGATCAGGAGTTCAAGACCAGCCTAGCCAAGATAGTGAAACCCCATGTCTACTAAAAATACAAAAAATCAGCTGGGCATGGTGGTGGGTACCTGTAGTCCCAGCTACTTGGGAGGCTGAGGCAGAGAATTGCTTGAACCCGGGAGGCGGAAGTTGCAGTGAGCTGAGATCGCACCATTGCACTCCAGCCTGGGCGACAGAGCGAGACTCCATCTCAAAAAAGAAAGAAAAAAAAAAGGCCGGGCACGGTGGCTCACACTTGTAATCCCAGCACTTTGGGAGGCCGAGGCGGGTGGATCACGAGGTCAGGAGATCGAGACCACGGTGAAACCCCGTCTCTACTAAAAATACAAAAAAATTAGCTGGGTGTGGTGTCGGATGCCTGTAGTCCCAGCTACTCGGAGAGGCTGAGGCAGGAGAATGGCGTGAACCCGGGAGGCGGAGCTTGCAGTGAGCCGAGATTGCGCCACTGCACTGCAGCCTGGGCGACAGAGCGAGACTCCATCTCAAAAAAAAAGAAAAAAAAAAATAGGCCGGGTGCGGTGGCTCACACTTGGAATCCCAGCACTTTGGGAGGCCGAGGCGGAAGGTCAGGAGATTGAGACCATCTTGGCTACACAGTGAAACCCCATCTCTACTAAAAATACAAAAAATTAGCCGGGTGTTGTGGCGGGCACCTGTAGTCCCAGCTACTCGGGAGGCTGAGGCAGGAGAATGGCATGAACCCGGGAGGCGGAGCTTGCAGTGCGTGGAGATCACACCACTGCGCTTCAGCCTGGGCGACAGAGCGAGACTCCGTCTCTAAATAGATAGATAAATAAATAAACAAATAAATGAATAAAAAATAAAAATAGAATTAGCCGGGCATGGTGGCACGTGCCTGTAGTCCCAGCTACTGGGGAGGCTGAGGTAGGAGGATCACTTGAGCCCAAAGAGTTTGAGGCTGCAGTGAACCATGATTGTAGTACTGCATGCTGTGTGGGTGACAGAGTGAGACCCTGTCTCAAATAAATAAATAATAAAATAAAAGTTATAGCCTCTCAATATATAGTGTTTGAAGCCAGATGAGCATTATGCAGTTTAAATATCATTTCAAACAACCCTTACTCTATCTAAACCCTTACCATTTAGTCCCCCATTACTAACAACCAAAATAGCAATATCACAACAAGCAGCTTTTGCCTACTGCAAAGGTTTCCCCGTTGATCATAATTATTTCCTGGACACCACCAAATGATAATGAGATTAGGAATGGCGTATAGGTTTTTGAGAAAAATTTCTTTGAGGAAAAGGGAACTGGTTTTAATTTATGGGCATAGTTATCATGATCTCAATTTTCCTCCCTTGTAGAAATTAAAGGCCCTGAAATAGAATAGCCAAGGAAGTTAGTTCTCAAATTGCCTTGCTTCCAAGTCTCAGCTATGGTTTATTAGATATAACCTCTGGCTGACCTCAGATATAGATTATTATTCATAACCTGCCTTTCTCACTTTTCATTTTCTCCATAGCTCTAAGAGCTCATTTTGGAGGAATAATGGATGAACCATCTCCCTTGGCCAAACCTCTGGAGCTGAACCAGCACTCTCGATTCATAATAGGTTCTGTGTCTGAAGATAACTCAGAGGATGAGATCAGCAACCTGGTAAAGCTGGACCTACTGGAGGAGAAGGAGGGCTCTTTGTCACCTGCTTCTGTTGGCTCAGATACACTCTCTGATTTGGGGATCTCTAGCCTACAGGATGGCTTGGCCTTGCACATAAGGTAAGAGAGAGTTTAATGGTCTACTTATTTAATCTGTCTTGTTAGTTTTGTTGATTATGTTCTGAAAAGAGCAAGAATGATTTCAACCAAGACTGCTTTGCCTTTTCCTATGTCACTGAGCTCAAAGCTTTGTTGAGGAAGTCAGAAATGATGTATTTTTCAGAAATCATGTATGTTCCCATCAAATTTTTCATGTCTTACTAGGTTTTTTGTTTTTTTTTTGAGACAGAGTCTTGCTCTGTTGCCCAAGCTGGAGTGCAGTGGTGCGCTCTCAGCTCACTGCAACCTCTGCCTCCTGGGTTCAAGCAATTCTTCTGCCTCAGCCTCCCAAGTAGCTGGGATTACAGGCGCCTGCCACCATGTCCAGCTAATTTTTTTGTATTTTAGTAGAGATGGAGTTTCACCATGTTGGCCAGGCTGGTCTTGAACTCCTGACCTCGTGATCCGCCCACCTCAGCTTCCCAAAGTGCTGGGATTAGAGGTGTGAGCCACCCCGCCCAGCCTTTTTTTTTTTTTTTTTTGAGATAGAGTCTCGCTTTGTCGCCCAAATGGGAGTGCAGCGGTACAGTCTCAGCTCATTGCAACCTCTGCCTCCCAGGTTCAAGAGATTCTCCTGCCTTAGCCTCCTGAATAGCTGGGACTACAAGTGCATGCCCTCGTGCCTAGCTGATTTTTGTTGTTTTTGATAGACACCGGGTTTCACCATGTTGGCCAGACTGGTCTTGAATTCCTGGCCTCAAGTGATCCGCCTGCCTCAGTCTCTCAAAGTGCAGAGATTAAAGATATGAACCACTACACCTCGCCACTTCTACCTGCTAGGTCTTTCAGTGAGACCTAGTGAGTAAGAGTTAGGTTGAGGAATTTCAGTTTTTGTACTACTTTGACTAACATTGTTTTAACTATCTTGATGATTGATAGGAATTCTCCAGGGGTTGTCAACTTCGTAGTAAGTTTTTTTGAACTAATTCATCAGATTGTCAGGAAGTTATATTCTGTTTCTTGCAGGGCCAGTCCCCAATAAAGGGCTGTTAATAGAGCTCTCCTTTTTCTCTAGAAACACAATTCTACCTAACTGAGAATGTCAGTACATAGTAACACTAGATTGTTTTTATTTATCGATGTTTGATTATATAACTAGCGTGTGAGATACTAACCTTTGGTCATTTACTTTTCAGTTCTTGGATTAAAAGGTCTGGATCAGTAGTTCTTGGTTCTCACTGTTCATCAGAATCACCTCGGGGAGCCTTGGGAGATAAGCCCCATCCCCAGAGATTTTGATTCATTCGATACTGGCTTGGTGTGGAACTGGGGCTTTTTTTTAAGGTATCCAGGTGATTGTTGTGTACAGCCAGCATTCAGATTATAGGTGTACCCTAGATAAACATAAGTTAGGGTGGCTGTTGCTGCTGTTGTTATCTTGGCACCTTTATTATTAATGGGTCATAAAATAGTTCAGCTCTATTTTATACACTAAATATTACCGACTCTGTAATAAAATCCTATATGAGATCTGGCTGGATGTGATTGTTCTGTCTTACTGTTATCCCTGAGGCTTGGGATCAGGGCTTCTGAGAGACTAGGCAGTGTTTGTTAGTGGTCACCTTCATTTAGCTATGTAGAGGTCAAAAGAAAAGTGTAAAGCAAGTTAATTATGTTTTACTTCACAGGTTCCTAGAATTGTAATAAACCAGAGAGATAATTTAGCCTAACACTTTTTATTTTATTTTATTTTTAAAAATTAATTTAAAACATTATTTAAATAGAGACAGAGGTCTTACTATGTTGCCCGGACTGGTCTTGAACTCCTGGCCTCAAGCGATCCTCCTATCATGGCCTGCCAAAATGCTGGGATTACAGGCATGAGCCACCATACCTGGTCGCAAAATACTTTTTAATAGTTGGGAAAACTAAGGCCCAATGAGGAGAAATAACTTGCCTAAGTTTGAATAGCCAGAGAACTTGGATTCAAACTCATATCCTGATTTTATTTCACTAACTTTTCTACTCTACTTCCCTGTCCATACAGGTGTCTTAATTATATAACTAGTTCAGACAAAGTTGGTTTTATGGAGTTAGTGAACAAAGCATTATCTCTGGGTTAAAAAGAGGAATAGAGAGCAGTATTTTAGTGGCAGGGAAAAGGGATTAGGTCTTTATGTAAACATTTTTTATTTTATAGTTCACTTAATGATTGGCTCTAAGGTTAATACTAGTGGTGGCATTCTTCTCTCCTGAGGTCATTTGGAAGTGTGGGTAGGGGGGTTGTGACTGGCAGGACTACTTGCATTTAGTGGACAAAGGACAAAGGACCAATGATACTAAACCTTCTGTGGTATAGTAGATAATCCTACACAACCAAGAAATCTCCTACTCAAAATGTCGTATTGCCCCTGTTGAGAAAGACTGGTTTAACTCTAAATCCATAAAACCACACAGCACCTTGAGAAATCTGTCCAGTTTGAGTCTATGTGAAACATAATATCCATTTGCTGGATTAGGAAACTGAGTTTGGCTATGGTGAGATAAACGCGTTATAAGAAACTCAGCTAGTGATATCACAAGGCAGTTTGTAGTTGCCAAGTCATTCCCAAAGTTGATGGTTCTTATGCAAAGTCTATGTGGTCAGTGGCATGAGTGTCTGGAATTTCTCTGCATGCCTTACTGTTGCAAAAATCATGTCCGTAGCTCGTGGAGGAGCCATGGATTGAAGTGTGATCAGCTGCATGGAGAGGAGACAATGCCGTTTCCAACTCACTCCTCAGCTAGCTAATGTTCTAAAATAGAAAAAACATTTTCTGTTTATCCATTCCTTAAGTCACTTCTGGATATGGTGACCTTTGGGGTAATTTTAATTGAGTCAAATTCATTTGATAGGTGAAAGACCTCTGTTATGACATCTGCCACTAATTAGATGTGTGACCATGGGCAGTACATATTATCTCCTTGGAGTCATCTATAAAAATGAAGATATTGATTCAGATACTCCTTTTCACTCCTGAAACTCAAAGTTAAATAGAGACTAAGTTGAGTTTAGGATCAGCTCTTAGAACGAATAGCCTAATCCTTCACGGGTGACATAGATTAAGGGGGCAGGTGCATTCCTAGGAGATGTTAACTGGAAGTCATCTGAAACCAAATGAAGTAATTGCCATAATGTAAGATGGGACTGAGTCTCTCTCTCAAGTTTAGGTGCTGAGAAGTCTAGTGGTATGATGGATGAGCCCAAATAGAAAATAGACTTTTCCTGAGATGGAGATGATTTGCCTCATGTATTTTCTAGAGTCCAATGAAAGACTGGGTGAATCACTTTCTTTTTCTTTTTTTTTTTTTTTTTTTTTTAAGAGAGAGACTCGCTCTGTCGCCCAGGCTGGAGTGCCGTGGCACCATCTCGGCTCACTGCAACCTTCACTTCCTAGGTTGAAGAGATTCTCCTGCCTCAGCCTCCCAAGTAGCTGAGATTACAGGCACCCGCTACCATTCCTGGCTGTTTTGTATTTTTAGTAGAGACGGGGTTTCACCATGTTGGCCAGACTGTTCTCGAACTCCTGACCTCAGGTGATCTGCCCTCCTCAGCCTCCCAAAGTGCTGGGATTACAGGCGTGAGCCACTGCGCCCAGCCTTTTTTTTTTTTTTTTTTTCTTTTGAGATGGAGTTTCGCTCTTGTTACCCAGGCTGGAGTGTAATGGCGCAATCTCCACTCACCACAACCTCTGCCTCCCGCACTCAAGAGATTCTCCTGCCTCAGCCTCCTGAGTAGCTGGGATTACAGGCATACGCCACCACGCCAGGCTGATTTTGTGTTTTTAGTAGAGACAGAGTTTCTCCATGTTAGGCTAGACTCTAACTCCCGACCTCAGGTGATCCACCCGCCTTGGCCTCCCAAAGTGCTGAGATTACAGGCATGAGCCTGTAATCTGTGCCTGTCAGCCTATGCCTGACCCTGGCCTTTTTTTTTTTTTTTCTTTTTTTTTTTGAGACGGTCTTGCTCTTTCGCCCAGGCTGCATTACAGTGGTGCAATCTCAGCCCACTGCAACCTCCACCTCCCAGGTTCAAGATATTCTTGTGCCTCAGCCTCCTGAGCAGCTAGTACTAGAGGTGTGTGCCACCACGCCCGGCTAATTTTTTTGTATTAGTAGAGATGGGGTTTCACCATATTGGCCAGGCTGGTCTTGAACTCCTGATCTCAGGCAATCCACCTGCCTCAGCCTTCCAAAGTGCTAGGATTACAGGTGTGAGCCACCGTGCCCAGCTGGATGAATCACTTTCTAAGCTTTGTGACCCAAACATTTGAAAATAAGATCCTGGCTGGGCGTGGTGGCTCACGCCTGTAATCCCAGCACTTTAGGGAGCCAAGGTGGGTGGATCACCTGAAGTCAGCAGTTCAAGACCAGCCTGACCAATATGGAGAAACCCCATCTCTACTAAAAATACAAAATTAGCCGAGCATGATGGCACATGCCTGTAGTTCCAGCCTTCCAGCCAGTTGGAAGGCTGAGGCAGGAGAAGTGCTTGAATCCGGGGGTGCAGAAGTTGCGGTGAGCCGAGATCATGCCATTGCACTCCAGCCTGGGCAACAGAGCAAAAAAAAAAAAAAAAAGAAAAGAAAAGAAAAGAAGACCCTAAGTAAAAAGTAGTTAAACAGACCTCATTGTAGACAACTGATTTGGGTTTTTATTTTTAGATAAGATCAGCTAGAGGTTGATATATCAGCCAGGTTGATATATTTCTGGAACTCACTAGTATTCAATTGAACATTTAAGAAGAAAGGCTGAAATGTGGACTTTTTTTTTTTTTTTTGAGACTGAGTTTCACTCTTGTACAGGCTGGAGTGCAATAGTGTGATCTTGGCTCACTGCAACCTCTGCTTCCTGGTTTCAAGCAATTCTCCTCCCTCAGCCTCCCAAGTAGCTGCGATTACAGGTGCTCTCCACCATGCCCCACTAATTTTTTTTTTTTTTATTGAGAGGGAGTCTCGCTCTGTCCCCAGGCTAGAGTGCAGTGGCGCCATCTTGGCTCACTGCAACCTCTGCCTCCTGGGTTCAAGCGATTCTCCTGCCTCAGCCCCCTGAGTAGCTGGGATTAGAGGTGCGCGCCACCATTCCCGGCTAATTTTTATATTTTTAGCAGAGACAGGGTTTCACTGTGTTCATCAGGCAGGTCTCGAACTCCTGACCTTGTCATCTGCCTGCCTCGGCCTCCCAAAGTGCTGGGTTACAGGTGTGAGCCACTGTGCCCAGCCCACCATGCCTGGCTAATTTTTTGTATTTTATTTTATTTTACTTATTCATTTATTTTTTTAATTAATTTTTTTTAATTGAGTCAGAGTTTCACTGTTGTTCCCCAGGCTGGAGTGCAATGGCACGATCTCAGCTCACCACAACCTCCGCCTCCCAGGTTCAAGCAATTCGCCTCCCTCAGCCTCTCGAGTAGCTGGGACTACAGGCATGCGCCACCATGCCTGGCTAATTTTTTTTTTTTTTTTTTGAGACGGAGTTTCTCTCTTGTTGCCCAGGCTGGAGTGCAGTGGCATGGTCTCAGCTCACTGCAACCTCTGCCTCCCGGGTTCAAGTGATTCTCCTGCCTCGGCCTCCCGAGTAGCTGGGATTACAGGCATGTGCCACCATGCCCAGCTAATTTTGTATTTTTTAGTAGAGACGGGGTTTCTCCATGTTGGTCAGGCTGGTCTCAAACTCCCGACCTCACGTGATCTGCCCGCCTCAGCCTCCCGAAGTGCTGGGAGTATGGGTGGGCATGAGCCACCGCGCCTGGCTTATTTATTATTTTTTTGAGACAGAGTTTCGCTCTTGTTGCCCAGGCTGGAGTGCGGTGGCGCAATCTCGGCTCACCGCAGCTTCTGCCTCGCAGGTTCATGTGATTCTCCTGCCTCAGCCTCCCGAGTAGCTGGGACTACAGGCATGCGCCACCAGGTCTGGCTAATTTTGTATTTGTAGTAGAGATGGGGTTTCTCCATGTAGGTCAGGCTGGTCTTGAATTCCTGACCTCAGGTGATCTGCCTACCTTGGCCTCCCAAAGTGCTGGGATTACAGGTGTGAGCCACTGTGCCCAGCTAATTTTTTGCATTTTTAGTAGAGACGGGGTTTCACCATGTTGGCCAGGCTGGTCTTGAACCCCTGATCTCAGGTGATCCACCCACCTTGGCCTCCCAAAGTGCTGGGATTACAGGCGCCCGGCCAGTGGACATCTTAATTTTGATAACCAGTGTACGATTTGGTGGCATATAACAGAGCCATCTAGTTGTATGGATATTGGCAGTTTCTCTGCTCCTATGGGATGTCACTTGAGGTCAGATCGTTTTGCATACTTAAAATTCACCACATGCTATCAACCAAACAGAACTGTAAACAGTTTGTCAACTAATAAGCTGAATTTCTGGTTGAAGTTTTGCATACTTAAAATTCACCACATGCTATCAACCAAACAGAACTGTAAACAGTTTGTCAACTAATAAGCTGAATTTCTGGTTCAGTTGGAACAGGTTATCTCCACATTTGGGTCTTTTACCTTTTAACACAGTGTGATTTCTTTCCTCTTTTTTAAAAATCCACCTCCTTCCTCTCTAGCATAGTGTGATTTCTTTAAATCTTTTTTATCCTATGCTAAATGTATGGGTTTTTTGTTTGTTTGTTTATTTGGTCTCACTCTGTCACCCAGGCTGAAGTGTTCATTGGCGCAATCATAGCTCACTAACTTCCAGCTCCTGGGCTCAAACAATCCTCCCACTTCAGCCTTCTGAGTAGTGGAGATTATAGGTGTGCACCACCGTGCTCAGCTAATTTTTGAATTTTTTTAGAGATGGGGTCTTGCTATGTTGCCCTAGCTGGGCTTGAATTCCTGGCCTCAAGTGATTGTCTGGCCTTGGCCTTCCCAAGTGCTGGGATGACAGGTGTGAGCTACCTTGCCCAGTGTATACTTCATGTTACAGTGAAACAGGAGAGTTCCCTCATCTCCCTTGCAGGATGTGCCACAGGAATGTGTCTCGCTCCTTCGGTTGCCCCACTGCTCAAACCCCTAAGGGGAGGATGCAGATAGGCAAATGCAGCAGCCATGGGAAGCACTTTTGGGCTCCAGCCCCACGGCACCATCTTGGGGTGGTGTCTGCGACTCCGGAAGCCCAAGTGAGCATGTGTTATGGTGTGCTCTTTCAGCTTTGCTGTCTGCAGACAGCTTGTGTTAACCAGCTCAATAGACCGTCTGCCTTATTGCAAGGGCAGAGGGCCAGTGTGACAGCTTTCTGTATCCTGAGCTCTTGCCCAGTGTACCAGAAAAATTGGATCACATGTGGGCTCGAAGGATGAGTGCAAGGTTTTATTGAGTGGTGGAAGTGGCTCTCAGCGACATGGATGGGTAGCTGGAAGGAGGGGCTGGAGTAGGGAGGTGGTCTTCCCCAGGAATCAGGGCTTCTGGCGGCTGGACTCTTCTCTGACTGCCCCGAGTTGAATTCCCTTCGGTGTCCAGACGTCCCTCCTCTCTTTCTCTGCCTTGTTGTTCCGCCATTGCAAGTCTGCTGGCCTGCTGGTGTCTGCTGGTCTGTTCCTCTGCTCCTCTTGATGTTCAATCATTTGTGTCTGTGCCTGCTAAGATCTCGGGTTTATATGGGCACAGGATTGGGGGTGTTGCAGTCCAGAGTGGTCTTGGAAAATGAAGCATTTTGATGGAAAAACAGGCATGCCTGTTCTCACTTAGGTCCATAGGCACAGGTCAAAGGTGGAGCCCTTGGCAGGGACTCTGCCCTTCTCTACCCAGTACTTCCCTGTCCCCTTCCCATATCAGTAGTATTTGAAACTCGATCTCAATTTTCTTTCATGTGTCTTAAAACATATGTTCAAGTCATTGAATGACCTTCATTTTATGGTTAACATAAAATGAAGCATGTTTGGTTAACAACTTTATCTGAGAACAATCTGTATTTGCTGTTATCTGTGTATACCTGAAACCAGCAGAAGATGTCTATCACTGGGGTTCAAGACAATAGTTGTTGCTTTGGAAGGAGAAAGTGTATTCACTCAGGAAGGGCTCTGAAGTTGAGTTATATTTCTATTTCTTTTCTGATCTAGAAAGAAAAGTACTTTACCAATATTTTTGAAAATTGAGAATTCAGATGAGATTGCCTGTAAAGATGTTGGACTCTTCAGAATAATTTAACTAGAAAAGTTTGAGCCCTTTTGTAATTAGAAATAATTTGTAAAGTTTCTCCCATGATACTAGTCATAGTATGTTAATGAGTTTGGAATCAGCTCCTAGATACCACATTTCATTTTCTTTTCTTTTCTTTTTTTTTTTTTTTGAGATGGTGTCTTGCTCTGTCGCCCAGGCTAGAGTGCAGTGGCGCGATCTCGGCTTACTGCAACCTCCGCCTCCTGGGTTCAAGCGATTCTCCTGCCTCAGCCTCCTGAGTAGCTGGGATAACAGGTGTGCACCACCATGCCCGGCTAATTTTTGTATTTGTATTTGTATTTTTTATTTATTTATTTATTTATTTATTTATTTATTTTGAGACGGAGTCTTGCTCTGTCACCCAGGCTGGAGGGCAGTGGCGCAATCTTGGCTCACTGCAAGCTCCGCCTCCCGGGTTCACGCCATTCTCCTGCCTCAGCCTCCCCAGCAGCTGGGACTACAGGCACATGCCGCCACGCCTGGCTAATTTTTGTATTTTTAGTAGAGACACCAGGTGGGTCAGGCTGGTCTTGAACTCCTGACCTCGTGATCCGCCTGCCTTGGCCTCCCAAAGTGCTGGGATTACAGGTGTGAGCTACCACGCTCAGCCACATTTCATTTTCATTCACAATTCATATAAAGCTGTGCAGACCTTTATCCATAGGAAATAATAGTGTCAAGGTCAGATTCTGGGAGGATCTGGGATTGACTTTCAACTTCTTCCATTGGGTCAAAAGAGAAGTTTAGGGGACAATAATGAGAGAAGGCCTATCTATTGTTCCTACATTCTATTTTTCACATTAACTTTAGGAAATATTAGTCAAGTTTTCTCAGTGGCTAATTAGAAAAATAATGGTAATAATAGGTTACATTTAATAAGTGCTTTACTGTATGCCAGATACTCTGCTGTGCTTTTTGTGGAGTACTACACTGAATTGTCAAAACAATCCCGTGAGGTAGGTATTGTGCTATTATTTCCCACAATTTTCTTTTTCTTTTTTTTTTTTTTGAGATGGAGTCTCACTCTGTCACCCAGGCTGGAGTGCAATGGCATGATCTTGGCTCACTGCAACCTCTGCCTCCCAGGTTCAAGCAATCCTCTAGCCTCAGCCTCCCAAGTAGCTGGGATTACAGGTGCCCGCCATCATGCCTGGCTAATTTTTATATTTTTAGTAGAGACAGGGTTCCACCATATTGGTCAGGCTGGTCTCGAACCCCTGACCTCAGGTGATCCACCCACCTTGGCCTCCCAAAGTGCTGGGATTACAGTCGGGAGCCACCGTGCCCGGCCTATTGCCCACAATTTATGGATGGGGAATTGAGACATAAATTAATAACATGCCCAAGGTGGCCAGCTTGGGTATTGAATCTAATCAGAGCTCACACTATAAACTACTACACTAAACTAAAACCTTTGGTGTAACAGATATGCTTTTTTTTTTTTTTTTTTTTTTTTTTTTTTTTGAGGTGAAGTCTGGGTCTGTTGCCCAGGCTGGAGTGCAGTGGTGTGATCTCAGCTCACTGCAACCTCTGCCTCCCAGGTTCAAGCTATTTTCCTGCCTCAGCCTCCCGTGTAGCTGGGACAACAGGTGTGTGCCACCATGCCTAGCTAATTTTTGTTTTTTTTAGTAGAGACAGGGTTTCGCCATGTTGGCCAGCTGGTCTCGAACTCCTGACCTCAGGTGATCCACCCGCCTCAGCCTCCCAAAGTGCTAGGATTACAGGCGTGAGCCACTGCGCCCAGGCCTTATGTTCTGTTGAGCAGTTCTTCTCTAATTAAATGTTAGCCTTGTTAGAAAGGGATAGAAGTTAGAAAATATATATTTATATGTACTTAAAAATTTTTTTTAGAAACAGAGTTTCTCTCTGTTGTCCAGGCTGGAGTGCAGTGGTGTGATCATGGTTCACTGTACCTTCAGACTCCTGGGCTCAAGCAATCCTCTTGCTCAGTCCCTGAGTAGTTGGGACTATAGATATGTGCCACCATTCCCAGCTAACTTTATTTATTTATTTATTTATTTATTTATTTATTGAGATGGAGTCTCACTCTGTTGCCAAGGCTGGAGTGCAGTGTCATGATCTTGGCTCACTGCAACCTCTGCCTCCCAGGTTCAAGCAATTCTCTGCCTCAGCCTCCTGAGTAGCTGGGATTACAGGGGCCTGCCACCACCCCCGGCTAATTTTTTGTATTTTTAGTAGAGACAGGGTTTCACCATCTTGGCCGGGCTGGTTTTGAACTCGTGACATCGTGATCCACCCACCTTGGCCTCCCAAAGTGCTGGGATTACAGGCGTGAGCCACAGCGCTTGGCCTAAAATTTTTTGTAGAGATGGGGGTCTCACCACGTTGCCCAGGGTGGTCTCGAACTCCTGGGCTCAAGTGATCCTCCCACTTTGGCCTGTCAAAGTGCTGGGATTACAGGTGTGAGCTACTGTGCCCAGCCTAGAAAAAATATTTTTAAATCATGCTTTATTAAAGAAGCAGAATAGAAAATAAAAAACAACACAAGCAAGCAAACATAAACCCTTGTATATTTGCCACCCAAAGGTTACTCTCTACCATCTGTATCCTTTTCTATGCATATATGTATATATTCATATTTTTTTACTAAAATGAGGTCATACTGTACACAGTGTTTTATAATCTGCTTTTTTTAGTCAAAAAATTTTCACTTTCTATTTCAATAAATTTTAATCTAATTTAATATACACACTCTATTCATTTCTCCAAGGAACCTGAAAATTCTGGTTCCTTCATGCAAGTATCCAATCCACGTCTACAAATTGTATATTATGTTCTTTAAATTTCTTAATCTGTCACTTTCTATCACATTACCACCCCCTCACCTTTTTTTTTATGACAGTGACTAGTGACTTGTTTAAGAGGAAGTTAGCAAATTATGAAAGTATATGATTGCTAGTGAAAATTTGGTAGCATATAGAGAAATAGAAGGAAAAATAAAGGAAGATTTACCATTCTACACTTTTTATAGTTACAGAGCAACAATTGGTATTAATTGCATTAATGATGATATTTTAATGAATTTTATAATTATTTTATGTACCATTTATGACAGAGCTTTTTAGTTTTAGCTATATATGTTTGTGTTTGACTAGGAAAGACATACAGATTCTCATTTCTTTTTAGTCTCACTTTAAACTCCTTGAGTTTGAAATGACTTTATTTAAATCTAGTGGTAGAGATAGAGTTAAGTAATAGCTATGAAAGCTTTTGGAATAGTAAAATGTGCCATGCTGGTATAATATTTATTATCAAGGAGTTCTTTTATAAGATAAAAATTTTTTACTGGAAAAACCTCTTTAAGTCTTTTGCATGTTAGTGCTTAAAACTTGGAAATGTAGGTCTGAAAGCCTTTTGATGATGGCAAATATATACTATCAATATTATAATTCACATGTTGAGAATAACCACTATTGAAAATGCAGGAGGCCAGGCGTGGTGGCTCACGCCTGTAATCCCAGCACTTTGGGAGGCCAAGGCAGGCAGATCACCTGAGGTCAGGAGTTCAAAACCAACCTGGCCAACATGGCGAAACCCTGTCTCTACTAAAAATACGAAAATTAGCCAGGTGGTGGCGAGCACCTGTAATCCCAACTACTCGGGAGGCTGAAGCATAAGAATTGCTTGAACCCGGGAGGTGGAGGTTGTAGTGAGCTCACACAGCACGCCACTGCACTGCACTCCAGCCTGAGCAACAGAGCAAGACTCCATCTCAAAAACAGCAAAAAAGAAAAGAAAGTGCAGGAAATTTTATTCCTGCTTCCTATCTATTGGCTCATCACTATCAAGCTTTGACATGGGAAATAAGGAAATTGGCTCTGTTTTTTTTTTTTTTTTGAGACGGAGTCTCGCTCTGTCGCTCAGGCTGGAGTGCAGTGGCACAATCTCGGCTCACTGCAAGCTCCGCCTCCTGGGTTCACGCCATTCTCCTGCCTCAGCCTCTCCGAGTAGCTGGGACTACAGGCGCCCACCACCACGCCCGGCTAATTTTTTTGTATTTTTAGTAGAGACGGGGTTTCACCGTGGTCTCGATCTCCTGACCTCGTCATCCGCCCGCCTCGGCCTCCCAAAGTGCTGGGATTACAAGCGTGAGCCACCGCACCCGGCCTCTGTTTTTGTTTATGCTAATGCTTTGCTTACGGATAGTTTGAGAGTGGTCTTACTTAGCATTTCTCATTTAGCTTTCCTGAGCTTCTTCCCTTCCCCTAATAGCTCTCCAAACTTTCTACTTTCGGTGCTCCTTCCTTGATATTCTGAGGTTCCCAGTTGCCATGGTGCCTTTGTAGTGAGTAGACAGAGAAGGTCATTATGAGATCTGCAACTTGGTACTCCTTTGCTGAGGGCACTAGTTTCCTCTCTCCATCTCCCATCCTCCCCTTCTTTCCATTCAGAAAACAGAAGCTGTCTGTGGCCATGTGTGTATTTTAGTCTCTGGAGTGCATTCTATAAACTTAGCTAATTGTGGAAATGAAATTATGAATGTTATAAGTAAGGCTCGGTACAGCTGCTTGACAGTGTTTATTGTATTATTTCAAGTGTAATGCATGCATTTCCCCCTCTTTTCTTTCTGTTAGCATAAATTTACAAGTGAAGTTTGCATTTACTACATTATATTGTTAAATTATTAGAAGTAATGTAGGTTTATTATTAGAAAAGTAGGAAATCCAAGAAGTTTTTTTTTCCAGATAGAGTCTTGCTGTATTGCCCAGGCTGGAGTGCAGTGGCATGATCTTGGCTCACTGCCTCCACCTCCCGGGTTCAAGCGATTCTCATGCCTCAGCCTACTGGGTAGCTGAGATTACAAGTGCCCGCCACTATTCCCAGATAATTTTTGTATTTTTAGTAGAGACGGGGTTTCGCCCTGTTGCCTAGGCAGGGCCGCCTGCCTTGGCCTCCCAAAGTGCTGGGATTGCAGGCGTGAGCCACCATGCCCAGCCTCGAAAAGTATTTAAAAAAATAGAAACACTGAGGAATACAATCATTCCATAATAATCACTATTCATATTTTATATATTTCCTTTCTGTATTTTTTACCACTTAAGGATAAATGTCATTAAAAATATACATATAGATGATATTATAATGAATATACAGCTCTGCTTTCCGCTTTTTTTCCCCTTATAACAACACTTTCTCATGTCATTGCAAATCTTTTTTCTTTTTTTTTTTCTGTGACAGGGTCTCTGTCACCCGGGCTGGAGGGCAGTGGCATGATCACGGCTCACTGCAGCTTCGACCTCCCTGGGCTCAAGTGATCCTCCCACGTCACCCTCCCAAGTAGATGGGACTACAGACATACACCACCACACCCAGCTAATTTTTGTATTTTTTGTAGAGACACGGTTTCGCCATGTTGGCCAGGCTGGTCTCGAACTCCGGACCTTAGGTAGTCTACCCTCCTCGGCCTCCCAAAGTGCTGGGATTACAGGCATGAGCTACCTCGCCTGGCCTGAGTCTAAATTTTGGCTATTGTGAATAGTGCCGCAGTAAATATGGAGTGCAGATATCTCTTTGATATGTTGATTTCCTTTCTTTTGGATATATACCCAGTAGTGGAATTGCTGGGTTATATGGAAGCTCTATTTTTAGTTTTTTGAAGAGGTTTCATACTGCTTTCCATAGTGGCAGTACTAATTTCTATTCCTACCAACAGTGTACGAGGTTTCCCCTTTCTCCACATCTTCATCTCATGATACTACTTCAGTGGGTTCTTGTTACCCATAGGATATGTTAGTGTCTAGCCAAACATTGTGTCACAGGTGCTTAACATTATTTCGAACACTCACAACAGTACTATTCATTATTATGGTGAGCTCAATGAGTTCTGTTAAGGGTCCAATAAGGTCTTGGAGATGTTTGAACTAGAATTTTGAAGGACGAACAGAAAAAAGGCTAGCAAAGCTAGGAGTGTGTGTGTGTGTGTGTGTGTGTGTGTGTGTGTAAGGGTAGAGCTGGTGGGGTAGACAACATGTGCAGAAGTGTCAGTGAAACGTCTAGCATTTTCAGGCAATTACAAGTCGTTGACTATTACTGGAATGGAAGATGGGCAGCATGATCAATGCAGAAGAAGAGGCTGGTGAGACAGAGGTCAGGTCCTTAAGGGTCTTTCATGTCATACTGTGATAATAAATAAGCATTTGGTCTCTATCCTTGGTTCCTGGCACACAGTTCCTAAAACCCTTGGGATTTCTTGACCGGTAAGTATCTTTTATGATAATGAGATGACTGGGGTCTGAGGGCCCCTGGATAGCTTCAGGCTGGGGTCTGGTAACCAGAAAGACCAAGGAATAATTAGAGAGTTGGAATTTTCACGTCTGCTCTCTAACCTCCAGGGAGGGGCAAGGGGCTGAAAATTGAGCTAATCACAAGTGGCCAGAGATTTAATCAGTCACGCCTACTTAATGAAACCTCCATAAAACCTCCTAAACAACAGAGTTCATAGAGCTTCTGGGATGGTCAACACATGGAGGTTCTGGTAGAGCTGTATGCCTGGAGGAAGGTTTGGAAGTTCTGTGCCCCTTCCCCCATACCTTGCCCTATGTGTCTCTTCCTGAGTTCTTTTTTTTTTTTTTTTTTTTTTTTTTTTGAGACGGAGTCTTGCTCTGTCACCCAGGCTGGAGTGCAGTGGCACAATCTCGGCTCACTGCAAACTCCGCCTCCCGGGTTCATGCCATTCTCCTGCCTCAGCCTCTCCGAGTAGCTGGGACTACAGGCGCCCGCCACCACGCCCGGCTAATTTTTTGTATTTTTAGTAGAGACGGGGTTTCACCGTGGTCTCGATCTCCTGACCTCGTGATCCGCCCGCCTCGGCCTCCCAAAGTGCTGGGATTACAAGCGTGAGCCACCGCGCCCGGCCTGTTCCTGAGTTCTTGAGTTGTATCCTTTATAAACCAGTAATAGTAAGTAAACTCTTTTCCTATGTTCTGTATGTCATTCTAGCAAATTATCAAACACGTGGAAGGGGTCATGGGAATCTCTGATTTATAGCTGGTTGGTCAGAAGTACAGGTGGCTGGGATTTGCAACTGGTATCTGAAGTAGGGGACAGTCTTGTGGGACTGAGCCCTTAACCTGTAGGATCTATGCTAACTCTGGGTAATTAATATAAGAATTCAATTGTGAGACTCCCAGTTGGTATCTGGACAGAACTGGTTGTTGATATGGAAAAAACCTGTACATTTGGTGTCAGAAGTGTTGTAAGTAAATACAGCTCAGACATAAGACATCTGTAAAATGGAAAACAATGTTTAGGTTCTCCTTAACCGTGCAACAGACTTTATTAAAAATATAGATTCCGGCTGGGTACGGTGGCTCATGCCTGTAATCCCAGCACTTTGGGAGGCAGAGGCGGGTGGATCACCTGAGGTCAGGAGTTTGAGACCAGCCTGACCAACATGGAGAAACCCCATCTCTACTAAAAATACAAAATTAGCTGGGCGTGGTGGCACATTCTTGTAATCCCAGCTACTCGGGAGGCTGAGGCAGGAGAATGGCCTGAACCTGGGAGGTGGAGGTTGTGGTGAGCTGAGATTGTGCCGTTGCACTCCAGCCTGGGCAACAAGAGCGAAACTCCATCTCAAAAAAAAAAAAAAAAGGATTCCTGGCCGGGTGCGGTAGCTCATGCCTGTAAATTCCCAGCACTTTGGGAGGCTGAGGCAGACAAATCACTTGAGGTCAGGAGTTTGAGAACAGCCTGGCCAACATAGTGAAACCACGTCTCTACTAAAGATAGAAAACTTACCTGGGCATGGGGATATGTACCTGTAGTCCCAGCTACTTGGGAGGCTGAGGCAGGAGAATCACTTGAACTCAGAAGGCGGAGGTTGCAGTGAGCCAAAATCGTGCCACTGTACTTCCAGCCTCGGTGACAGAGTGAGATACCATCTAAAAAAAAAAAAAAAAAAAAAAAAAAAAAAGTGTGGATTCCTGAGTCCTATCCCGGATTTATTAGATTACAGCCTCTGGTCGTGGAGCCCAGGAATCGTTATTCTAATACTTTCCAGGAGAGTCTGGTATGAATCCTGAGCCAAGAAGCACTTTTTCGGAGCTTAGAACAATGCCTGGCACATTTCAGTGTCTAATAAATGTTTGTTACATTGAAATTAAAGTTGTACAAATGGAAATCTACTTGTACAAGAATATATAGTAGAGTGTCCGGGTGCAGTGGCTCACCCCTGTAATCCCAGCACTTTGGGAGGCCGAGGCAGGCAGATCACGAGGTCAGGAGATCGAGACCATCCTGGCTAACATGGTGAAACCTCGTCTCTACTAAAAATACAAAAAATTAGCCGGGCGTGGTGGTGGGCATCTGTAGTCCCAGCTACTCGGGAGGCTGAGGCAGAATAGCATGAACCCGTGAGGCGGAGCTTGCAGTGAGCCAAGATTTCGCCACTGCACTCCAGCCTGGGTGACAGAGCGAGACTCCATCTCAAAAAAAAAAAAAAAAAAAAAGAAGAAAAAAAAGAAGAATATATAGTAGAAAGGAAGTGTGTCTTAAGGAAATATCTACCTCATTCTTTTTTATGGCTCAATAGTACTCCATTGTGTATATAGAGTAGATATACTCTATTTTATTACATATTTCTTTTTATCCATTCAGCTGTTGATGGACCCTTACGTTGATTCCAAATCTTGGCTGTTGTGAATAGTGCTGTAATAAACGTGGGAGTGCAGATATCCCTTCAATATACTGATTTCCTTTCTTTTTTTTTTTTTGAGACGGAGTCTCGCTCTGTCGCCCAGGCTGGAGTGCAGTGGCGCAATCTCGGCTCACTGCAAGCTCCGCCTCCCGGGTTCACGCCATTCTCCTGCCTCAGCCTCTCCAAGTAGCTGGGACTACAGGCGCCCGCCACCTCGCCCGGCTAATTTTTTTTGTATTTTTAGTAGAGACGGGGTTTCACCGTGGTCTCGATCTCCTGACCTCGTGATCCGCCCGCCTCGGCCTCCCAAAGTGCTGGGATTACAAGCGTGAGCCACCGCGCCCGGCCTTGATTTCCTTTCTTTTTTGCATTTACCTAGCAGTGGGATTGCTGGGTTATATGGCAGTTCCATTTTTAGTTTTTTGAGGAACCTCCATACTGTTCTCCATAGTGGCTGTACTAATTTACATTCCCATTGTGTTTTAATTTATACAACCATCAAGGGAACCACCAATACAAGGGTTCCCTTTTCTCCACATCCTCTCAGCATTTGTTACTGCCTCTTTTGGGTAAAAGCCTTAACTGGAATGAGATTATATCTCATTGTAGTTTTGATTTGCTTTTCTCTGATGATCAGTGATGTTGAGCACCTTTTCATATAGCTGTTTGCTAATTGTATATCTCCTTTTGAGAAATGTGTATTCAGAACTTTTGCCTATTTTAAAATTGGATTATTAGATATTTTCCTATTGAATTGTTTGAGCTCCTTATATATTCTGGCTATTAATCCTCTGTCAGATGGAGATACTGTTTGTTGAAATGAAAATGAAGTTGTAATAACCATAGTTTGATATCTCATATTTTTCTGAGTATTCTTTCTCCCAAGATTCATAGTTCTTTAGTTCTTTTTTTTCCACCTTCAACTTCTATTTTAAGTTATGGGGTACACCTGCAGGATGTGCAGGAGGTAAATGTATGCAATGGTGGTTTGCTGCGTAGATGAACCCATCACCTTGGTATTAAGCTCAGTATCCATTAGCTATTCTTCCTGATGCTCTCCCTCCTGCAACCCCCCAAAATTCTTATCTCAAAATGCTAAATTTAATAATTCTTCATAAGTCAAAATTCTAACCTCCTCCCTAGTAAAATCTAATGATAGTCACGAAACTGGGACTCCATTAGTCAGGAAAATGTCTAGGAGTTCATCAAGGAAAGATTCTTCAGAGTGTTCAGAATATTGAATTTGGGTTCCAGGATATCCTGATCCGCTAAGTGTATCATGACCCACTAATTGTGTCATGTCATCTCTATATTTTTTTCCCTTTATATATTTTTTTTGTTTCTTTAAAAATTTTTTTTGTTGAGATAGGGTCTTTTTTTTTTTTTTTTTGAGACAGAGTCTTGCTCTGTCGCCCAGGCTAGAGTGCAGTGGCGTGATCTCCGCTCACTGCAAGCTGCGCCTCCTGGGTTCACGCCATTCTCCTGCCTCAGCCTCCCAAGTAGCTGGGACTACAGGCGCCCGCCACCCTGCCCAGCTAATTTTTTTGTATTTTTAGTAGAGACGGGGTTTCACCGTGTTAGCCAGGATGGTCTCGATCTCCTGACCTTGTGATCTGCCCACCTCGGCCTCCCAAAGTGCTCGGATTACAGGCATGAGCCACCGTGCCCGGCGAGATAGGGTCTTGCTATGTTGTCCAGGCTGGTTTCAAACTCCTGGACTCCAGTGATTCTTCCGCCTCGGCGTTTCGAAGTGCTGACATTACAGGTGTGAGCCACCGGACCCAGCTGCCTTTATATCTATTATTTCAGTTCCCACCATCACTGACCTTATGTAGGTGTTCATTATCTCTAGCCTAGTCTATTGCAATAGCCTTTAACTATTTTCTCTTACTTTAGTCTCTCCCTGTTTCACATCTGTTCAAAAACATGTAATGTTTTCCCTCTGCCTTCAGAGTAAAGCCCAAGATAACAACCCCAACCTTTACTGCCATTTATTGAGCATTTACTGTGAGTTAAGCACTAAGTGCTTTCAATATTTATCTTATGTAAGTAAACAACAGTCAGTCCTGTAAAATAGGCATTAATTATCTCCATTTTCCAGAAGAGGAGGATACAGGCTCAGAGAGATTATGTAATTTACCTACCTAATAAGTGGTGGAGGCATTCAGTCATGGTATTCAAATTCTTCCACAATCAGGCCACAGCTGATTTTTCCAGTCTTGTTTCCACCCAGTGTTTTTTTCCTCTTTGCTTATTCCAGTTGCAGTAGACAATTGCCTGTTTCATTAAATTCCATATACTTTCCATCTTTATGCCCTTTGATCATTCTGTTTGTGTCTCAGTCTCTTTTCCTGTGTCTCTCTTTGTCATGTATCCTTATTGAAATGCAATTTCCCTGACTGTTGAAATTCCATTTACCCTTGGAGGTCATCACTCCTTCTTTTTTTTATGAGATGAAGTCTTGCTATGTTGTCCAGGTTGGTCTCAAACTCCTGGCCTCAAGTGATCTCCTCACCTCAGTTTCCCAAATGCCAGGATTACAAGTGTGAGTCACCATGCCCATCTGAGGTCATCAATCTTTAAGGACCTTCTGAAATGCTGCCTGTGCTATGAAGCTTTTCTTTTTTCTCTTCTCCTTTTTCTTTTTTTTTTTTTTTTGAGACAGGGTCTTGCTCTGTCACCCATGCTGGAGTGCAGTAGCATGATCTCGGCTCACTGCAAACTCCACCTCCTGGGTTCAAGCAGTTCTCCTGCCTCAGCCTCCTGAGTAGCTGGGATTACAGGTGTGCGCCACCATGCCCAACTAATATGAAGCTTTTCTTGTTCTTTCTCCTATATTGTTTTTCTCTTCTGGTAATTTGGCCTTCCATTTTCTGCAACAGTAATTTCATTTCTTCTCCATTGTGCTTAAACCAGCAGTTCCATTTGTGCCATTTCCTGCCTCTTCTAGACACTTTTAATTTATAGCTTTGCCACATTATTTTATTAAGAAAATAGAGACTATCTGGCTAGTAATTCTTCTTTCTAACACCTCATTTCAGACTTAATTTTATCTGTATTCTCCTTCTCATTTTTCCTTCATGCATGTGTGTGTATGTGTGTGTGTATTTGTGTGTGTGTGTGTGTGTGTGTGCGTGTTTTGTTGTAACCCAGAACAATGCTGACAACATTTTTCCTTCTTTCCTGAGAAGTGTTCCAACTGCTTGGAACAGAGGATGACCAAAGGAGGGAGGGTCCTGAGAAGTGTTCCAAGCACTCTGATTTCTTCCATCTTTATAGAAGACCTTTTTTGATAGCTACATTCCCTTTGGATTATTGCCTTATCTCTCTGCCCCATTTTATGGTCAAGATTTTCAGAAGTGCTATCCCTACTTCCTCATCTCCCATTCATTCTTAAAGCTATTCTGTTCTGTCCTCTACCCAACTATGCTATTGAAACTACTCTCGTAAAAACCACTAATGACTATTGTATTGCTAAATCAGTGGATGCTTTTCAGTTCTCATCCTTCTAGGTCTCTCAACAGTTCCGTACAAGTGACTACTTTTTTCTTGAAACACTTGCCTTCTTTTCTGCTAAAGACTACACTTTCATGACTCCTGTGTTACCTCCATTCTACTCTTACCAATCTCCAGTCTCCCTTGCAAGCCCTTCTGCTTTCATGCAACCTCTGAGTGTTGAATACTTTCATTGCTTGGTTCTGGTCCTTCTTATCTTTTTACTTGATATACATTTTCTTTCTTTTTTTTTTTTTTTTTTTTTTTTGAGATGGAGTCTCGCTCTGTTGCCCAGGGTAGAGTGCAGTGTTGCAATCTTGGCTCTCTGCAACCTCTGCGTCTGGGTTCAAGTGATTCTCCTGCTTCAGCCTCCCAGGTAGCTGGGACTACAGGCGCCCACCATCATGCCTGGCTAATTTTTTGCATTTTTAGCAGAGACAGGGTTTCACCATGTTGGCCAGGCTGGTCTCGGACTCCTGACCTGAGGTGATCCACCTGCCTCTGCCTCCCAAAGTGCTGGGATTACAGGTGTGAGCCACTGTACCCAGCCACATTTTCTATATATAAAATTCATCCCTTTGCTACTGCTTATATGCTGATGATTCCCAAATTTATAATATCAATCCCAGACCTATCCTCTGAGATCACTTGTTATGTTCACCTATTTATATGACATTTTCATTTGAATGTCCTATAGACATTAAATTCTTGATTTCCCCTACCTTCTTCATAAATTTGATCCTCCCCCAATCTTTTACATCTCACTAAATAGCATCTCCAGCCACCCTGCTCAAACCAAAAAACCTGGGAATTGTACTTCAGTTTGGTTGATTCTGTCTCCAGTATTGACCCCAGTACATTCACTTGCAATCACCTTAGTCCAAGCCTTAGCACGTCAACTCTTGCTTGGACTACTAGAATGATCACCTAACTAGATTTCCTGTCTGTATTATACTCTTGCCTCGTTACTTCTTGCTGCACATAGCATAAGATACAAAATTCCTGTTTTTCTGTTTTTTTGTTTTGAGACAGGGTCTTGCTCTGTCACCCAGGCTGGAGTAGTGCAAACAGGGCTCACTGCAGCCTCAACCTTCTGGGCTCAAGCCTCAGACTCCCAAGTAGCTGGGTCAATAGGTGCATGCCACCCTGCTTGGATAATTTTTTAATTTTTTTGTAGAGATGGGTTCTCACTATGTGGCCCAGGCTGGTCTCAAAGTCTTGGACTCAAGTGATCCTCTCGCCTCCACCTCCCAAAGTGCTGGGATTACAGGTGTAAGCCACCACACCTGGCCTAGATACGAAATTTTTAACTCAGCTCATGAGACCGTGAATGATCTGACTTCTGTCAACTTCCACTTACTGACAGGGCTTCAATCATATTGGCCTTTCAGTTCCCCTGAAAAGATAGTAGGCCAATATTTTTCCTATCTCAAGGCCACATGCACTGGTCCTTATGCCTAGAATTCACTTTCACTCTCTTTGATCACTTGAGGTCTTTATCCTTTAGCTTTCAGATCAAATATCATTTCCCCAAAGAGGCTCTATTGTTACAGTGTTCCTTTTTTTCCCATTGCGATAGCATTTATCACAATTTGTAATATTTTTAGTAGTATATTTATTTGATTTATTGTCGCCATTATACTGTAACATGAGTGCAGAAACCATATATTTTGTTTATAGCTGTATACTCATCATTTTCTATAGCATATAATAGTCACTCAGTAAATACTTGTTGAAGCCAGGCATCGTGGCTCATGCCTGTAATCCCAGAGCTTTGGGAGACTAAAGCAGGAGGTTTGCTTGAGCCCAGGAATTTGGGACCAGCCTGGGCAACATAGAGAGACCCATACTCTACAAAAAAAATTTTTTTTTAATAGCTGGGCATGGTGTTGCATGCCTGTATTCCTAGCTACTCGGAAGGCTGAGGCGAGAGGACTGTTTGAGCCCCCAAGAGTTTAAGGCTGCAGTGAACTATGATCGTGCTACTGTACTCCAGCCTAGGCAACAGAGCAAGACTGTCTCTACAAAGTAAATAAAAACATAAAATAAATACTTGTGAATAAGTGGTAGAGGTATAAAGATTGATTGGGAACAGACACAAAAGATAATAGTAGTAGTTTTTGTTTTTCCATTTTCATTTTTATTTTATTTGAGGGCAGTAGCACAATCTTGGCTCACTGCAACCTCCGCCTCTCAGGTTCAAGCAGTTCTTGTGCCTCAGTCCCCCGAGTAGCTAGGATACAGGCGCACACCACTAAGCCAGCTAATTTTTGTATTTTTAGTAGAGGCAGGGTTTCACCATATTACCCAGGCTGATCTCAAACTCCTGACCTCAAATGATCCACCTGCCTTGGCCTCCCAACGTGCTGGGATTATAGGCGTGAGTCACCACACCTCGCTAGTAGTTTTTAAGTTATACATATTATGTATTTGATATCTGTAGTAGAGTTAGGATTATTCAGATTTTCATGTCTTTCTGGGTGGAATGGAAAGTTTTTAAGAAATTTATTAATTTTTTTCTAACATTTCAAATTTATTGGCGTAAAGTTTGTAATAATATGCTTGTTTTTCATGTCTAAAGGATTTATAGTGATTCCCTCGTCCTCATTCCTGATATTGGCAATTAGCATTTTTTCTTTTATTTTTATCAGTCTTAGTAGAAATTTATCAATTCAGTTGGCCTTTTCAAAGAATTAACTTCTGGCTTTGCTGATATCCATCTCTTTATCTCTGTATTCACTCATAAATTCGTCTTATTATATTCCTCAAGCTTTGATATACATTTTCATTATTAGTCAATTAAAATATTTTCTTAATTTCCTAGTGATTTTTTGACTCATAAATTGTTTAGAAATATATCAAGACACTTGTGGATTTTATTACCTTTGTTATTGATTTTTAGTGTAATCCATTGTGTTCAGAGCATATACGCTATGTGATTTCAGACCTTTGAAATTTATTGATACTTTATGGCTTAGTATATGGTCTATTTTGATAAAGTTTCATAAACACTTGCAATGAATGTATATGTTGCAGTTGGTGATTATAGGTTCTATCTATGTTCAGTTTTTCAGTTGTTCTTCTGTGTCTTTGATTTTTTTTTTCTACTTGTTATATCAGTTGCTGAAGAGGAATATTAAAATATTGTACTACAAGGATCTTATGACTGGGCACAGTGGCTCACACCTATAATCCTACCACCTTGGGAGGCCAAGGTGGATGGATTGCCTGAGCTCAGGAGTTTGAGGCCAGCTGGGGCAACATTATGAAACCCTATCTCTACTAAAAATATAAAAAATTAGCCAGGCATGGTGCCACACGCCTTTAGTCTCAGCTACTTGGGAGGCTGAGGCACGGGAACCACTTGAACCTAGGAGGCGGAGGTTGCAGTGAGCTGAGATTGCACTCCAGCCTGAGTGATAGAGTGAGACTCTGTCTTAAAAACAAAGCAAAACAAAACAAAACAATAAGAAAAAAGACATTCAACACAATAGAAATATGGGGAAAAGACTTCAACAGGCACTTCAAAAGAAGATACCAAATGTCAAGTAAGCATATGAAAAGTTGCTCAATACTACTAGTCATCAGGGATTTGCAAATTAAAATTACAATGAGTTAAACACATATCCCAACCAAAAAAGCTAAAATTAAAAAACCAGCAATATCAAGTGTTAGCAGGGAAATGGAACACACTGACTCTCACACATCACTGGGATTAATATGAATTGGTACAGCCATTTTAGAAAACTATTTAGCAGTATCATTTAAAGCTAAACATGCACATACCTCACTAGTAAGCAATTTCATTTTAGTGTGTATTCCCAGAGGAAATTAGTTCATTTAATCCATCAAAAATAAGCAAATATTGTCAAAACTCATAAACAACCCAAATGTCCATGAATAGTAGAATAGGTAAGTAAATCATGGTATATCATATGATGGAATCCCATACAGAAATGAAGATGAACAAGCTACTGCTGTATCACAACATGGGTGAATTTTTTTTTCCATAAATTCAACCAAGTGGTAAGCGTAGATAAATTTTATACACATAAGGCCAGGCATGGTGGCTCACGCCTGTAATCCCAGCACTTTGGGAGGCCGAGGTGGGAGGATCAGTTGAGGCCAGGAGTTCGAGACCAGCCTGGCCAAAATGGTGAAACCTCATCTCTAGTAAAAATACAAAAAAAATTAGCTGGGTGTGGTGGTGCTCACCTCTAATCCCAGCTACTTGGAAGGCTGAGGCAGGAGAATCCCTTGATCCCAGGAGGCAGAGGTTGCAGTGAGCCGAGAGTGCAGTACTGCACTCCAGCCTGGGTGACAGAGCAAGACTCCATTGCAAAAAAAAAAAAAAAGATTTTATACACATAATATTGATCAAAAGAAGTTAGACATTAAAGTACATACATTATGTAACACTATATATATGAAGTTCAAGAGTAAACAAGACTGATTAATGGTTATAAAAGGTCAGAGTAGTCTTTACCTTTAAGGGAGAATATTGACGAGGAAGGGACACAAGCTCTCTGGGACTCTGGAAATATTCTGTATCTTAATGAGGTGACTGGTTATATGGCTATATATATATTAATTTTACATATATATGTTTTATACTTAAGATTTTTCCACTTCATTGTATGAAGTTGTATCGGTCATTAAAAAGTAAATAAAACAGGGAGGACTTCCAGGTATAGCTGAATGAGGAGATTGGCAGATCTTCAACACAAAAACCAACTGTAAAGACTGACAAACTTGACAAAATTAACCATTTTAACACTCTTGAAATCAACCAAAAGGCATACAATAATTTGAGAAAATTTTATGATTAAAAAACTGCTGGCTGGGCGTGGTGGCTCACTCCTGTAATCCCAGCACTTTGGGAGGCCGAGGTGGGCAGATCGCAAGGTCATCCTGGCTAACACGGTGAAACCCCGTCTCTACTAAAAATACAAAAAATTAGCTGGGCGTAGTGATGGGCACCTGTAGTCCCGGCTGCTCGGGAGGCTGAGGCAGGAGAATGGCGGGAACCTGGGAGGCGGAGCTTGCAGTGAGCCGAGATAGTGCCACTGCACTCCAGCCTAGGCGACAGAGCAAGACTCTGTCTCAAAAAAAAAAAAAAAAAAGCTAAAATTCCGTAAAACAGCAGGAGTTTGTGGTATTCTTGTCTGGGATTGTTCCTATTCCCCTTTCCCCAGCTGATTCGTCATGGAAGTTTCGCCAATGTGGGTAGACCATGAAGACCAGCTGCTTTGATGCTGTGGTTGAAGGGAGTTTACTCAGTTTGGGTGGTGGATGATGTCCATGCTCAATGGCATTGTTGGGAGAAGTGACCACTTGGCAGTGGGTGAGTGGCACAGGCCAGTGACTTTGCCAGACTGAGGCCTGTTTGTGGTTGGGGCAAGCATATTGCAGGCTGAGGCATGTACATGCACAGAAGAGACATGATAAGGCCCAACGGAAAGTAACAGCTAGGGCAGACTTGAAAAACCTGAACTTTGAATGCACTACTCTATATCCCCCATACTCCAGACCCATAAACAGAGGACAAAAGCCTTTCTAGCTTTAAGTATATGAGCATAAACTCTATCTAATCATTGGCTACACAGACATAGGGATGACTCCTCAAAAGCCACATTTAAACATAAAACCAAGAAATAAAAAGAAAATGAGCTGAGACATCAGTGGCTGCACACTGTTAGGGAAACAGAATTCACAGATTTAGCTCAGGCAAATGATTAAGCCAAGAAAGAAAGAAACAAACTGTAGTAACAACTTTCATGGGTGAAAGAAATCAGAATCCAAATTGTTCATATGTTCAATTTGTAAATTGTTCATATGCATAATTTGTTTTCTAATCCCATGACAGGTTATATTCAATTTTTAATTAAAAAGCCATGAGACATGTAAAGATACAGGAAAATGTGACCCATGTTTAGGAAAAAAAGAAGTCAATAGAAATTATCTACAAGTGTCCCTAGATACTGGATTTAACAAAGATTTCAAAGTAGCGACTGTAATGTGTTCAAAGACCTAAAGGAAAACATGTTTTAATAATTTTTAAAAACATATTTTTTTATTTTTATATATTATAGGGACAGAGTCTTACCATGTTGCCCAGGCTGGTTTCGAACTCCTGGCCTCAAACGACCTTCTTGCCTTGGCCTCCCAAATCTCTGGAATTACAGGTGTGAGCCACTGTGCCCCATCTTAAATACTAGTGTTTTTTTGTTTTTTTTGAGACAGAGTTTCGCTCTTGTTGCCCAGGCTGGAGTGCAATGGTGTGATCTTGGCTCACCGCAACCTCTGCCTCCCAGGTTCAAGCAATTCTCCTGCCTCAGCCTCCTGAGTAGCTGGTATAGGCATGCACCACCATGCCCAGCTAATTTTGTATTTTTAGTAGAGATGGGGTGTCTCCACGTTGGTCAGGCTGGTCTCGAACTCCTGACCTCAGGTTATTGCCCGCCTCTGCCTTCCAAAGTGCTGGGATTATAGGCGTGAGCCACCGCGCCTGGCCCCTTAAATACTGTTTTTTAAAGCATGACAACAATGAATCAGTAAATAGAACTTCTCAGCTGAGTGCAGTGGCTCATGCTTGTAATCCCAGTGCTTTGGGGAGGTAAGCCGGGTGGATTTCCAGAGCCCAGGAATTTGAGACTCCATCTCTACAAAAATTTTAAAATTACTTGAGCATGGTGGCATATGTCTGTGGTCCCAGCTACTTGGGAGGCTGAGGCAGGAGGATTGCTTGAGCATATTGAGTGTTTGCACCACTACATTCCAGCCTGGGCAAAAGAGCAAGACTGTCTCAAAAAATTAAAAATAAAATAAAATAAATAGAAATTCTCAATAAGAAAAGAGAAATGATTTTTAAAAAGAAGCAAATGAAACCAAAGAGGATATACCTATGGCAAATAAGCACATGAAAAGGTGTTTTATAATTATCTAATAGTTATTAGGTATTAGGAAAATGCAAATATTAATTAGTATTAGGAAAACGCAAATGAAAATATCAATGAGATGTCATTACATACTTATCAGAATGCCTAAAATAAGAAATAGACATAATACCAAAGGTTTGTGAGAATGCAGAAAAATTGGATTTTTTGTGCATTGCTGGTGGGAATGTAAAATGATACAGCCACTCTGGAAAATAATTTGACACTTTCTTTTTTTTTTTGAGATGGAGTCTTGCTCTGTTGCCCAGGCTGGAATGCAATGGCACGATCTTGGCTCATTGCAGCCTCCGCCTCCTGGGTTCAAGCGATTCTCCTGCCTCAGCCTCCTGAGTAGCTGGTATTACAGGTGCCTGTCACCATGCCCAGGTAATTTTTGTATTTTTAGTAGAGATGGGGTTTCACCATGTTGGCCAGGCTGGTCTCGAACTCCTGATCTCAAGTGATCCGCTTGCCTCAGCCTCCCAAAGTGCTAGGATTACAGGCGTGAGCACTGTGCCTGGCTAATTCGACACTTTCTTATAAAACTAAACTCTCACCATATGAACCATATGATCTGGCAGCTTCACTCCTTATTGTATACCCAAGAGAAAGGAAAGCATATGTCCACATAAAAATTTATACATGAATGTTCATAACAACATTATTAATAAGAGCCATAAAATGGAAACAACCCAATATCCATTAACTGATAATGTATAAACAAAATATGATATGTCCACACATTGAAATATTATTCAACCATAAAAAAAAACGAAGTACTGATACATGCTACAGCATTGAAAACATTATGCTAACTGAAAGAAGCCAGTCACAAAAGGCCACATATTATATTATTCCATTTATATGAAATGTCTGTAATAGGCAAATCTATAAAGACAGAAAGTAGATTAGTGGTTGGCTAGGATTGGGGAGCATACTGGAGAAATGAGGAGTGGCTGCTACTGGGCATGGGGTTTCTTTTGGGGGTAATAAAAATGTTCTAAAATTGCCATGCGTGGTGCATGTGCCTGTAGTCCCAGCTACCTGGGAGGCTGAGGCAGGAGGATTGCTTGAGCCCAGGAGTTTAAGTCCAGCCTGTGCAACATAGCAAGACCTCATCTCTTTAAAAAAATGACACATATAATGAAATGAAAATGTCCTTAAATTTATTGTGATGATAGTTCATAACTATGTGAATATACTAAAAACTATTGAATTGTACCCTTTAAGTGGGTGAAACGTATGGTATGTGAATTGTGTCTCAGTAAAGTTGTTAACAAAAAATTTTTAAATGAGTTTATCAAGATCACAGGATGTAAGATCTATATAGAAAAGTTGATTATATTTCTATATGCTAGCTAGAAATGAACAATCCAAAAATGAAATTAAGAAAATATTCTGTTGATGATAGCATCAAAAAGAATAAAATAGGAATAAATTGAGCAGAAAAGGTACAAGACTTATACACTAAAGCTTGTGGAACATTGCTGACAGAAATTAAATAAAATTGGCCAGGTGTGGTGGCTCACGCCTGTAATCCCAAACCCAGAGGCTGAGGCGGATGGATCACCTGAGGTCAAGAGTTCCAGACCGGCCAGGCGCGGTGACTCACGCCTGTAATCCCAGCACTTGGGGAGGCTGAGGTGGGTGGATCACCTGAGGTGAGGAGTTCGAGACCAGTCTGGCCAACATGGTTAAACCCCGTCTCTACTAAAAATACAAATATTAGCCTGGCATGGTGGCGGGCACCTGTAATCCCAGCTACTTGGGAGGCTGAAGCGGGAGAATCGCTTGAACCCGGGAGGTGGAGGTTGCAGATTGCAGTGAGCCAAGATCACACCATTGCACTCCAGCCTGGGTCACAGGAGTGAAACCCTGTCTCAAAAAAAAAAAGAGTTCCAGACCAGCCTGTCCAACATGGTGAAACCCCGTCTCTAATAAAAATACAAAAAATTAGCTGGGCGTGGTGGTGTTCTTTTAGTTCCAGCTACTCGGGAGGCTGAGAGGCAGGAGAATCGCTTGAACCCAGGAGGCAGAGGTTGTGAGTGGAGATCGTGCCACTGCACTCCAGCCTGGGAGACAGAGCGAGACTCCATCTCAAAAAAAGAAAAAAAAAAAAAGAAATTAAATAAAATCTAAATAAATGGAGAGGCAGTCCCTGTGCATGGATTAGAAGACTCAGTATTGTCAAGACAGCAGTTCTCCTTAAATTGATCATAAATTCACAGTCCATATCAAATTTCTAGCAGCCTTTTTCTTTCTAGAATTTGACAAGCCGATCCTAAAATTTACATGGAAACAAAGGACCTAGAATAGCCAAAACACTTTTGAAAAGGGAATGTGTAGTTGGAGGTCTTCATACTACCTGATTTCAAAACCTACTAAAAGTCACAGTTATCAAGACCATGTGGCATTGCTTCAAGGCTAGGCATATAGGTCAATGGATCAGAATTTAGAGTCCACAAAGAAACCTTTAAATATATGGTCACTTGATTTTTTGACAGAGACACATCCTTGATTGAAGATTTCTCTGCTTGTAAAAGCCCCAATGTAAAACAGTCTCTCACAGTGTGTGTGCTGCAGTATAACTCAGACTGCGTTGCAGTCAAGCTAGTGAATGCATCACTGTCTGCCGGGTAAACTGCTACGTCATCCTTGGTGTTTGGCATGTTACAATGCTGGGATCAGTGTGGGCTTCTAGTTGGATTTTGTGCCAGGTATGTGTCTACGTTGGACACTGTTCATGGTAGATTAAAAGGGGGATGCTTTAAATTTGGAGAAATGAATGTGGCTTTTTATTTCTTGTATTCTAATATTAAAGAAAGATTGTGAGCAGCAGTGTCCATAAAAGATCTACATAGATCTCTAGCTTTGCTTTTGGACCTGGGTATGCTGTGTTAGTGTTTGGTTGTCGTAGAAAGGTCCCTTTGGTGAAAGGAAGCGTAAACTCGATTGTTGAGTGTGCCTCTTTAGTATATTTTTCTGATACAGTCGAGTGCAAAATAGTCTGTCTTATTTTTACACTTAGTGCTTTATTTGCATTTTTGAATGTTGAACTGGTATAACAAGTTTGTTTTGTAGACACTTAGGTGTGTGTAAAATTGAGTAGCTTCTCATCTGTGGCCACTGAACTGTCCTGAACAAAGGCTGCAGTGCTCTATTTTTGAGACAGGTTATTCTGAAGAGACGTAAAGATAGAAGGGCTCCTCTGTGTCAGCTTGGTTCTTTAAAGGGAAAGTAAACTTGACTAACTTAATGGGCATTGACACATTGTGGAAGGGATGATGCAAAGTGCAGACCAGAGAACAACCAGGACTTCCATTTTTTATTATAGCTGGTTGTCATGTTGGGTGGCCTGATTGAGTTGCTTTCAAATTTGGGCAACTTGAGTCTTTACAACTTAAGTTGCCCGAATGTCCTTCAGATCAATGTTTGTTTGTTGTAATCATTTATCTTTTATCTGATTATTTAACTTCTATCTGTGCTCCAGGTCATTTGTGTACTTCTGTGTTCGAAGGTTTTTCTGGAAGCTTAATATATTCTCAGTGTGGTTGGCATCAGATGGTTAACTATTTCTATCCAGCATTTTGGTGGGAATAAATTTTTTATGGTTCATGATTCAGGTTAGATTTGGTGTACAGGCCTGAGGACTTGCCTCAGGAAGTTGTCATTCTATAGATTCTAAGCCTTTAGGGTCTTTTGCCATTGATTTTTCTCCTAATACACAGAATATCATGAGCATCTACTTAAGTAAAAGCTAAAAACAGGAAGATATTACAATATAACATTCAGCTAGTGTTTATTTCTTTAAGAGATCTGTCTGTGGCAAATTTGCTTTCATAGTAATATATGTGTCTCAGTAAGTAGTCTTTCTAGGCAGGATTTTTCTTCCCTGCTTAAGGGGGTTAGACCTCCAAAATATTTGTCAGAGTCTCTTTTCCTTTTAAGAGTTTAACCCACAATCTTTTCTGTATCCCTTTTGTACCAGCTCCATTCTTATTCTCAAGCTTTGGTGCATAAAACCTTAGTTTAGGTGTCTATATGTACCACTACTTTGGTCTGAAAATTAGAATCGTGGCTCACACTTGATTCTAAGTTCCCTAGTAGTGCGTGTCGTGTTTCCTTTCTACGTGCTTTCTTTCCCACCTGACCTGCTTTTCCCCACCGTGCAGTCTGATAATTGGTATTATTTGTTTTGATTGGCTCTCAGAAATTACCTCTTTAGACCAAGCTGTGCTCCTCCCTCTGGATTTCATGAGCCCATTATTTTTTTGGCTTAACTGTCCTTGTAAATTTTGTCTTTTTGTCCTGGGCTTTCCCTGTCATGTGCTCCTGGCAGCCAGGAGAGGCAGTGGAGCTTTTCTCCGTTGACTGTCAGAAGAAAGTGACTGTTGTTGAAAATGTTTGCTGCAATTAGAGGAGAGCTGCTAAGATCTACTTTCTAGTTACACAAGCTTTTATATTTCTCCCTGGCTCCTCTCAGTTCCCTTGGGAAATCAACTAATTCTGTGTGTAGGCTAACCGTGTGGAGGAGAGAAGATGCAAAAAGGAAGAGAAAGGTGGGGAAGGAAGGAAATTGGGAACAATTAGACAAAAAGACTATGGTTTGAGGCCATCAGGAGTATTCTAGTCTGAATGAAGCCAGGCAGAAGGCACAGTATCTCTTGTCCTCCTGGGTTTTAAGCAGCTGCAACAGAAGGAGGAACTGCGGCTTGTGTTTACAAGGCCAAAATCTGAAGAAAAAGCTTCCATTCTTTTCCCATCTTGATATGGAGGGTTCTCCAGAGGAAAATAAGGAAATGAGATATTACATGCTTCAAAGGTAAGTGTTAGGCTACCACATTTGGGTAATATATATATCTTTAAAAAAAACGGTAAGGTACTGACAGCTAAGCCCTGAAATTTATTTGATCATTTTTTTCCTATCTTTAAAAAATGAAGGCTATTTTTTTAAGAAAATGAATAAAAATGGGCATATTGGCTCCTGAATTTCTAAACCTTTATTTTACATTGGGAATTTGAATAAAAGATCCCTGAGCCCATGTGTGATATTATAGCTACGTTGAAAACAAGCACCCCATGCAGACCCTGCTGTGCTATTATTGCCTGAAGGGAACCTCAGATGTATCAAATTTACTCCCTGGATTTGGCTAGTATTTCCAGTGAAGTCTCTTCAACTGCTGTAAAGGAAAGATATTGTATAGTTTTGCAGAAAACTTTTTTAGAATGTGTGTCTGGGGCTAGGAAAGGTGCCTGCTGTGATTGTGACATGTAGTCAGACAGAGTTGTTCAGGATGCCGAACTCCTTCACTTTGGGACCTTTCTTATTGCCATTAGAACTCAGGCTGAGGAGGAAATGAGTCAGGCCTTCTTGGGCCCTCTTCAGGCCTCTTGCAGGTCTGCACCTCCCTGCAGAGAATTGACATAAAAGACTTGAATGATTTGCTTGTGCAGTGGTGCAGTCATAGCTCACAGTAGCCTTGAACTCCTGGGCTCAAGTGATCCTCCCACCTCAGCCTCTTGGGTAGCTGGGACTACAGGCATGCACCATCAGGCCTGGCTAATTTTTTTTTCTTTTTAAGTTTTTTTGTAGAGAGGGGGTCTCACTGTGTTGCCCAGGCTAGTCTCAAACTCCTATACTCAAGCAATTCTCCCACTTTGGCCTCCAGCAGTGTTGGTATTACAGGCCACTGTGCCTGGCATCCCTCCATTATCTTTTTTGTTTGCTTGTTTTTATAATGTAGAGTTTTTATTTTGAAGGAAATTACTGAAAGTTAAACTAAACTTAGGCAAAGACAGAAAATAAACAAAAAACACTGAGTTGGCAAAATCTGTCTTTAGATCATCCTTTTCCATTCCTTTTTCCCCCCCAACTGCCTCTGTAATTGCCCCTTTTTCTTTTTTACCACTTCTTCCACCCTTTGAGGGGATAACTAAGCAAAACTTCCACTGAGAAGCAAAGAGGTATAAAAGTAACTACAATATAGCTGGGTGCAGTGGCATGAGCCTGTAGTACCAGCTACTCTGGAGGCTGAGGCCAGAGAATTGCTTGAGCCCAGGAGTTTGAGGTTGCAGGGAGATATATTCCTGCCACTGCACTGCAGTCTGGTCAACAGTGAGAACCCATCTCTAAAAATTTTTTTTTCCAAAGTAACTGAAATATATATAATCTATGTTTGTGTATATATATATATATATAATATAGTATCAAAATTTTTTATGTATATACATGTATAAATATATATTTCAAAAATGTATATATAGGCTGGACATGGTGGTGGCTTATGCCTGTAATCCCAGTACTTTGCGAGGCCAAGGCGGGTGGATCACCTGAGGTCACGAGTACGAGACCAGCCTGGCCAACATGGTGAAACCCCGCCTCTACTAAAAATACAAAAATTAGCTGGGCGTGGTGGCAGGCACCTGTAGTCTCATCTACTTGGGAGGCCGAGGCAGGAGAATTGCTTGATCGATCGAACCCAGGAGGCAGAATTTGCAGTGAGCAGAGATCACGCCATCACACTCCAGTCTGGGCGATAAGAGCGAAACTCTGTCTCAAAAAAAAAAAAAATGTATATATATATACACACACACACATATATACATATATATAGGTACACACAGACATGTGTGTGAAAAATGTTTCACTTTTGTCGCCCAGGCTGGAGTGTGATGGCGCGATCTTGGCTCACCACAACCTCTGCCTCCCCGGTTCAAGCGATTCCCCTGCCTCAGCCTCCCGAGTAGCTGGGATTATAGGCATGCACCACCATGCCCCGCTAATTTTGTATTTTTAGTAGAGATAGGGTTTCTCCATGTTGGTCAGACTGGTCTCGAACTCCCGACCTCAGGTGATATGCCCGCCTCGGCCTCTCAAAGTGCTGGGATTACAGGCGTGAGCCACCGTGCCCGGCCTTAAATGTGTTTTATATATAACATAGTTTTTATATAAAAACCTCATGCCTATACATATAGAAATAAAACGTGCATATATATCTCTATAAGTATATATTAATATATAGTGTCTGAATGTGTCTTTGCCAAAATTTATATGTTGAGGCTGGGCGTGGTGGCTCACGTCTGTAACCTCAGCACTTTGGGAGGCCGAGGCGGGCAGATACCTGAGGCCAGGAGTTCGAGACCAGCCTGGGCAACATGGCGAAACTCCATCTCTACTAAAAATACAAAAATTAGCCGGGTGTGATGGTAGGATCCTGTAATCCCAGCTACTCAGGTGGTTGAGGCACAGGAATTGCCTGAAACTGGGACATGGAGGTTGCAGTGACCTGACATTGTGCTACTGCACTTCAGCCTGGACTACAGAGCGAGACTCTGCCTCACACACACAAAAAATGTATATGTTGAAATCTAATTACCACTATGTCAAGAAGTGGGGCCTTTGGGAGTTGAGTAGATCATGGGGCAGAGCCCTCATGAATGGGATTAGTGCCCTTATAAAATAGGCTCCAGGCCAGGCGCGGTGGCTCACGCCTGTAATCCCAGCACTTTGGGAGGCTGAGGCAGGCGGATCACGAGGTCAGGAGATCGAGACCATCCTGGCTAACATGGTGAAACCCCGTCTCTACTAAAAATACAAAAAATTAGCTGGGCGTGGTGGCGGGCGCATGTAGTCCCAGCTACTCTAGAGGCTGAGGAAGGAGAATGGTGTGAACCCAGGAGGTGGAGCTTGCAGTGAGCCGAGATTGCACCACTGCACTCCAGACTGGGAGAGAGAGCGAGACTCTGTCTCAAAAAAAAAAAAAAAGATAGGCTCCAAATATCTGCCTTTCCCCTTCCACTCTGTGAGGACACAATGAGAATCATGTAAGCGAGTAGGACCTGGAGGCAGGGAACCCAAGAACTTCCTAGAACTAAATCAAATGGAAACAAACACTTCAGTTATGACAGGAAACATCCTCTTCCTTTACATAGGATATACACTGAATAAATGACTTTGTAACTTTACTTCATCATCTTTATTTACACAGGATGTACACCAAGTAACAATGGAAATCTCTAGAGGATATTTAAACCCCAGAAAATTCTGTAACCAGACCCTTGCGCAGCTTGCTTGGGCTAGCTCCCAACCTGTAGAGTGTGCTTCATTTTCTTTTTTTGTTGTTCTAATTTTTTGATTTTTTGAAACGGAGTCTCGCTCTTTAGCCCAGGCTGGAGTGCAGTGGTGCGATCTTGGCTCATTGAAACCTTTGCCTCCCGGGTTCAAGCAATTCTCATGCCTCAGCCTCCCGAGTAGCTGGGACTACAGGCGCCCGCCACCATGCCCGGCTAATTTTTTTGTATTTTTTAGTAGAGATGGGGTTTCACTGTGTTAGCCAGGATGGTCTTGATCTCCTGACCTCGTGATCCGCCCGCTTCAGCCTCCCAATGTGTTGGGATTACAGGTGTGAGCCACTGTGCCCGGCCTAATTTTTGTGTTTTTAGTAGAGACAACGTTTCAACATGTTGGCTAGGCTGGTCTCGAACTCCTGACCTCATGTTATCCCCCCACATCTACCTCCCAAAGTGCTGGAATTACAGACGTGAGCCACTGTGCCTGGCTGTGCGCTTTCATTTTCAGTTAAGTCTCTGCTTTTGTTGCTTTATTCTTTCCCTGCTTTGTTTGTGTTTTGTTCAATTCTTTGTTCAAAACACCAAGAACTTGTACACCCTCCTGGTAACGTATTTTGGCAAGCCAGCCAGGAGGTCATCTCAAAAGTTTGGGGTTTATTTTTCTCGTTTGTTTTTCCTGCACCATTTAGGGGAATCTCAGTTTCTCTCTCTCTTTTCCTTTCCAACTTGGGACCGTTGGTGGGCAGCACCTAAACACAGAGGCAACTTCAGGTTTCTGGCCAGGGCCACTCTGAAGGACTCTTTTCTATCTTTTCCAGCTGTGGTCCCTGATCCCTAGGTGTGGCACAGCTTGGGGTGAGCTGGCATTTGTTTCAGCGACTTAAACCTTGTTTTCTCATGCTAAATTCTTCCCTTCCCCTACTCTACTGGCTAAGGACAAAAGAAACCCACCCAGCCTCCAGTTCCTATCATTACAGTTCATGGCTATCACTCTAGTGGAACAGGAAGCATGGGAAAGTGTGCCCTTATCAAATTATAAGGATGCTAGAAGTCCAGGCCTTCATCCAGGGACAGAAGGAAACCTCATGGTAGGCCATCGCCTCTGAAGGGAAAACATGCTAAGCAGCACCAGTGCCCACTTAAGGTCAGAGACATCTGACACTCTAAGACTGGACCCCAAAGGGGGACGGCCAGGGATCCTCCAGACCTCAACTTCTCTAAAGGGGACACCCTAGGCAGAGTTCTGAGGTCTAGTATTAAGCCCTCCTTAGAATTTTCTCTTGCAGTTGTAATACTGTTTGGCTCCAATATTGTTTGGAATCTGGAGCTTGCTGTTGAATGGGAAAGTGGGATGGAGTTGCATATGTCAAACTGCTGTGCTTTATCTGAAATTTTGGTTCACAGCCTTCATTGGATTATCTATTGGGGCAAACAAAGTAAAACCCCCCAAGCTTGTATTGCTATCGCATGCCTTAAGATTCCAAGTTAAACGTGATTGAATCTTTGTTTGTGTGCGTCTATACATGTCTACGTGTGTTTACTTGTATGCACACTTATTGTTACATGTCGTGTCTACCAAATTGGCTTATAAATAAAAGAGCACTTAAAAATTAAGTAAATAAGTCTAAGCAATTTTCAAGTTCATGTGACTTAAGTATAACTTTACTAAACAAGCTGGCTTTAAAGTTAATAGTAAAATAAAACTAGAAATGCCTTCAGAATTGTCAGAATACATTTTTTGTCTGGATTTTATATTTGTCTCTGCTAAATATTTTGAGATGTCAATGTTTGGCATAGAAGGTTATAAAACTACTAACTTAGCCCAAACAAAATGATCTTGGTTTGTGTGCCTTTTTTTTTTTCAACAAATGAGAGTAACTTAATGTTGTTAGCTAAGTCTTCTGAGTTACTGGCAAAAAAAAATACCAATGTATTTACCTTTAAGGCTGTTACTTAGGTTTAGGTGAGCACCTTATGTTCACTGGCTATTAAAAACATGGTTAGCAAGGAAATAACTAACTTTAAATGTTAGTGTCTGATATCTCCGTTTATAGAAGTTATCTAAATAAACTGTTAAACATGAAAGAATTGAGTACAGTGAATGGGATAAATGTTTTAGGTAATCTTTTTGCGTAAATTAAAATCTTGGCCAGGCGTGGTGGCTCATGCCTATAATCCCAGCACTTTGGAAGGCCAAGGAGGGTGGATCACCCGAGATCAGGAGTTCGAGACCAGCCTGGCCAGTGTGGCGAAACCCCATCCCTACTGAAAATACAAAAATTAGCTGGGCATAGTGGTGTGTGCCTGTAATCCCAGTTACTCGGGGGCTGAGGCTGGAGAATTGCTTGAACCTGGGAAGAGGAGGTTACAATGAGTTGAGATTACACCACTGCACTCCAGCCTGGGGGACAGAGCAAGACTCTGTCTCAAAAAAAAAAAAAAAAAAAAATCCTAAAATTATTTTTGATGCTCATTGAATATCTGGGTCAGTCCCAATTAAGAAAAGGTTGTGACATGGGGAAATATGTTTCTAAAAGTTGTGGAATTGTTCTTATCTATAATGCTTTTATCTCTGATGGTTCAGGATTTCTTGCTTTTTCGGGTTTCACTAAAGTTTTAGGTTACTAAGGATAAGAATTCTAGTTAACACGTGATTCTGTATACAAAATGTGCCAGAAAGTGTGTGATTAGTGAGAAAAAATAATAATTTTGTCTAATTCAGAAGTTATCTAAAAGTTAGTTCAATTACAGATTTGAAAAGGTTATTTATGAAACAATGTAGTAAGGAACCGGTAAGGAGGGGAGAAAGACGTGGAAAAGTTTAGATAATAAAATATTTCTTAAAACCTGATAGAGAACTGGAGAAATTTGGCTAATTAACATTTTTATAGTTAAAGTTCTTAGTCTTGATTAAAGTAAAAATAAGTATTGTAAAAAAATGTTGGCAGTTTGCCAATTTTTTAAATATATGGTTAATCGTAAAGCCGGATTTAGTGTGGAGCCAAATTTCACATATGTGCTTGCATTGCTTCACACTTTGTTTCCTGTTTTGCATGGATAGTGCCGGCACTGGAGTACTTATTGGTCATTTGCCTAGAGTCAATTTCTTTTTTTTTTGAGACCAAGTCTCGCTCTGTTGCCCAGGCTGGAGTGCAGTGGTACGATCTCAGCTCACTGCAATCTCTGCCTCCCAGATTCAAGCGATTCTCCTGTCTCAGCTTCCCGAGTAGCTGGGACTACAGGCACACCACCATGCCCAGCTAATTTTTGTATTTTTTTTTTTTTTTTAGTAGAGATGTGGTTTTGCCATGTTGGCAAGGCTGGCCTTGAATTCCTGGCTTCAAGCCATCCGCCCACCTTGGCCTCCCAAAGTGCTGAGATTACAGGTGTGAGCCACCACACCTGGCCTTTCTTATACTCTTTATCCTTTTTTATTCTCTTCTTTTCATTTTGAAATCTTCCAGGATGATGCACAGAAAAATGCTTATGTTTAAAGTCTGATCTTTCTTTTAACTTGCTTAAGTTAAAGAATGCCTTTTTTTGTTAACTTCTGGCTTTCCCTTGAGAGGACTTTATATACTTTGCCCTGTTCAGAAAGTTCCAAGGGGAATCAAAGCTTGTTTTTCTCAAGATGCTTTGAGAATTTCATAGCAGCATAATGGCAGCAAGGGTAAACCTTGAAAGACTATCATTACAAAGTCTGTTTAATGCTTTTTAAGTAGTAAGTTTAGTGTTTGCCCCTTATTGCTTTACTTAGCAAGTTGAAACTATATTCACAAAACAAAATCATACAAATTTACATGATGTTATACAGTTATACAGAGCTTTACAAATGCTCGTATCACCCTCTTTAAAATTACCTATTATCCCTTAGGCCATTGAACAGGTAATACATTTCTGCAAGGGTAGTTCAACTTTGCTTATTAGATGCATAAGCACATTTTTCATTGAATATATGAAATTCATACTACGTTTTGTGCAACATTAAAAAATTACTTCTTAGAGCAGTCACATTAACATTCTAGTATCTTCACATTTTTACAGTTTCAATGAAAAAAAAAATTTCTCCTAAAAGGCATTGCCTTTTACTCTTGCCCTTTCCTTCATGTTTTATTTTATCTTAATTTTTTGATAACTTTAAGACTACATTTATTTAGTATATGTCACCTCAGATTAGTATAATCGTATCAGTCATTTATTTAATAACATCATCAGGCGTTCTTTCAGTTCTTGAGAGAATTGAGATTTGTAATGGTTAATATGACCAGCATATATTTGGGGCTTATATGTAAACATTGGAAGACATGGGCAGCAAAGATCTAAGAAATTTGTTCTCCAAAAACTGTTTTAAAGAAATATCACCTGGTATTTGCTCTAAAGTAAGCTCGTCCAAACCACTGCCCATGGACTGCATGTAGCCCAGGACAGCTTTGGATGAGGCCCAACACAAATTCGTAAACTTGCTTAAAATATTACGAGATTTTTGACCAGGTGTGGTGGCTCATGCCTGTAATCCCAGCACTTTGGGAGGCCGAGGCGGGTGGATCACCTGAGGTTGGGAGCTCGAGACCAGCCTGACCAACACAGAGAAACCCCATCTCTACTAAAAACACAAAATTAGCCGGGCATGGTGGCGCATGCCTGTAATCCCAGCTACTCGGGAAGGCTGAGGCAGGAGAACCGCTTGAACCCAGGAGGGCGGAGGTTGCGGTGAGCCGAGATCGCACCATTGTACTCCAGCCTGGGCAACAAGAGCAAAACTCCATCTCAAAACAAAAACAAAAACAAATATTATGAGGTGTGTGTGTGTGTGTGTGTGTGTGTGTATGTGTTTCTCATCAGCTATCATTAGTGTTAGTGTGTTTTTTTTTTTTTAAGATGGAGTCTTGCTCTGTTGCCAGGCTGGAGTGTAGTGGCGTGATCTCGGCTCACTGCAACCTCCGCCTCCCGGGTTCAAGCGATTCTCCTGCCTCAGCTTCCCAAGTAGCTGGGACTACAGGCACACGCCACCACGCCTGGCTAATTTTTTGTATTTTTAGTAGAGATGGGGTTTCACCATGTTGGCCAGGATGGCCTTGATCTCTTGACCTCGTGGTCCACCTACCTCAGTCTCCCAAAGTGCTGGAATTCAGGCACAAGCCACTGTGCCCGCCAGTGTTAGCGTATTTTATATGTGGCCCAAGACAATTCTTCTTCTTCCAATGTGGCCCAGGGAAGCCAAAAGATTGGATACCCCTGCTCTAAAAACATAATTCTTTACATGGATATACAGTGAATAATTAACTGTGACTATATTCAGTGCAGGTTAACTTAAGGCAGTATTGTAGGATGTCAAGTTCAAGGACTTAGAGTCAGAAAGGTTGGATTCAGATCTGTTTTGTTACGTCTGGCTGTGTGAATGATCATGGGCAAGTTACCTAATCCCGCTGAGCCTCACTTGTAAAATGGTGCTCAAACATCATAGCATTATTGTGAGGATTAATACGCCAATACATGTAAAGAGCTTAGCATAGTGTCTGTCCCATAGCGAGTACTCAGAAATAGTGTTACTTTGTGTAGTTGTCAATAATTAATAAATAATAATCACCGTTCAAAAATGTTTGAGCAGGCTAGGTGTGGTGGCTCCCACTTGTAATCCCAGCATTTTGGAAGGCTGAGGTGGGCAGATAACTTGAGACCAGGAATCTGAGACCAGCCTGGCCAACACGGTGAAACCCCGTCCGTGCTAAAAATAGAAAAAATTAGTCGAGCGTGGTGGCACATGCCTGTAATTCCAGCTACTTGGGAGGCTGAGGCACAAGAATCGCTTGAACCTGGGAGGCGGAGGTTGCAATAAGCCGAGATTGGACCACTGCACTGCAGCCTGGGTGACAGAGTGAGATTCTGTCTAAAAAAAAAAAAAAACCCAAAGATGTTTGAGCAGTTTCTATCTGTGCCAGGTACCCTTTGGTGCTGGGGATACAGCAATAAATAAGAATCTCTGACCTCAAGGGATGAATAAGGGTATCTGACCTCAAGGAACACACACTATTTATCAGGGAAAACAGATGTGTTAAACTCATGTAACAGTCCAGTGTGATTGGGAGGAAAGATGTAAGTGCATGTTCTGGTGTGGCGCAGAGGAAGCTCAGTTATCTACCTCCTTAAGGGGTGAAGTTGGAAGGATCAGTATCAGCAAAGGCTCACTGGGAGCACTGACAGTTTAGTTGCATTTTGAAGAATGAATTGGAGTAGTACTGACAAAAATACTATAATGCAGTGGTGAATTCCTGTTGTTGAGAAAGCCAAGTTGTGATAGAGTAGATTATATTTCTGCCGGAGAGCACATGGTATTGGTTAGGTATCTAAATGTATATGGGGTAATGGAAAAATGGAAGTTCCTAAGAAGATCAGTCCTAGTTTGCATTTTGATTGACATTTTTGTATCCTCAGACTTTGAAATACTTGTGGGATATGAAGTGGAGGTGCCCAGAGGGTTGAAGATAATGAGGACAGATGAAGAAATGTTTGATTGTGCCATACTTATAGTTGCCGATTTTCAAGGTGTGGGTACTTCCTTAGCCTTATTCTCTGTGTTGCCTTTCCATACCATTAGTAACAGTTGTTTAAAAGCCAACTTTATTGAGGAATAATTTACAGCCAAATATACCTGTTTTATGTGGACAGTTAAATGATTTTTTTGTTTTTTTTTTTTTGAGATGGAGTCTAACTCTGTTGCCTAGGCTAGAGTGCAGTGCGTGATCTCGGCTCACTGCAACCTCTGTCTCCCGGGTTCAAGCGATTTTCCTGCCCAGCCTCCCAAGTAGCTGGGACTACAGGCACCTGCCACCACGCCCGGCTAATTTTTGTAATTTTAGTAGAGAAGGGGTTTCACCATATTGGTCAGGCTGGTCTCGAACTCCTGACCTCAAGTGATCCATCTGCCTCAGCCTCCCAATGTGCTGGGATTACAGGTGGGAGCCACCATGCCTGGCAGTTAAATCAGTATTTTCAAAAGTCAGGTTTGTTGAGGTATAATTTAAGTACAGTAAAGTTTACCCTTTTTTTTTTGGTGGAGTGGGGTTGGGATCTCACTCTGTCACCTAGGCTGGAGTGCAGTGGTGTGATCATAGCTTACTGCAGCCTAGTCTTCCTGGCTCAAGTGATTCTCCCACCTCAGACTCCTAAGTAGCTGGGACTATAGGCGTGTGCCACCAAGGCCGGCTAATTTTTTGATTTTTTTGTATAGATGAGCTCTTTCTGTGTTACCCAGGCTGGTCTTGAACTCCTGGGCTCAAGCAATCCTTCTGCCTTGCCCTCCCAAAGTGCTGGGTTTACACGTGTGAACCAATGTACCAGGCCAAGTTCACCTTTTAAAATTATGTAGTTTGATGGTTTTAACACATATATCTACCCGTGTAACCATTACTACAAGATCAAGCTATAGAACATTTCCATCATTCCCATACTCCCTTGCAGTCGGTTCCTACAGCCCCAGCCCACTGATTCGTGTTCTGCACTGTAGATTAGTTATCCTTGTCATACAAATGGAGTCATATGGTATATACTTTTTTGTGTCTGGTTTCCTTCTCTGAACATGAGGTTTTTGAGATTCATTTGTGTTATTGCCCAGTCTGATACACTGATAATGATCCATGGACTTGGGGCCCAAAAGAAGTAGGTTCATGACAAAGTTAAGGACAGAAAGGTAATTTTTATTTATTTAAAAACATATGCAATAATAAAAAAATTAAAAAGAATGTATGAAAGAAAAATGAAACGATTAAAAAAGTGAAAGAAAACATGTACACTGGCACTGTTTTTAGACCTCTGGTGTTTATTATCATTAGATATGTTGCGTAGTGTAATTGGAAGAACATTGAAATGACCATGAAACCTGATTTTCTGGTCTATATATGCTACAGACTTCCTTTGTGACCTTAGACAAATCATTCTCCTTCTGGGCCTCTTTTTCTATAAGGTGCCTCTTAACTTTAAAGTTCCAGTCCAGATGCAGTATAACTAAATACCTGGATAGAAAAGGATGAAGAAAATTTTAATAGATTGACTAGCTTGAAATGTCAGTCTCTAAGAAGGGTACAGAGCATTTTATATTGAGTGCCAACAGCAGAATGCATAGCCTTTTTTACGGCTATCCTTAAGTCTAGTAGGCAAAGTAGCTGCTAGACTCTGAACTGTCCCTTCTTGTTTTTTTTGTTTTGTTTTGTCTTTTTGTTTTTGAGACAGAGTCTCGCTCTGTCGCCCAGGCTGGAGTGCAGTGGCTTGATCTCTGCTCACTGCAACCTCTGCCTCCTGGGTTCAAGTGATTCTCCCACCTCAGCCTCCTGAGTAGCTGGGATTACAGATGTGCACCACCATGCCCGGCTATTTTTTTTTTTTTTTTTTTAGTAGAGACATGGTTTCGCCGTGTTGGCCAAGCTGGTCTAGAACTCCTGGCCTCAAGTGATCCGCCTGCCTCGGCCTCCCAAAGTGCTGGGATTACAGGTGTGAGCCACTGTGCCTGACCTTGTCCCTTCTTGTTATACTACCGTAGGTGGTGGTTTTGCAAGTTAAGAGCCACACTAAGTCATGTGAAGTGTAGGGAAAATGCCCACTCATTGAGTTTTATGCATAGAGACACTCAGAGAAGAAAGAAAGACTGGTCTCATTTATATATGTATATGTAAAACTATGTATGTGCACAGAAATCTAGATATTTTGCTGCATGTAGGAAGATTTTAATCATACCTTCTTATTTTGAAAAGATACCTTACTACCCCATCAAGTTTAAATTGTAAGGGAAAGGAAGAAAAGGTGGGAATAGGAAAAGAAAACAACTGTCTATCGAACAGTGTACAAAAGAGCTTATATCCACTATCTTATTTAATCCTCTGAACACTCTTTTGGGGGGTCCATCAGTCAAGGTGCAGTCAAAAGGAAAATAAATTGTACTAGGTGTTATAAACAGAGAACATTCAATAGTGAGAATTGCATAATTGGGTGTTAGAAGAATAAAAGAACAACAACAAAAAAGGCACTCTGAGGTACCCCAGAGTTAATAACTAGAGGAAGTGGCTATCACCCGTAAGTCTGGGAGAACAAAAGGGAGGTAGTGTTACCAGAACCTAGGAGCTTGGTGGAGGTCCCCTGGAGGGCTGGTGCCTGGACCTCTGGGCGTAAGCTTTGAGTAGCTAGTACTCAGATCCTTGGCCTGACAGGTGATTGATAGGCCCAGGCAGTGAGGTCCAGAGGATGAGTGAGCATGGCAAGGTTGATATTCTGACTGCCAAAGAGCCACAACCCACTGCTGCTGGTACCTCTATGGCTTTTCACCAGACTGTTGAAAGAAGCTAGAGACTGGAATTAAGTCTCTGTTACAGCTGGAGCAATGCTGATAACAGCTGGGAAATAGGAAGGAAGGCCCTTTTCTTACCTTTCTGCCTTCCGGTTTGGTGAACAGAACAGGAAGGAGCTAGCAAAGGAGTCTTGGAAATGAAGTTTGCAGAATCTTGGCCCCATTGTCACAGAGCACAGCATAAAAGGGTAGGTTTGGAGCTGAAAGACAATAGGTAAATAACCGGGACAGTGAATATTATGCATATTTTACAAAGAGAACACTGAAGCTGAGAAGGTTAAATTATTTGCAAAAGATCATTTAAGTGGACAGATCTGGAATGTAAACCCAGGCCTGTGCTGTTTCCACTATCATATTTTGTCTAATCCAAGGTGCCATTGATCGTTAGAAATGCTGTTATTTTATGTACCACTAAGGAAAAAATACAGTACTGCTGGCCAGGCGCGGTGGCTCATGCCTGTAATCACAACACTTTGGAAGGCCGAGGTTGGCGGATCACCTGAGGTCAGGAGTTCGAGACCAGCCTGGTCAACATGGTGAAACCTTGTCTCTACTAAAAATACAAAAATTAGCCAGGTGTGGTGGCACGCGCCTACAGTCTCAGCTACTCTGCAGGCTGAGGCAGGAGAATCGCTTGAACCTGGGAGTTGAAGGTTATAGTGAGTTGAGATCTGGCCAGTGCATTCCAACCTGGGCGACAGAGCAAGACTCTGGCACAAAACAACAACAAAAACAGTACTGCCAATTTAATAAGGCATCAATTGTAAAATACATACCAATTTCAGTTTTTTTTTTTTTTTTTTGAGACACCCATATCATTCTGTCACCCAGGCTGGAGTGCAGTAGCACGACTATGACTTACTGCAGCCTCGACCACCCATGCCCAAGCAATTCACCTGCCTCAGCTGCCCCCCACCCCACCCCAAGTAACTGGGGCTACAGGCACACACGACTGTGCCAGCTAATTTTTGTATTTTTTTTATAGACAGGGTTTTGCCATGTTGCCTAGGCTGGTCTTGAATTCCTGGTCTCAAGCCATCCTGTCATCTCAGCCTCCCAAAGTGCTGGGATTACAGGCATGAGCCACAGCACCCGGCCTAGGAGATTTTTTTTTTTTTTTTTTTTTGGAGATTTTTTTAAAGTAAAAAGAAGAGAAGTAGAACCTTAAAACTGATTAAATATGGCATATTATGCTGCCTTGTAAAGAATTTTGTTTTGGAGTTGTTGATTTTGAAATACCTAGGGGATACCCAGGTAAAACGTTTAGTAGGCAGTTTTAAAATGTGGAGTTACAGGTCATAAGAAAGATAGAAGTCAGAGATACAGAGGTGAAGTTCATCTGCACACCAGAGTCACGATCCAGAAACAACCCTGGTAACTTGTTTTTTGGCTTTAACGGTCTCTGAGTCTATTATTTCTACCATCTATCCTTTGCCTATCTCTTTGTGATGGCATCTGCTGGTAAACCTTGATACTATCTTTTATTATTCAGAAACGCTTTTTTTTTTTCTTAAATTTCCACAAGCAAGAATCATTTTCTTTTCTTTTATTTGAAAAGTACGTGACCTGCCAGCATGCAGTCTTCACAGGATGCAGTTGTGAAAGTACTGTTATGGGTATGGTAGTGAAAAGCAGGTCTCCAGAAAATATAGGTGGTGTTTTTATGGCTTCTGTATTTTTATAGGTCCAGCATGTCTGGCTTGCACCTAGTAAAGCAGGGCCGAGACAGAAAGAAAATAGATTCTCAACGAGATTTCACTGTGGCTTCTCCAGCAGAATTTGTTACTCGCTTTGGGGGAAATAAAGTGATTGAGAAGGTAAGTTGTAACTTGCTGAATTATTTTGTCAGAAGCACATAGGATTCAATGCTTGCCTAGATTTGTTGTCTAGATTTGCTCCCAATTGATATTTAGATTCTCAGAGGCTTTGCCTCTTTATGTGAATTATAGCCTTTCTGCCTCCCTAGCATTCTATTAATATAATTTCAATGTTTTCTTATAATATGTATTTACCACAGATAATTTAATCATAGCTAATTAAGGAGTTAAAATGGTGCTCATAAAGTTATTTTTGAATCCTAGCAACTTGGGAGGCTGAAATGGAAGGATCACTTGAGCCCAGGAGTTCAAGGTTGCAGTGAGCTATGGATTGTGCCACTGCACTCCAACGTGGGCGACAGAGGGACCCTGTCTCAAAACAAAACATGTTTTTGAAAGATCTTGTGGTTTTACAGGGTGGGGCTGCACTGATCCGACAGAGTATGAAGAATTGATTAGCTTGTGGGTGCTGGTGGGGAGATAATATGCCACAGCATTGGATTGAAAGCTAAGGGAGTAGAGAGAGTTTCAGAAGAGAAGGCTTAAAGAGTTTGATACACTGTGACTTACTGGCTTCCACCAAGTATTTGAGATGTTTCAAGGGAATATACCACATGATATACTTAGAGATTCCAGGTATTTTGAAATGTAATTCCGTGTCACTTTTATCTAAACCATGTCAGAGCTGAGAGGATGACTTGGCTGAAATAGCTTCCAGTGATTAAAAGATTAAAGGATGGGGACCTGTATTTCCACTCCTAAAAGTATTACTTCATCAGCATCCTTTTATTAGTCTTCCAATAAAGACAGATTATGTGTCTGTTAGTCTATGTTATCCTTAGAGGCATGACTGCAAGATAGGTAAGGAGATAAAAGGTTTGTTTACAGAAAGTCTCAGGATTATTAGATTTTTCTACAGCAGTGACCATTCTTTCTGAGGCATTCTCTACAATTCTAAGGTATTGGAGTTCAGCATTTTGGAGAAAAGTAACTAATACCAGGGTTTTTAAACATGCTCAGTGCTCTGTACCTCATTTTATTGCAACAGAAAAGAGTGCATGGCCCTGCACTGGTTGGCCTTTCCCCATTCCTGATTACATAATATATCATCCCTCTGAATTTCATTGTCTTCTGTTCCCTAGTAATTGATATGGTAGTATGGTAGAATAATTCACAAAGTCACAGGATTTAAGTAATTGTGAATTTTCCCTTCAAATAAATGAAGTTAGAAAGGAGTATGTTTTAGCTGGCACATACTCAAGTATTTGCTTAGTTAACATTTAAAGATACTGCTTGGCCATGGGGAAGCTAGTTTCTAACAGTCTGGACCATAACAAGAATTCTTGGTTGAAAGTATGACTTTTACACAGAAAGATAGATATGCAAAAATTCTCTCATCTCTTTTCCTCCATTATTGCTTTTTTCTGCCTTTTCCTCCCATTCCCATCTCCTTCCCCCTCCCAGGTTCTTATTGCTAACAATGGCATTGCAGCAGTGAAATGCATGCGGTCTATCCGTAGGTGGTCTTATGAAATGTTTCGAAATGAACGTGCAATTCGATTCGTTGTCATGGTCACTCCTGAAGACCTTAAAGCCAATGCAGGTGAGTTATTAGCATTATGAAAGCATCACTCTCAAAACTAAAACATGGAACAGCACAGCCTTTAAGTAGGAGAATGTTAACTTAGGGGGATTCCCAAACACAGGACTTCCAAGTAAAATCCTTTTAAAATAATTTCTGTTTAAAATGTGTCAGTAATAGGCATATAAAAGTGATTGCACTATAGTCAACCTCAATACAGATTCCTGTGTTCTAGGGCTAAGTAGGAAGAAATTTAACAAAAGTGTTGATTTGGGCTTTCAAGTGTATGCCTTTTTCAGTGTTAAATATTTGCTATGCCACATTCTTTGGAATGTGTAAGTGGAAAGATTTAGAAGGAAATGCTGTTTTTTCCTTATGCGTTATATTGAATTATAGAAAAACTTTGGGCTAAGATTTTTTTTTTTCTCCTCCTGAGGGAGAGGCCTTTTGGGACCGAAGTGTGTTTCACTCTGTAAATTCGTCTACATATTCTTTTTACTCAGATGGTTCTCGGTCTGATAGTTGTAGATAAAGACTATTGGTATAGCTGAAAGATGTGACTAGTCTTTCTTCTCCATACCTTCTATCAGTAAGGTATAATCTCTTAAGGTAGAGTACCCACAGATAATGTGAAGAGCTATCTTTTTTTACATTTTTTTATCTTTTACTCTTAGGAAGCTGCGAAAAAGAGCTATCCTTTTATACGTATTTTAGTCTGCATATGTTTTTTCTTTGTTGAGACAATGGTATTATGATTATTCCTAAGAAAGAAAGGTTATTATATCATCTTATTTAGAAATTGAGAAGTCACCAATTTATTAGAAAGCAAATGTTATATATTAGGTCATTCTTGCATTGCCATAAAGAAATACCTGAGGCTGGGTAATTTGTAAAGAAAAGAGGATTAATTGGCTCACGATTCTGCAGGCTTTACAGGAAGCATGGTGCTGGCATCTGCTCTGCTTCTGGGGAGGCCTCAGGACACTTACTATCCTGGGGGAAGGTGAAGGGGGAGTAGGCACATCACATAGCCAGAGCAGGAACAAGACAGAATTGTGGGGAGGGTGCCACACACTTTTAAACAACCAGATCTCATATGAACTTAGAGTGAGAACTCACGTATCATCAAGGAGATGGCCCAAGCCATTCATGAGGGAGCTGCCCTCATGATCCAAACACCTCCTACCAGGCCCCATTTCCGAGACTGGGGATTACAATTCAACATGACATTTGGTGAGGGACATACATTCAAACTATATCACGTTATTATATGAAATCATTTAGATGCACACTTTCACATCTCTGAGCCACAAGTTTCATACTTATAAAAGGAAGATCCTAATGTCTATTTCACTGGGTAATTGTAAAGATGAGATCATCTATAATAAATACAGATTATCTTGCGTGGTTTTTTTTTTTTCTTTTGAGAGGGAGTCTTGCTCTGTCGCCAGGCTGCAGTGCAGTGGTGCAAACTCAGCTCACTGCAACCTCCGCCTCCCGGGTTCATGCAATTCTTCTGTCTCAGCCTCCCAAGTAGCTGGGACTACAGGTGTGTACCACCACGCCCAGCTAATTTTTATATTTTTAGTAGAGACAGAGTTTCACCATGTTTGCGAGGATGGTCTGGGTCTCTTGACCTTGTGATCCACCTGCCTCGGCCTCCCAAAGTGCTAGGATTACAGGTGTAAGCCACGCGCCTGGCCCGGTTTCTTTTTCCTCATTCATTTCTACCTGGTACTCCAATTAATTCATTTATTCATTCACTTAACATGGAGACTGACAGTTGAATAAGATGTGATCTTGTTCTAGGAAACAAATGATTTCAATACAATGAGGTAAGTGCTATAAAAGAAATATGCACAGGGTCTGGTGAGAACACAGAGATGAGACATCTAATTCTTGGGGGCAGGCTTAAGAGAAAGCTTTCTTAGGCTGAGTGTGGTTGCTTATGCCTGTAATCCTAGCACTTTGGGATGCTGAAGTGGGTGGATCACTTGAGGTCAGGAGTTTGGGACCAGCCTGGCCAACATGATGAAACCCCGTCTCCACTAAAAATACAAAAATTAGCTGGGCCTGGTGCTGGCACCTGTAAATCCAGCTACTTGGAAGCTGAGGTAGGAGAATCGCATGAACCCAGGAGGAGGAGGTTGTGGTGAGCTGAGATAGTGCCACCGCATTCCAGCCTGGGCCACAAAGCGAGACTCAGTCTCAACGAAAAAAAAAAAGAGAGAGAAAGCTTTCTGAAAGAGATGATGTCTAACCAGGAATGGGTAAGAGTTAGTGAAGCAATTGAGGGGAGAGAAGGGTATACCAGACAGAAAGAACAGCATATGCAAATGCATAAAGGTATGACACAAGTGGTTTTCTAGAAATTATGGATGGCTGCAAGATGTGATATAGTATTTGCCAAGGGGGACCTTGTTTTCCATCCTCAAAAGCACGACTTTGTCTTTTAAGGAGAGTATGTGTGTGTGTTGGACATCTAAGGATTTGCATTTTAAATGAATGTGTTTTTTGGTGTGTGTGTGTGTGTGTGTGTGTGTGTTTTAACTATGTAAAAGTTGAAGAGTATAATGAATCCCTTCCCATCTACCTGTCATGCAATATCAATAATTATCATCTCATGGCTAATCTAGTTTCATCTATATTCTTAACCCCGTGCACAATTATTTTGATGCAAATCCTTGATATCATATTATTCTTCATATTAAGATTAAGAGATTATACCTTATTGATAAAATGTATGGAGGGCCAGGCATGTGGCTTATGCCTATAATCTCAGCACTTTGGGAGGCCAAGGCAGGCAGATCGCTTGAACCCAGGAGTTCAAGGTCAGCCTGGACAATGTGGTGAAACTTTGTCTCTACAAAAAATGCAAAAATTAGCCGGGCATAGAGGTGCATGCCTGTAGTCTCAGCTACTCCAGAGGCTGAGGTGGGAGAATCACCTGAGCCCGGGAGGTCGAGGTCACAGTGAGCCATGATCATGCCACTGCATTCCAGTCTGGGTGTCAGAGTGAGATCCGGTCTCAAAAACAAACAAACAAACAAAAAAGAAATCTAAACCAAAACAATACTAAAGATTTTTTTTTAACTTACAAAACTGACAAAATTGAAAACGTTGATAATACCTAACATAGGTAAGAGTATTTGGTACCCATGTTGCTAGTGAGAGTCTGAAAATGTGAATACCTTTTGACCCAATAGTTTTATTGCTAGTAACATATCTGTGGATATAATTGGACAGCCGTACAGGGACACACATTATTTTATTATTTTTCAAATTATACATAATCTGTACTTCCATTGATAAGTTAGTAGTCAAATGAATTGTATAGGCTATTGAAATATTAGGTATCCATAAAAAAATTAAACATATATATACCTATATATATATATATTTATATACAATAAAGCATAAACTGGTTGTCTTTGAGGTGGGACAATAGGTGAGAGTCTCGCTCTGTCCCCCAGGCTGGAGTGCAGTGGCACAATCTCGGCTCACTGCAACCCCTGCCTCCTGGGTTCAAACAATTCACATGCCTCAGCCTCCTGAGTGGCTGGGATTACAGGTGCCCACCACCACGCCCAGCTAATTTTTTCTTTTTTTTTTTTTTAGACAGAGTCTTGCTCTGTCACCCAGGTTGGTGCAGTGGCGTGATCTCAGCTTACTGCAACCTCTGCCTCCCAGGTTCAAGCAATTCTCCTGCCTCAGCCTCTGTCAGCCTCACTCTGTCTGTGGTGGGACTACAGGCGTGTGCCACCATCCCCGGCTAATTTTTTGTATTTTTAGTAGAGATGGGGTTTCACCATGTTAGCCAGGATGGTCTCCATCTCCCGACCTCGTGATCCGCCCACCTCAGCCTCCCAAAATGCTAGGATTACAGGCGTGAGCCACTGCGCCTGGCCAATTTTCACTTTTAAAATATAGTATTGTTATATTCTGTTGTATTATCTAACATTATTTAATAATTCGCATGCTTTCCCTTCTATAATCAAAGAGAACAATAAGCCTATTTTAATTTTGAAGAAATTCTAGTGGAATTTTTTTTAGTAGAATTTTTTTTTAGAAAGGACTTAAAATCATTTAGAAATAAGAAAAGGTAATCACCATTCTGACTGGCATGAGATGATATCATTATGGTTTTGATTTGCATTTCTCTAATGATCACTGATGTTGAGGTTTTTTTTTAAATGTGTTTGTTGGCCGCATAAATGTCTTCTTTTGAGAAGTGTCTGTCTGTTCCTGTCCTTTATCAGTGCATGTGGGGCTTAATACCTAGGTGATGGGCTGATAGGTGCAGCAAACCACCATGGCACACGTTTACCTATGTAACAAACCTGGATGTCCTGCACATGTATCCTGGAACTTACATTTTTAAAAAAGAACAAGATAAAATAAATTTATTATTAGTAAATAATGGTGGATGCTTGAGTTGAAATTTGAAAGCTAAAATAAATATATAAATGGTGGAAATGAACTTTGAGAAAGTTACTTAACTCCTCCAAGCCATCATTTTCTGTCACATATCATATATTGGGTTGATGAGAGAATTAAATGAGATAATGTATATATAAAGTGCTAGTTACAGTCCCTACACGTGGTAGCTCTTCTGTTACAATTGTCATTGCCAGAATAGGAAAATAGAGATGTTAGATAACAAATTTGAAAGGGAATACTGTACAACAAATATATATAAGAAAGTGGTTATCTTTCTAAAGTTTCTTTCAAATACCTGTTACCCTCAGTATTCCAGATAAACTCTTTCCAGACACTCTTGTAACTAACCTTTCTTGTTTAGCCAGTTTGCAAGCCATTCAGGCTCTCCTATCTTTCTCCATTCTGTCAAGCTCTGTACCAGGAAAAGGGCTTTCTCTAGGTCCAGTGCCAGTTAAAGACAAAGGATGTCAGGACTAGAACTTTTTCTCAGAATAGAGTAATTGCACTTGGGCCCCTAACTGACAGATACATCAGCCTTGATATAGAAGTCATAAAGATTCCTCAGAAAGATTACATAGTGAAACGTTGGAGAACTGCTGTTTTAGTATAAGAGCTTCTAAATATGGGATTAACTCGTATTAGTGCTTGTGACTTAACAAACTAAGAGCCTCGAACTAAATGGTCCTGGAAATTATCCTACTAATGCTGTTTGTCCTGTGGTTACTTATGATAGTCCCTGACCTTTACATAGTTTTGCTGTGCAATTAAATTTCTGGAAAAAAAACAATCATGTGTTCTCTATTAATTTGCTTGCATTTTCAGAATACATTAAGATGGCAGATCACTATGTGCCAGTGCCTGGAGGACCAAACAACAACAACTATGCAAATGTGGAATTAATTCTTGATATTGCTAAAAGGATCCCAGTACAAGTAAGAGATGCCAGTGTGTCCTTTAAAACCAAATTCAGCCATTTTATAGTTAGGCACAAGGGGATATCTAGAGAAGAACATTTTTGTAAAGCATCGTTTTTGAAAATTATTAAATGCCTGTGTATGGGGTAACTAAACCAAATAAGGAAAAGAAAGATGGAAATAATGGAATGGCTAAAAATAAAGTAAACGTAATACAAACAGAAGGTTTAGAAGCGTCTTTCAGAGATTATTTATTCTAAGTATCTCACCTTTGAGCCAGTAAAAATTACCTATTTATTGTGGAATATTAGCCTAAAGGATGGTGGTATATTAAAGAAGTAGGCTGTTTCTTCCCTGTCACATTGTGTTAGTAAGTTTAGGGTAGGTACCTTAAAGCCGAAAGAGGAAAAAACTAAACTTAGATGGCAGTGTAATCAATAAAGATGTAATGGAGTGGCCATAGTAATTGAATATGTGAAACATAGCCAGTTTTTCTAGAAAACGCCCTTTACAACCTAGGCTGTGAATTGAGTTTCCTAAAGAGCAACAAGCATAACTGGACCTTAGTATCAATTTCAACTTGGTTTTGACCCCTTCAGAGCTCTTGCCACAATGGACTACTTATTGTTACTCTGTAAAGAGTTTGCCAACAATCAAGCATAGAAGCTGAATTAAGTATTAGGCTGCTGTGGAACTATTGTACCTCAAGAAACAGGGCCAGCCTGGATAGAGAGTCATGCAGTTTGTGGGGGTTTTGTATGAATTTTAAGAATGAATTATATTGTATTCCCTTGCAGGCAGTGTGGGCTGGCTGGGGTCATGCTTCTGAGAATCCCAAACTACCAGAACTTCTCTTGAAAAATGGCATTGCCTTCATGGGTAAGCCGTTCTAACATATTGTCCCTGTCTTTCTGTTTCTTTCTGTCAATTTTGCCCACATTTTACTCTATATTCTGATTTTCTTCTGTTTAACATATGCTGGGCTCTCTCTCTCTCTTTTTTTTTTCCTCAATCTATTACTGACTCTCAGAGTAACCCTCTTTATTTCTTTCATTTTTTTCATTTTTTGCTTATCTCAGTTCATCTTGATTTTGTTTTCTGTCCCTGGGTCAGATATGGAGATGTGGAGAAGGCTTTGGTATCTAAAACACTGACCTTTTAAAACTTTGCAACTAACCTTAAGAAAGCATGTGGGAAATGACCTGTTTTTAGATAGTGAAGATAACTGAATACTCAGGATGCCCTGGAAGTGTGCCCTTAAATATGAATCAGCACCTTTGCATTTAAGCATATAGGTGATACTCCTACAAGTGAGAGACACTTCTTCTGACTTTTCTGCTGTCATTATTATCAGAGAGAAAAACAAGGTTATATAGCTCAAAGTATTTTTCTCTCTGTCTCAGAGACCTTAAACAATGAAGATTATGTTTTGTAAACCTTTTTAAAGATGTCTCCTTTTTGGGTTCCCCTAAGACCAAAGAGGGTATACTATTTCAGACTTGAATCCTAAAACTTTAAAGTCCTTATTTCAGGATATTGACTTAAAAAAGAAGACTTTATTGATCTGGTAAAGTTGGATCATGAAGAATGATAACATTCTAGCTGGATTTGTCAAAAATTTAATTCAGCATATATTTATATATATTGAGCTCTCACTCTGCACAAAAAGCTTACTACATTAGGTTTTATAGATGGTACAAAGATAAGTCAAAGCATAATAGTCCCCATAATCAATTTATGATCTCCTTGATATGTGAGGGGTGGGGGAGGACAAGACAAATACATAAATAGCTATAATACAAGGCAACTACATGTGCCAGAAATGAGGCCAAGGTGTTACAGTCAGTATTCTTTTCCTGTTTTGTTTTTAGGTCCTCCAAGCCAGGCCATGTGGGCTTTAGGGGATAAGATTGCATCTTCCATAGTGGCTCAAACTGCAGGTATCCCAACTCTTCCCTGGAGTGGCAGTGGTAAGAACTGAATTCTTGTTTGTATCTTGAAGTACAGAATAGCTCAGTAGGATATTTGGGACTTACCTCTTTTGAAAAAGTATTGGGATACTTGACAAGAAATAGAATACTGGTTGATTAATGGTACCTTGTAGCTCCTGGCTTAATTAATACACCTGTGATTCTTTTAGGAATATAAATTTAGTTCCAGGGACACAGATGTTAAATTGTGATCTGGAGTGATCTTGTGAGTTAACTTAGAAAAACCCTGGGAAAACAAATATATGGTTTTGTGGGTTTAGATGTACTCTGGGCAGGCTAGAATCTTCCTCAGAGGTGGGCTTCCCAGGTCTTCGGACCTGCCTGGGAGTAGCCTGGATCACTAGGAAAAACCTAAAACCTACTTACTCAAATGTTTCCTTGCCAATGTTTTCTTTCTTTTTTTTTTTTGAAATGGAGTCTCACTCTGTTGCCCAGGCTGGAGTGCAGTGGCATGATCTTGGCTCACTGCATCCTCCACCTCCTGGGTTCAAACAGTTCTCTGCTTCAGCCTCCTGAGTAGCTGGGATTACAGGCACCTGCCACCACACCCGGTAATTTTTGTATTTTTTTGTAGAGACAGGGTTTCACTATCTTGGCCAGGCTGGTCTTGAACTCCTGACCTTGTGATCCACCTGCCTCGGCCTCCCAAAGTGCTGGGATTACAGGCATGAGCCACCGCGCCTGGCGCTAGTGTTTTCTTGATATCAACCCACAATCTATTGATGATTTGCTTTGACTGTTTAAAAACCATTCAACCTCATTTGCCCTTGATGCAGAAAATGAGGTCAGTAATTAACCTTTCTTCCAGGCATGCCAGAGGGGCAAGAATTTTCAAAAAGTAATTTATTCTCAATACATCCCTTAAACAGTTCCATGTGAATTATTATAGCTGATAACAATATGAACTTTTTTTTTTTTTTTTTTTTTAGTACTCAAGCACTGGGAACAGACATACACTAAAATCTCTTTTAAATGGGAATGACCACTGTCTTGAGGCTGAACAGATTTGAACCCTTGTTACTCTGGCTCTCCAGGGAGATTGCAATATCCTCTCCAGATCTGCTGGGTCAAATAGTTTAAAATAAAAGGTTGAATTTGTTCTTGTTTGAATGGAGAGGCTATAGTGTTCCCCTTGTGGCTGAGTGCAGGGACGTTCAGAGAGCATGGAATCATGACTCTGCTGAGGCCGATAAAACCGCCATTTCTATTTCCAAGGGCTCATAAAGATTGAATTATTTCCCAGACCTCTTGGCCCTGGAGCAGGCCTGAACACACAGTTTGAAGGTATTTTGCCTGCTGAGTTGCTGTGAGAAGTATGCCATGCTCTTTTTTTGTTTGTTTTGGTCTTGTACGTCTTTGCATTTTTATAAGTTGCTCCCTGTTAGCTCGGGTGGCTTTTGCCAGCGTAAGAACCCAAGTTGCCGGGTCATGCTATGGCTAAATCCTGTTAACCCCAAGGACTGATCAGGGTTTTATGGCATCCTTCTTTCTCCCATACACTCTCAGTTTTGGATAAATATGATAGCATTTCAAAGAATGCAGAGCAGAAAATTGACAAGAGCAGAAGCTCTTATAATTGCCCTAAGTTGCTATTGTCTGTTGCAGGTCTTCGTGTGGACTGGCAGGAAAATGATTTTTCAAAACGTATCTTAAATGTTCCCCAGGAGCTATATGAAAAAGGTTATGTGAAAGATGTGGATGATGGGCTACAGGTAGGTTACTAACTCCAGGGAGTGATACCTTTCAACTGACCAATTATAGTCACAAATGTGGAGATTGGGAGCCTGGCTCGTGACATACACCCAAGGTGGTGTTAGGGATGTAAGACCAGGAGGTGTAGTTTAAAAGTATAGAATACTCTGGTTTCTCTTTAGATTGCATAAGTCTTTTGCCTTTAAAAACTACAGATTGAGGAAGTGACTTTAAATGTAAACAATCTAAATTCATTTTGAAGCAGGCTGCTCATCTGGACAGAACATTTCTTAGGTGATTAAGTCAGAGTTTTAAGGAGGTGCTGATTCTCTCTCTCTCTACCACCTGTTAGTGTGTGAGGGCGCGGACAACAAACAACATACTTTTTCCACTGGTTGAATTCAGAACCAAGAAGCCAGGAAGCAGAGATCAAACAGTCAGCTTTATTACGAACAGAGATGTTGGTGAAAATGGCTTAAGTGTGTAGCAACATTCAGATTTGTAAACCGAACACCAGAGTTAAGCAGGCTCACTCACCCACTGGTTACTGGCAGTGCTGAATGACCACAGATTTCCCCCGACAGAGAGAGAGCTTAATTCAGCTTAGTGTATGGCTGAGAGCTGACAAAGAGCATATGTCCTGTGCAGTGGGCTGATCCCAAAGGGGAAGAGGCTGAGCTATGCATATTCAGTCCCTCCTTCCAAGTTGACCAATCACATAATTTATTATTTTTCCCTTGGGGAGGAGCAAGGGAGTGAACCCAGAAAGACTGAAAGTGTTACTCTTAATTATTGTCTATCCATGTAGAAATGTGAACCTAGGCAAAAGGAGATCCTTTCCCCAACATTACCTTTTCTTTCCTTATAGTTCCCTCCAATTTGTTCCCCTTTCACTTTTATAAATAGTGTTGGTTGTGCTTCCAGGTATAATGAAAGATAATGAAAGAGGCTAATGTAGAAAAATACGCTGCTTGAGTTTGACTTGTGTCATGTAAATTCAAGAGGGATGCTGAATGTTCAAATAATTTTGCTGTATTGTTTGCATTTTAAGTTAAACATCCTGTAATCTCCTTAATAAGAATTAATATTTCTAATTGAATTGCAAATGCTTTATTTTGTTTGTTATAATTTGCAAAAGAGTAGAAGCTCTTTGTAAGGAACTAGCTATTCTAGCTATTTTGGTTATCGACTAACATTCTTTTTTATTTTTTCTGGTTATAATTATAAATAGCATTTTCTGGTAGAAAATTTGAAAAGCCAAAGATGATGATAAGGCCACATGCAAACACACCATCCAAAGATAATGCCCATTAACCTATTCATATTTTTTTATCCTTTTTCAACTCATAGATTTATATCTTATAAAAATCTTTATTAATAGACTCCTATACTTATAATTATGATAATTATAAGTTTTGGGTCTTACTATATGTATTGTGTTGGTAATCATAATACTTTTTTCTACTTAATATTTTTTTGTCCTTCTACCTCCCCGCTCCTTACTTAACACTATATTAAAGTGTTAAAATTCTTCCAAAATATTTTTAATGGGCGACCTGTTACTAAAGCTTTCACATATTTTTAAAAGGCCTACCTTCTTTCTTACTGACCTCCTGTGGGATACTTCCCTTTTTTTAAGTCTTTTTCCACACTTGTGCTATCTCTTTGATCATCTATCACTCAGCAATTGAGTTCATCATACTAACTCTGTTTATATGAGCATAGAAAAGAATAGAGTTAAAGAAACATTAGAAAAGGTGAGACTGTGAGTAAAAGATTTTCATTCATTAAGTAATTGATTGACACAGATTAAAAATTGAAATGTTCTTTTTCTGGGTGATACTTTTTTTATTTTATTTTTTTGGGTTGGAGTCTCACTCTGTTGCCCAGGCTGGAGTACAGTGATGCCATCTCGGCTCACCGTAACCTCCACTTCCCAGATTCAAGTGATTCTCCTGCCTCAGCCTCCTGAGTAGCTGTGATTACAGGTGCCCGCCACCATGACCAGCTAATTTTTGTATTATTAGTGCAGACAGGGTTTCACCAAGTTGGGCTGGCTGGTCTCCAACTCCTGACCTCAAGTGATCCACCCACTTTGGCCTCCCAAAGTGCTGGGATTACAGGTGTGAAGCACTGGGCTAGGCCTGGTGATACATTTTAAAGATATTCTTATAATGTAGCAAAACCTTAAAAGACTGGAATATTTTGACAAAGGAATGACTTGGTTATTTTATTGAGACAGGGTCTCACTTTGTTGCCCAAGCTGGAATGCATTGGCACGATCTTGGCTCATTGCAACCTTTGCCTCCCAGGTTCAAGCAATTCTCGTGCTGCAGCCTCTGGGATTATAGGCATGCAGTATACGCCCAGCTAATTTTTTGTATTTTTAATAGGGCCAGGGGTTTCACCATGTTGGCCAGGCTGAACTCGAACTTCTGACCTCAGGTGATCCACTTGCCTCAGCCTCTCAAAGTGTTGGGATTACAGGCATGAGCCACTGCAACCAACCCCATTTCAGCTTGTTTTAAGTGAACTCCTTATGTCTTTTTTTTTTTAATTGTAATACATGGATACCTGCATACTATAAGCAAGAAATTCCAATAATGCAGAAATATATACAGTGAAAAAAGGAAAGTTTTATATCCACGCATCTTTCTTTGTTTTTTGTTTTTGTTTTTTTGAGATGGAGTTTCGCTCTTGTTGCCCAGGCTGGAGTGCAATGGCGTGATCTTGGCTCACTGCAACCTCCACCTCCCAGGTTCAAGCGATTCTCCTGCCTCAGCCTCACGAGTAGCTGGGATTACAGGCATGCGCCATCACACCCAGCTAATTTTGTATTTTTGGTAGGGACGGGGTTTCTCCATGTTGGTCAGGCTGGTCTTGAACTCCCGACCTCAGGTGATCCGCCTGCCTTGGCCTCCCAAAGTGCTGTGATTACAGGCGTTAGCCACTGTGCCTGGACCCATCTTTCTTTTCTAAATCATTGCTGGTATGTACTCTGGACTTCACTTCTTTGCACTTACATGTGTGGGTGTATGAATGCATATATAATTCTGTTTTTGACCCATGTGACATTACTTTAGATTGAACCATAAGAAATTGCCTATATTCAGTCATTTTTTTAATCTATGAAAAAGGCAATTTCTTTTGGTTCAACCTGATACTACAAATATTGTTCTACTATTTATTTTTTCACCTAATAGTGTATCTTGAAGATCTTTCTATTTTACTGTATTTAGACTTACTAAATGACTGCATTCTTAAAGGGAGAAAAATGCCAGTTTTCTCCTTCCCTAGTAATAACACTGTATCTTCTATTTTTTTTTCTTCCTTCTTGAAGGCAGCTGAGGAAGTTGGATATCCAGTAATGATCAAGGCCTCAGAGGGAGGAGGAGGGAAGGGAATTAGAAAAGTCAACAATGCAGATGACTTCCCTAATCTCTTCAGACAGGTAGAGTATAAGCTGTTTTTGTTTGTTTGAACTAACATGTATATCAGAGATACATGATTTAACTCATACTATAATTTGGATGTCCAGAAAATATTTAATTTTTAATTTTATCTATAGCTAATGGTCTTTCTCTCTAGTTTCTACCTACATATTAGCAGAGAAAAAAGGTTAATGAAATGTCCAACTCAATTTTAAGTTTTATTTAATTAGGTAATTCAAACAGTAGAGTTATTCTGTCTTATGTAAACATGCTCAGTTTCTCAGATAGCTCTTCCCTACATGGTGCGTATGGCTTATAAGACCTCATAATGGCAAAGAAAAATCAATACCTTTCGATATTTTTGTGCCCCTGTTCTGCTGACTTTGTAGGTAATATGTGGTATGGTGGTATGATACTGATATGGTTGCTCTTGGCTTGGCCAGGCCCAGGCTCTCTGATTGACTTTTTCTCACTTTAGTTCACATTGCCTAGAGACCTCTGAGTTTCTATCATATGTCTCATCTACCTTGCTGTCCCAGCAGTCTATACCCTAGCCCGGGCTGCAAGGCCACCACACCCTGGCACAGGAACCCTATGGCAGGCCCACAGTATATAGGAACTGAGAGTGACTCAGGAAAGCTCGATATAGGATCTATCTTTGCCTTACCCTCTGCTTTGTAGCCAAGTTGATGTGGCCATACTATACATTGGTTGTAGAGATGACCAAAGAAGTGATGTCTTTTTAGAATCTTAAACAGAATGAGAAAAGGGAGACAGGGGTCTCTTTTTGTTCTGCCCTCAGAGTTACCCTCACATATTTAACTCACTTTTTTTCCTCCCACCAATACATAGTAAAAGACTTGTCAAAAAATGGAAAATTGGTACAGAAGTCTGCTCTTTTCACTCTCCTAGCTTCCCTCTTTCTCATAGTTTCCTCATGATCTTCTACTTTGCACTTCTTTTACTAGTGTGCCATGCCACCTTTTATTTGGCTTTTTTTTTTTTTCTTAAAACACTTAGCAGCAAACTCCTTGCTTCACTGTCAAGACTTAAAAGGAAAATCTTACGAGCTGGGTCTTCCATGATTTCATATACAGGTGGTCCCCAACTTAAAATTTCAACCTACAAAGTCAATCAACAAACAAACAACTTTACAATGGTGTGCAGGTGATAATGCATTCAGTATAAATCTTACTTTGAGTGCCCATACAGCTATTGTTTTTCACTTTCAGTACAACATTCAGTAAACTACATGAGATAGTCAACACTATATTATAATACAGGCTTTGTGTTAGAAGATTTTGCCCAACTGTAGGCTAATGTGTTTTAAGCACATTTGAGGTAGGCTAGACTAATCTATGATGTTCATTAGTTAGGTATATTAAATGCAATTTTGACTTAGAACATTTTCAACTTATGTTGGGTTTATTGGGACATAACCTTATTGTAAGTCAAAGAGCATCTGTACTAGATAAAGGAAGTGATAAAGGTGTTGTCTTGGCTGGGCTTGGTGGCTTATGCCTATAATCCTAGCACTTTGGGAGTCTAAAGCGGGGGCATTGCTTGAAGCCAGAAATTTGAGATCAGTCTGGAAGATAAAGTGAGACTCTATCTCTACAAAAAATTGTAAAATAAATAAATCAATAAATAAGGTATTGTTTTGCCACATTATCCTATTTTAAGTGTCAGAAATTGAATATTACCTTGGGTTTTTTTTTTTACATTTTTTTCATTGAATTCTATTTTCATAGGTAGATCAGTGACTCAGAGGGTCTAGAGAAAAAGACTTTGCTCTTAGAAGCAAAAAGAAAAAAAAGGCATGTTAATTAATGTTAACTCTTACAGACATTTCAAAACTACTCATTACGTATGGAATCAAATAGTGGAAAAGTCTTAAAACACTAAGGGGAGGTTTTCTGTGAAAGTCCTTAAGTTTCAATACTAGTTGGCTGAATAAACCAATCCTCCCATTGGGAACAAACTAGAAAAGCTGAACCAGATTTCTTTATATATATATATATAACCCCAGTTGAGCTGCCAGATGACTATAGCTGCATGAGTTACACCAGGCAAGATCAGAACTGTCAGTTGTGCTCAGTTCAAAATGCTGATCCACACACTCATGAGCAAATAAAATGGTTGCTATACCAAGTCACTAAGATTTTGGTAGTTTGTTAGGTATCAATGGATAATTGACACAGAAATTGATACCTAACGGTATGATGTTGCCATAACAGAAAAGTAAAACCTAAGACATTGACTTTAAAAGTGGCTCATAGGTGTAGGCTGGAAAATTGGTGAGGAGGATGTTAATGAAGACTGGAAGAATGATGAATTGTTAAGGGAGACTGGAATATATATATATATATTACATTTTATGGCATTAGAGACCATTCAAGACAGTGAAAAATTATGGGGCTAACATATAGGAGAAAAAGGAAACCCAGAGATGTGAGCCTGACATATGAGGCTACTTTTCCCCTAGATATATCTTCTAGTTCAAGAAGAAGCACCTGAAAGGCTGATAAGTTTTCAACAGTCTTAAAAGACTAAGAGGGCTTCCTGGGGAGGGGTGCCCTGGAAAACCTCCCACATTTTAGGTTAGGATCTTTAAGGACTGACTACATCATGGGAGAAAGGGTGAACTGGAAATAGACTAGCCCTCACAGGGACTAAATCTTGGCTTCAAAACATTCAACCTCTGATTTAAGCAAGATGTTTTAGGATTGCTAGTACTTCTAGACACCTGCAGGAAGCAAATGCAAATCCTTTCCAGAGAAAGATAACATCCAGAACTTAAAATTATTTCTATTAATTTTTCTTAACAGCATATCAACCACTCAGTTGAAAATAGGCATACAAAATTAGATGATTGAAAACCAAGAAGAACAAAACAGTAGAAACAGACCCACAGAGGGTTTAGATAATGAGCTTATCAGACAAGGACTTTAAAGTCTGCTTAACATATTAAAGGAAATTAAAGGCAAGATTGAGAATTTTGGTAGAGAACTGGAAATCATAAAGAAGAAACAAAAGTTCTAGAACTGAAAATGCAACAACTAAAATTAAGAAGTCAATATCAGTAGCCGGGCATGGTGGCTCATGCCTATTATCCCAGCACTTTGGGAGGCTGAGGCAGGTAGATCACTTGAAGTCAGGGGTTCAAGACCAGCCTGGCCAACATGATGAAACCCCGTCTCTACTAAAAATATAAAAATTAGCTGGGCCTGGTGGCACATGCCTGTAATCCCAGCTACTTGGGTGGCTGAGGCGGGAGAATCACTTGAACCCAGGAGGCAGAGGCTGCAGTGAGCTGAGATTGTGCCACTGCACTCCAGTCTGGGTGACAGAGTGAGACCCTGTCTAAAAAAAAAAAAGAAGAAGAAGAAGAAGTCAATATAGGAGTTTAAAATTATAGCGTATTAGATGCAGTTGAAGAGAATCAGTAACTGGCACTGGAGACTGAGATAGGAGAATCCCCTGAGCCCAGGAGTTTGAGGCTGCCTTGAGCTATGGTCATGCCACTGCATTCCAGCCTGGGTGACAAAACAAAAAAATCTAGAAAAAGATAAATAATTAATGACTGGTGAGTAGATCAGAAGGAAATTCAGACTGAAGCATGAAGAGAGACAAAAGGATGAAAAACATAGAGCAATGTGAGAAATTATTTGCAAAGATGATCATGATAACTCTTTCCATTTCTATGTACCTACTCTGTGCACCATTATTTTGCAGCTCCTCCTATCAAGAAGTAGAGTCTTTTTTCCCCAACCCTTGAATTTCAGCTGGGCTTGTGACTTGTTTTGGCCAATAGAATGTGTCAGAAATGGTATACAAGTTCTGAGGCCTAAACTTCAGATGGTTTTGTAGTTGTTGCTCTTGCTGTCTTGGAGCGAGCCCTCAGACTATCATGTGAACAGCCTATTCTAGCCTACTGGAGAAGGAAAGGTCACATGAGCAGAGATGAGTTGTCCCAGCTAAGGCCTCGTAGTCCTACTAGCTGACAGTCAGCAGCACCACATTTGAGACATGTAAATGAGACCATATTTGACCATCTAACCCCAGTTGAGCTGCCAGATGACTATAGCTGCATGAGTTACACCAGGCAAGATCAGAACTGTCAGTTGTGCCCAGTTCAAAATGCTGATCCACACACTCATGAGCAAATAAAATGGTTGCTATACCAAGTCACTAAGATTTTGGTAGTTTGTTAGGTATCAATGGATAATTGACACAGAAATTGATACCTAACGGTATGATGTTGCCATAACAGAAAAGTAAAACCTAAGACATTGACTTTAAAAGTGGCTCATAGGTGTAGGCTGGAAAATTGGTGAGGAGGATGTTAATGAAGACTGGAAGAATGATGAATTGTTAAGGGAGACTGGAAAAGCAGTGTAGTAATTGTTACTGGAGTCTGGAAAAAAGATCCACGTTCTGTAATAATGGAATAATTGGCAAAAAATGTTATCTGAGGTAACTTGGAAGACAAATAATATATTTAATGAAGTCATGGATCTGGTTAAGGAGCTCTCTACAAGTGTTTAAAGTATCTGTGGAGTGCTTCTAGTTGCTTATGCTAAGAAACTGTAAAAGAGAGGTAAGCTAGAGAAGATGTTTTGCTTGCAAGCAGAATTTACAGAATTTACAGAAATGTAAAGGACCCAGAACTTGTTGAAAATAGAATTGTTTCTCATCCTGAGTCTCTCCAGCTGACAAAAGATTTGCAAAGTAAAAAATGCCTCGGAGTAAAGACCAAGTCAAGAGTGCCTGTGACTTTAAGGCCTCAGAAATCTTTAAGGTAGTAGCTAATAAATTACCCTTTCAGCTAGAAAGATGCTTCTAAGTATCTTTTTTTTTTTTTAACCCTTTCAGCTGGAAACATGCTTCTAACTATCTTCTTTTTTTTCTTTTTTTGAGAGGGAGTCTCACTCTGTCGCCCAGGCTGGAGTGCAGTGGCGCGATCTCGGCTCACTGCAACCTCCACCTCCCAGATTTAAGTGATTCTCCTGCCTCAGCCTCCCAAGTAGTTGGGATTACAGGTGCCCACCACAATGCCTGGCTAGTTTTTGTGTTTTGACTAGAGATGAGGTTTCACCATGTTGCTCAGGCTGGTCTCGAACTCCTGACATCAGATGATCCTCCCACCTTGGCCTCCCAAAGTGCTGGGATCACAGACATAAGCCACCACGCCTGGCCCTAAGTATCTTAAGGGTACTGTCTCACAGCATCCTGACGTGCCCAAAGTATAGAGAGGTCTATGCAGACATGAGTTGTGGATGTGTCTCTTTGGGTGAGAGGTGAACCCCAATATGATTCATAGGAAACCCACAAAGTTGTCAAGAGACTTGTGTTGATGAATGCATCAAGGGACTGAAAGGGCCAGAAACAGTTCAAAATGAAAAGTGACCTCTGAGCCTTAAACTTTTTAATGGGCAGGAAGCAGACAGAAAGCTATTCAGCTGTAAACAGCTGTCATTTCAAATAAAAAGAGATTTCTCAGAGAGTGGAATCAGGAGCCCAGAGGGCAGAGCTAGGAGCAGGGGATGCCATGGATTAAGGACCCACTCCCAGGGAACCAAACTAGACCCTGAAAAACAAAACAAAACAAAACAAAACGAAAAGCATTCCTGACCCTGGAGTAAGAGAATCTGACAGCATGTACCTATCTGGATTTCAGGATTGCTATGGACCAATGACTACTATGTACCTCCTATTTCCTCCTCTTTGAACAGCAGTCTCATTTGCAGTTATCCTCTCCCAATATCGTCATAAATATTGGGAGTGTTGGGGCAGATAACTTGTCTTTTTAGTTCCCAGGTCTTTGGATCAAGAGAAACTGTACCTGTGGAGTTGCACCCAAGGAACCTTATTTTCTTCTGGACATGACTCATGAGAAAATAGACATCAAGCCCAATGCCATGATTGGATGAGACTTTGGGGGCCTTGGGAGGGGGTGAGCCTGTTTTGCATGTGGGAGGTATGTGAATTATTGTGGCCACAGGGTAGAGCATAGTAAGTTGTTTGCAAGAGATGGCCACAATAACTCCTCCCATTCCTGTATGTACACTCTTTGCAATGTGACTTTGCTGTTCCTCCCTTCCAGGGGTGGCATCTATTTTCCCTACCCCTTGAATCTTAGCTGGCTTTGTGGCTTGCTTAGACCATTAGAATGTGGCCAAAGTGATGTGTAAATTCTAGAGCCTAGACCTCAAGAGGCCTTACAGCTTCTTCCCCTCTTGGAATACATCACTGAAGAAGCCTAGTCTAGCCTGCTGGAGAATGAGAAGCCACCTGCATTGGAGATGAACGATTCCAGCTGAGGCTCCCTAGACCTACCAGCCAGCAGTCAGCACAAATCACCAGACATCTGAGTGAGACCATTCTACCCCACTCAAGCTACCAGATGATGATATGTGTATAAGTGCAAGACCAGAAGAACTGCCCAGATGAGAACAGCATCATAAAAGGTTGATGTTCTAAGCAAGCCACTGAGTTTTGAGGTGACTTGCTACATGGCAAAACAGAGCAAAAAAGATACAGAGCATAAAAGACATATGGGTTATGTGAAATGGTCTAACATCATGTACTTTAAGTCTCAGAGGAGAAGAGAAAGAGAATGGAGCAGAAGCAATATTTGAAGAAATGATGAAGCAGAAGCCATATTTGAAGAGAGAAAAGCTAAGAATTTCTTTGAACAGATAAAAGATACCAAGGACAGATTCAAAAAGCACTATGAGCCTTAAGCAGGACAAATACAAAGAACCACATCTATGCTTATCAGCGTAAATCTACCACTCTCCCCACTATAAAAGACAGAAAGAGAGAAAATCTTAAACCAGCTGAGGAATAAAGATTACTTTCAAAAGAGTAACAATAAGATTGACAGTTGGCATCTCAGTAGAAACAGTGAAAGCCAAAAATCATTGGGATTATTTAAAGTGCTGAGAAAAAAAATAGTTACCATTTTAGAATTCTGTCCCCAACGGTAATATTCTTCAAAACTAAAGATGAAAGTCCTTTGGCTGCAACAATACCATATATGATGAACCAGGAAAGTATCTTGTCTGGAACAAGTTGTACGTTTGGTTGTACAGAGTACAGGATGGCAGTATTTTGCCCTGTTGTTGGATTTGTGTATGTGCCTATGTTTTCAAATATTTTGTTGTTTACCTTTGTGATGCACCAGATGTTCGTATGTTTTCATATTTATCAATTAATATTGATTATGTAAGAATGCAGCATCTTAAAGATATTAAAGATGACAGCATGGACTGTATTTTATTCAGTTTTGTATTTCTGCTGATTAACATGGTTCCTGACACTTCTGGACATCTGTTTGTTGAAATCACAGTAGCTTATCAAGATAGATAAAAAGTTTAAGATTTAAGAAATGGTTTTTTTCCCCCCCTTTTCTAATACAGGTTCAAGCTGAAGTTCCTGGATCTCCCATATTTGTGATGAGACTAGCCAAACAATCTCGTCATCTGGAGGTGCAGATCTTAGCAGACCAATATGGCAATGCTATCTCTTTGTTTGGTCGTGATTGCTCTGTACAACGCAGGCATCAGAAGATTATTGAAGAAGCACCTGCTACTATTGCTACTCCAGCAGTATTTGAACACATGGAACAGGTACATATATTAAAAGGCTTACTTTATGTTTTCTTACACAGAACATTTTTCATTCAGTTCATGTACCAATCTGAGAACAATGGAATTTTAAGCAACGATTCTGAATAATTAATAAAATTATATCCTTTTCTTAGAGAAAAAAATTCTACTGTTCTCCCACTAAGAGAATTGTCAAGGAACATGTCAAGCTCTAAAAGTAGTTAACGCTTTCTAAAAAAAATCAGTGTACCATTTCGGAATACAGGGATAAAGAAGAGAAATGTTTTGAAATTTTTAATCTTATGATTGATTTTTTTAAGAGGCTCATAATCAGGTAGTTTTATTTGCTGGGTTGAGTATCATCAAGTCTTCAGCTGAATTTAATCAACTCTATTATCTTTTTTGGAAAGTCCTCTAAATATCTTCAGAGTTCACACATTCTATCTTTTTGTATAGAAAATAGTTTCTCAAAGTCATGAACGATGCCTTCGGAATAACTATAGTTTAGAGGCCTGAAGATAGTCTTTTCTGGAGTCCTAACCCAGTCTCTACATCAAAATATATTCTTCAAAATATATTTCATGTGTGTTAGAGGTCTATTTCCTATGTTGTGTATATATTATGATGTACTCTTGAACTGCTGTAATAAAGATGGCTTCAAAATATAGTGGCTTGGCCGAGCATGGTGGCTCTTGCCTGTAATCCTAGCACTTTAGGAGGCTAAGGCGGACAGATCACTTGAGCCCTGGAATTCGAGACCGGCCTGGGCAATATGGTGAAACCCTGTCTCTACTAAAAATACAAAAATTAGCTGAGTGTCATGGCACACGTCTGTACTCTCAGCTGCTTGGGAGGCTGAGGTGGGAGGATCACTTGACACTGGGAGGTCAAAGCTGCAGTGAGCCTTGATCATGCTACTGCACTCCAACCTGGGTGACAGAGCAAGACCCCATCTCAAAACAAATAAATAAATAAGCAAAATACAGTGGCTTAAACAAGCTATAAGTTTCTATTTCTCTTTCATCATAGTTCAGAGATGAGCTGTTACCAGAAACGGGTTTATTGCTCACCTGTTGCCTGTTTTTGTAAATAAAATTTTGTTGGAACACATGATGCTCATTTATTTATGTGTTATTTATGGCTGCTTTATCACTATAATGGTAGAATTGAATAGTTGTGACAGAGGCTATGTGGCCCACAAAATTGAAAATAATTACTATCTGGCGCTTTACCAAAAAAGTTTGCCAAACTTTGCTCTTGGACATTGTCATCTTCATGATTAAGCTAACTCACACAAGATTATGTTCACATTGTGGCCTGTGGGAGGAAGAGACAGAGGATGTGGAGGGCAAGCATATGGAAGCATGATCTTGAAGTCACATACATCACTTCTGCTCACATTCCACTGGACAAAATTCAGTTACACAATTATACCTAGCACAAAGGATGTTAGGAATTGTGGTCACTAACTGGGTGACCATGTGCTCAGCAAAAATTTCGATTGTATTCCTAAAATGATGAAGTAGGGAAAAGTCACTGGAGGGCATTTCATAATCTGTGCCTCAGTCTGTTCCTCTGGTTACCCATTATCCCTTTATCCTTTTTCCTACTTTTAGAAAACACATAGCCTTTGTCCAAGGAAGACAGCCCGAAGCCCCGTCTAGTTACTAGTAACTGGATGGGTTATTACTGGAGGTGATTCCGGATCTCTATATGATGTATATTCCTCTCCATTAGATATGTATTGTGGCTTTTCATGGGCCAGTGACTCAAAATACGAGTTATTTACCCGTTATCATAACTCCCTTGCCTTCACCATACACCCAATATACAATGATGGAATAGGAACAGGATAACTCTCATTTGGAAAAATGAAAAATACATAGCAGTCGTTGGTCCACAGCAGTTATCAAATCCTCCTCGTTAGGTAGGAATTGCAATGATTCCCTGCTATATAATAGAATACTACCTCAGTTAGACCTTCTGGCTGTCCCTGGTTCTGCTACTGCACACTCCAGAGAAGTGCAATAAGGGAGTAAATCCCTTGTTCATTGTCCTTCAAGACACCTGACATTATTTTCTGGGAAGTTCTTCTTCATTCAGTTTTCTCTGTGAGTTGGGCTTTGGAGACTGCCTTCTTTGGCATAACTTTGACAACCCACTTCCTGCTGGTGCAGGATTGAGGGCACAAATATCCCAATCATCAGTCGCTGGCTTTTCAAGGCCAGGTTTGTGGTTTGTTTAGAAATACAATTCCTTCAAATACTTACTAAGCTTCTGGGCTGTTTGCTTGCAATCAGCTTTGGGTTGGATTAATCATACTCATAGATTTCTTCTAGATATAGAAACTTTTCTTCTATTATTTACTGGCTTTTGTGCTTAGCCTATCTCTCTTGCCTCGATTTAATACTGGCTATCTTGGGGCCAGCTGAAACTAAAGCAGCACGTTTGATCTTTGACACTGAGTTGCTTCAGGGTGATAATCTCATTTTCTGTTTTGGGGGAATACAAAAGAAGTTGGCTTTCAACACTCTGACCCTTTCAGACCATCTTTTTTAAGGGTTAGTTGGTGTGTTGTCAGTATTCCAAGTTATTGTAGGAAACAGTTTACTAAATGTTGTGTTTCCAGCCTGCAGTATCTGTTTCTCTGCTACCCACTATCCTTTTGCTAAGCTAGCATCTCATATTTTAATATTTTTAAACAGCAACATTCTACCTGCACTTAATAATTCCTGTATCGATTAGGATACAGGTTAAACTGCTATAACAAAAAGGTCCAAAAAACACAGCGGACCCCCCCAAAATAGAAGTTTATTTTTCTCTCCCATCCTAGCCTGAGGTGAGCTTTTCAGGGCTGGTGGAAGTGTTTTATTCCACGAGGCCATCTTGGGATTCAGGTTCGTTCTTTTCTTTTCTTTTCTTTTCTTTTCTTTTCTTTTCTTTTCTTTTCCTTTCTTTCTTTTCTTGCTGTTCTTAGTGTGTTCTCATTTGCATGACTGAAGCTGGCTTATACTATCGTGACCATGTTCCAGTGAATAAGAAGGAAAAAGCCAGGAATAGAGAATGAGACATTTCCTTTTCAAAATATGACTTAGGGCCGGGTGCTGTGGCTCACGCCAATAATCCCAGCACTTTAGGAGGCTGAGGTGGGCGCATCACCTGAGATCAGGAGTTCGAGACCAGCCTGGCCAACATGACGAAAACCCATCTCTACTAAAGATACAAAAATTAGCCTGACATGGTGGCATGTGCCTGTGATCCCAGCTACTCAGGAGGCTGAGGTAGGAGAATCACTTGAACCCGAGAGGCGGAGGTTGCAGTGAGCAGAGATTGCGCCACTGTGCTCCATCCTGGGTGACAAAGCGAGACTCCATCTCCAAAAAAAAAAATACATATGTATATATGACTTAGGAGTTATGCATATCACTTACCAATGCTGATGTCCTGTTTGTCAAAACTTAGCCACTAACCAGGCCAGGCATGGTGGCTCATGCCTGTAATCCCAGCACTTTGGTAGGGCAAGGCGAGTAGATCACCTGAGGTCAGGAGTTTGAGACCAGGCTGGCCAACATGGGGAAACCCCATCTCTACTAAAAATACAAAAATTAGCCAGGCATGGTGGTGCATGCCTGTAATCTCAGCTACCTGGGGGGCTGAGGCAGGAGAATCACTTGAACCCGGGAGGCAGAGTTTGCAGTGAGCCACGAGATTGTGCCACTTCACTCCAGCCTGGGAGACAGAGTGAGACTCTGTCTCCAAAAAAAAAAAAAAAGTCTCTAGCTAGTTAGCTATGTTTCTAGGAAGAAGAGGAGCATATTGGAAATACTGGAAACTGGACAAGAGTCTGTCCCCATGTTTTTTTGTCTGCATGCATTTATGTCTGATGAGGTGAGGTTGCTTTTGATGCAAAGTGAAAAATACTCTTTTCTCCCAATTTTTCACTGAGTTTTTCATCCTTGTCCAGGGATATTGTGTAATAATCAGAAATGTGCTCTCATGTGGCTAAAAGCTTTTGATGGCTCTTATACACACTGAACAGTTGAGTCAGTGAGAGGCTCTAGTGGTCTAGCAGTTGGATAAGGTGAGATACTTATGTTTGCTTATCTCTCTTCTTTGAGTGTGCGGTGAAACTTGCCAAAATGGTGGGTTATGTGAGTGCTGGGACTGTGGAATACCTGTACAGCCAGGATGGCAGCTTCTACTTTCTGGAATTGAATCCTCGGCTACAGGTAGAGCACCCTTGTACAGAGATGGTGGCTGATGTCAATCTCCCTGCAGCACAGCTCCAGGTGAGTCTCCCTGATCTGGGTTGCAGAGCCTAGAAAAGTCAGAGAGGCCTGGAAAATGGGTTTAACCAGTGTGTGATAAGAGAAAAGCACCTCCTATCTGAGTCACACCTAATGGTCATTTCTCTTTCACGCTGTATGGGTTATGCATGTGTGGTTTGGTTTTCCTGATGTATTACAGACGTAGGAATGTTATTTTTTCTAGCCAGACACATCTGATATAATGTGTCATGTTTTAGAAATAAATGTTAATAACGTATGCTTTATTCAATTATTTAGCTATAGTAAACTTCACAACTTTGTATTATAATTATTCCCTACTCATTTTTTTTTTTTACTAGTGTTCTTTATTGAAATAATTCTGCATCAGAGATTAGTGGTTGAAGTTTTTCCTTACAAGAGTGTGGTAGCACACATATATTTTTATAATTTGTAAAGTGCTTGCTGTCAATATTATTGTCTTCTCTCAGTCCAGGAAACAAATACTATGGAAAGCAGTAATACTTAATGATAAGGCTTGATATTATTTTTATCTAACATTATTTGCCCACATCGAGAACACCTTCTGGGTTCCTATTAAAGATTAAAGATTTACTTACTTCCTCCAGTGGTTTGCAGGGATGGAAGAGATAATTATGACACAAGTAAGACTTTCTAGCTGTCTGTTTTTGGATAGCTATTAACATTTACTCCTCTGTTGGATATTTTCATTCTTATTTCGTGATGGAGAAATGACAACAGGGGAACTTGTGTCTGTTGCATTAGGAATGTGGGGACTTCTTTAGAAGTGGAGAATATTCTAACTACTTATCTGTAGTGATATATTGTATTTCAAGCAACTTAGAGTTGATGATTTTAGAATACAGGTTATAAAAATAGAATGTTTTAGGGAGCGGCTCCAAAAATAAAAATATTTTAGGTTATCTGATAGCCTCTACACTTTAAGGGAAGTAACTGAAAAATTAAAGATGTGTGTTTTATTACCTTTCAGATTGCCATGGGGATTCCTCTATATAGAATCAAGGATATCCGTATGATGTACGGGGTATCTCCCTGGGGTGATTCTCCCATTGATTTTGAAGATTCTGCACACGTTCCTTGCCCAAGGGGCCATGTTATTGCTGCTCGGATCACTAGTGAAAATCCAGATGAGGTAACCCATCACTTAAAAGGTTTATACCGCTTTTTAATGAACTTTAATGTTAAGACAGTATCTGAGAGTATACTTCTGAAATATCTTGGGACTTCCTCTGGAGTGGGAAATATAGAGGTTTCTCAGAGCAGATAAGTAAATGGTCGTTGCTTTATTGGTTACTTAATCCCACTTAAGTCACTATAGAGTCTTCAGTGGGTCTGTAGCACTGGGTCTTGGCCTTTATCATTTTCGTGTGTCTTCTCTGCTTCCATGTGTGATTAACACAGAACTTAAACAATATATAAATCTTCTCTTCCTTCGAAACATAATATGGTCTCTCATTCTTTATTCTCTAACAGGGTTTTAAGCCCAGCTCAGGAACAGTTCAGGAACTAAATTTCCGCAGCAATAAGAATGTTTGGGGATATTTCAGTGTTGCTGCTGCAGGGGGACTTCATGAATTTGCTGATTCTCAGTTTGGTCACTGCTTTTCTTGGGGAGAAAACAGAGAGGAGGCAATTTCGTGAGTATAATAGCATTTGATTGCATTTTACAAAATAAACTTGTGCTAATATTAAGTGAAGGTGTGAGCATGGGAATAGGAATCATCTGCTGTCAAAGTAATAATATGAACAACCTTTTTGAAGAAATTTTGAATATCTTTAATTGTACTTGCATTCATGTTGTATTAAATGATGTAGTGCTTGGAGATGTTTTTCTGTTTGTTGTTCTGAGCCTTTTGAAGTATTTTTCCTTTCAAGTATTTTTGATAAATATATAAAATTGATTGCTTTAAAGGTATCTTAGTTTTCCACAGGAACAGTATTGTTATTGAGGAGAGGTAGATTCTTGGCCAAGAACTAGGTATCAAATAAATCATAGACTTTTATTTTTTTCTTGTGAGAAGACTTAAAATCTATTAGCAATTTTCAAGTACACAATCTATTGTTATGAGCCATAGTCACCATGATGTACTCTTATAGTTATTTAAAATAATAAAATTATACTGCTCATATTATGAAAAGGACATAAAGAAACTGTCTACATTGCTAGTATAAGAGACCTTAGTGTGCTGTAAAATATATAACAGCTTATGCAAATATAACTGCTATATCATAAATGTTAGATAATATTCTATTAATCATAAACAATGAATATTAAATTAACAGCACTTTTGCTTGCCTAAAACATAGGGCTGAAGGAGGTAATTTTAACAGTTTAGGTCTTTTGGAATATCTATCCAAAATTGAAACTTGAACTAGTTCTTTTCTGTTTTTTAATGGTTTATTGCCTTGCATCAAACATTTAATACCATTCCCTTTACCTTTGAACTGTACACGGAGTAGGTAATTAATAAGTGTTTATTAGTATTAATTACTAGTAAATAGCATTTGTTTATTAGTAATTTCTTAATCCGAATATATGGTTATTTGTATTAATAAACACTTATTGATTAGTTTTATATTTTTATCAATTTCCTGAATTAATTTTAAGAGGCAGAGTCTTGCTCTGTCACCCAGGCTGGAATGCAGTGGTGCCATCATAGCTCACTGAAACCTCTTGGGCTCAAGCAATCCTTTTGCCTCAGCCTCTTGAATTGCTGGGACTGCAGGTGTGCATCACCATGTCCAGCTAATTTTAAATTTTTTGTAGAGATGGGGTCTCCCTTTGTTGCCCAGGCTAGTCTCAAACTCCTGGGCTCTAATGGCCCCACAAAGTGCTGGTATTATAGGCATGAGCCACTGCACCCAGCCTTGATTAGTTAGTTTTTAATATTATTTTTAGAAGTAGGGAAATCTCATTATTTCTCTATTTTGTCCTTTACATTTCTTCTCATTCTTCAAAACTGTAAGTGGAATTTTTCAAAATTAAAACACTGCTACCAGAAAAAAAATTGGTATGAAGTTGCCTTTTAAGTATATTCGCTGCCATATTATGCTCTGCAAAGTGAAAAAGGTTTACACTAGAGCTTGCACATTGTTGGCTTTCTGGTGAGTCTCAACGTACAGATGTGTTTTGATGGGCTCACAGAGTGTTAATTTTTTTAGTTTGACAATATTAAAAAATCAGGAGATTGAAATCAAAATATGGATTTCTGCTAGCTCTTAAAAGTAGGACTATAATGACAACATTGGTTTTACATTCTAGTTGTTAAAAGTTAGCTAATTTTGCCTGGGCACGGTGGCTCACACCTGTAATCACAGCACTTTGGGAGCCCGAGGCGGGCAGATCACTTAAGGTCAGGAGTTTGAGACCAACGTCACCAACATGGTGAAACCCCGTCTCTGCTGAAAATACAAAAATTAGCCAGGCGTGATGGCAAGTGCCTGTAATCCCAGCTACTCGGGAAGCTGAGGCAGGAGAATCACTTGAACCCAGTAGGCTGAGGTTGCAGTGAGCCAAGATCACGCCATTGCACTCCAGCCTGGGCAACAAGAGCAAAACTCTGTCTCAAAAAAACAAAAAACAAACAAAAAACAGCTAGTTTTGTGTGGCTGCTTCTTTTCGATGGGACATAAACTTTGTAGTTAACACAGCTCCTATTCAGTCTGCCTCACTCATTTATGTTCCCAGACTGGCCTCTGTTGGCATTTACGTTTAAGTCCTGATTTGGCAGACCACTGTGTATTTTCTTCAGGGAATGTCCTACAACCCAATCCAGAAGCCTTGTTCCTTATTTCTGACCAGCTCTGTACATTTGTCTACAGTACAAAGCTAGCTAGCTTAATTTTTAGCATGTTAAAAATACGTTGTCTACAATAAGTCTCCTTCTTGACACTATGCCAAAAGTTCATTCTTCAGCTTAGAGCTTTCTTTGTTTCTTATTTCTTCATTACATTAGGTCTATATCTCAGCTTGGGGTTTGGACTCTTGTTTGCCAGAATGCCCCAACTCATATATTCCAGTATATTCCAGTATAATTTCCCATGGGTCATAATCTAAATACCATGAGAACAGGACTGTGTCTTGTTACTGCTATATCCCCTGAACATAGTAAGCATTCAGTAAACATTGGTTGAATGGATTAGCCACTCATTCCTATTCTTATACCTCTGCTTCAATCATACCATTCCCTGAACTCAAGCTGTATTTTCCTTTTTTTTTGAGACAGAGTCTTGCTCTGTCGCCCAGGCTGGAGTGCAGTGGCACGATCTCAGCTCACTGTAGCCTCTTCCTCTTGGGTTCAAGTGATTCTCCTGCCTCAGCTTCCTGAGTAACTGGGATTACAGGCACGTGCCACCATGCCCGGCTGATTTTGTCAATCTGTATTTTCTTCCCTCTGCTTCTTTATTCTTGCTATTTCTTCTGTTCATTCATTTATTCTTTTTTTTTTTTTTCTGACGTGGAGTGCCCACCACCACACCCAGCTAGTTTTTGTATTTGTAGTGGAGACGGGTTTCATCATGTCAGCCAGGCTGGTCTCGAATTCCTGACCTCAAGTGATCTGCCCACCTCGGCCTCCCAAAGTGCTGGGATTACAGGTGTGAGCCACTGTGCCAGGCCCATTCATTTGTTCTATTCAACAAATATTTACTGAGTATCTACTATCTACTGGTTCTGGCAATACAGTGAGGTCCAAAATAGAATCTCTGTCCTCACAAAACTTTACAATCCAGAGGGTGTAAGACAATTGGCAGTTAAAATACAATGTATTAAGTATGATGATAGTCAGATTATTTAAGGGCATTATAGGATCATACAGATGAGTCAACTAACTCAGTCTAGAGGGGTTCTGGGAAGGTATCCCAGAAGACAGTGACGTCTAGATTGATAATTGAAGTTTGTAGAAGTAAGTCAGGTCAAAGGAGGACATAGAAAGGAGGACAGAGGTGGGCAACAGAATAATATTTTAGGCTGAGGGAATGCCTGGACCACCTGGGATATGATTCCTCTCACAGTTATAATTATCAGCTATACTTTAGCCCATGTCAGATTCCACATTTTTCATGAAACTGTAGGGAAATGAATTTCTCCCTTTTTATATCCTCTCCAGAACTTTGTGTAAGTATTCTGACTGGCATTGATGATATTCTGCCATATATTTTGAAAATGATTATTGTATTTATGTTCTTTCTTCCTTACAGTCATAGTATGTGTCTTATTAATATGAGGTACATAATTAGTATTTGTTGAAGTAAGTACCTGTCCCATGCGGGATAGACACTGGGCATAAATATACAGAAAAGCCCCATAGTATTTGAAATTCTGCTAAAATTGGATCACTTTGCACTTAACTGGGAAGTAATAAAAGTAATGAGCAAATCATTGCATAGATATCCAAAATGCAGTTTAAAAAAAACACTGTCACATGCAGTGTCAGGCTGATATATGACTGCACCCAGAGAGTTGCTTCACTGTATGGAAATCTTTAAATTAAGCACTTGGGAAAATTCATTGAACTATATACTTAAAATAAGCATATTTTATTGTATATAAATTATACATAAAATAAATAAGGTATAAGGATAGGGAGAATTAATGCCCTAATTCTTGTTAGCCAACAATAAATGAATGGAATAAGGGAAACTTAGTAAATAAAAGCTGAGAGTGGTTTGCATATAATTTGTTATAATTTGTTCTGTACTCATTATAATGAAATGTTTCTGATTTGCTGATGTTCTTATGGTAATATCAGTTAGAATTCATACGTTTTCTGACTTTTTGCAAATTTTCCTCTCTTGAATGCACATGAATGAGCACACTTAACATGTGCACCCTTATTTGTTTTTGGAACTGCCTCTCTCCCTCTCAAGATTCCAAAGGAATGAAACAGTTCTTTCTTTTATTTTTATTTTTATTTTTTTGTGGGGGACAGAGTCTCACTCAGTTGCCCAGGCTGGAGTGCAGTGGTGTGATCTCGGCTCACTGCAAGCTCCGCCTCCTGGGTTCACACCATTCTCCTGCCTCAGCCTCCCGAGTAGCTGGGACTACAGGCGCCCGCCACCATGCCTGGCTAATTTTTTGTATTTTTAGTAGAGACAGGGTTTCATCATGTTAGCCAGGATGGTCTCGATCTCCTGACTTCGTGATCCGCCTGTCTTGGCCTCCCAAAGTGTTAGGATTACAGGTGAGCCACCACGCCTGGCCAAACAGATCTTTAAAATGATTGAAAAACATTATAAGTGTTTGTTGCTGAAACAGATTGACTTCTGTTCTTCTCCCAGAAACATGGTGGTGGCTTTGAAGGAGCTGTCTATTCGGGGTGACTTTCGAACTACAGTTGAATACCTGATCAAATTGTTAGAGACTGAAAGCTTTCAGATGAACAGAATTGATACTGGCTGGCTGGACAGACTGATAGCAGAGAAAGTACAGGTGTGTATTTCTCCACTTGCACAAACAGATGCTGGGATTGGGTTTTTATAGACTTGTGTGCTCAATCCCTGTCACTAAATGAAATTTTTTGATTCTAATGTAAATTGTTCTTGATCTACCTGGAAAAATCTAGGAGTCAGTGTAATTTTAGCACTCTGATGGTTCCTGTGCTTGTGTAACACAGTCATTTTATGTTCTAGCATTACTTCCTGAGGTATATTTGAAGAGAGGCATGCAGAGATTGAATTACTTTCTTTTTCTTCATTTAATGTTAAATCTAGTCCATAGTTGCCAACTTCTGTATCTACCAGATGCTGAAGAGAGAGGCCTCATTTAGATCAAGAGTTATCACTTATTCCTTAATTCCTGGGGCTATGCTAAATTATCCAAGATTTTGTATAAAATTGTTAGATTCATATAATTTGGAGGTCCAAATTTTGGCTATACACCGTTTTTCTTTGAGATTATCAGTAGCCAAATCGCTGTGTCTTTTTAAATTTATTTCTGTCAGAAGCCTATTTTTGAGCTACTCAATGATTGGCTCAGTGGAAGTCTTAGGGAGAGAGAAGAAGAAAGTTGTTTTTCATTTCTCTTCAAATGGTGAAGTTGTTTTTCATTTCTCTTCAAATTCTAAAAGTGAGTGTGTTCGTTTTTATCTAAAAAATCAGTTGGGCAGTGAGAATGGAGATTTTCATTGCTAGCTGTTTCATCACAACAAATTTGAGCCTGATTTCATTTGAGAGGCTGTGGTGCCAAGTGACCATGCATTCGATCTGCCCTCTTTTTCCTCCTTTCAGGCTGAGCGACCTGACACCATGTTGGGGGTTGTGTGTGGGGCCCTCCACGTGGCAGATGTGAGCCTGCGGAATAGCATCTCTAACTTCCTTCACTCTTTAGAAAGGTAGGCTTTGTTTCTTGTAGGCTACACAAACTAATCAATGGTCCTGAGTACAGGGACTGAAGCTCAAAGACCCATTTATTCTTCTGTCCATTCCTGGCAGCTTATGAGTATGGTGGCAAGAAAGAGAGGGGATGTTGATGTTTATGGCAAATTATCTGGGGAGTCTAACTGCAGATTCTAGACGTTAACTTATACCACAGTTAGAACAGGTTGCCTCTTTAAAAACTGGAATCCAGCTGCAGTAGATATTCTGTCCTGTATAAGTATCAAATCTCTCCAAATCCTGGTGATAAAAATCTGGTATTTCTCCCTAGCAGTGAACCCTAAATATTTCATGTATTACCTGCACCACCTTTCAGAAATAAATAATTAAGGCTGATATTCAGGATGACCTTATGAGTCTTTCAAGTAGAGGGTCAGACATCTATAGGGCTAAACTAATTTCTAATGCTGATTGAAGAGACTAAGCTCTGCCTTTGAGTCCCCAGAGGAATGTTCCAAGTGGCTAATCATTTTAAAGCACTTTAATCACAGGCACTTTTATTTCCTTCTGTGTTGTTAGACTTACATCAGTTCCCTTTTGAGGTATCTGAAAGAAAGAAAAGAAACAAAATTTAAAAATTGAACTGAGATTTCCGAGTTATTCAAGTCCTATGATAAGTATCTTTCACTATGTTACTCTCATGTTGTAAAACCTTCAGCAGCTTGGCGTTTCTCTTCTGTATCAAATCTAAATCCCTTGGCGTGACTTTCAACTCCCTGTATACATGGGCTGTTTTTTACCAATCCAGTCTTATTTATTTCTGTTCTGCAACGTATAATCTGTAACCTAGTTAAATAGTTTTCTTATTGGTGTACAAATATGTCAAATGCATTTTCCTCTACAAGCCCCCCGCCCTACCTTTTAAAATGCTTTTGTTTTTTACTTATTTTATTTTTTTATTATTATTATTATTTTTTGAGACAGAGTCTCGCACTGTTGCCCAGGCTGGAGTGCAGTGGCGCGATCTTGGCTCACTGCAAGATCCGCCTCCCGGGTTCACGCCATTCTCCTGCCTCAGCCTCTCGAGTAGCTGGGACTACAGGCACCTGCCACCACGCCCGGCTAATTTTTTTTGTATTTTTATTAGCGACAGGGTTTCACCATGTTAGCCAGGATGGTCTCAATCTCCTGACCTTGTGATCCACCCGCCTCGGCCTCCCAAAGTGCTGGGATGATAGGCGTGAGCCACCGTGCCCGGCCGCCCGGCCTTTTTTAAGACTCTCAAAGTTTCAGTTGCTAGGAGTAGATATGCTTACACTGAAGTTTTATAATTTTTTCACGTTTAATCTTTATCTTTTTTTTTGAGATGGAGCCTTGCTCTGTCACCAGGCTGGAGTGCAGTGGCGTGATCTCTGCTCACTCTAACCTCCGCCTCCCGGGTTCGAGGGATTCTCCTGCCTCAGCCACCTGAGTACCTGGGACTACAGGCACACGCCGCCACGCCCAGCTCATTTTCGTATTTTTAGTAGAGACGGAGTTTCAACATGTTGGCCAGGATGGTCTCGATCTCTTGACCTCGTGATCTGCCCTCTTTGGCCTCCCAAATAGCTGGAATTACAGGCGTGAGCCACTGCGCCCAACCTTAATCTTTATCTTTAAGAACAGTTAACACATTTATGTGGTTCAAAATTCAAAAGGCACAAAAAAGATAAGCAGTGAAAAGTCTCTGTCTTACCTCTGTTCCTTGGCCATCCAGTTTCCGTCCCCTATAGTAAATTCATATTACCAGTTTCTTTTCTAACCTTCCAAAGATATCCTAAACTTACATGAACATATACATGTGCATTAGTCTGTTCTCACACTGCTAATAAAGACATACCCAAGACTGTCTAATTTATAAAGGAAAGAAGTTTAATTGAGTCACAGTTCCAGATGGCTGGGGAGGCCTCACAATCATGGCAGAAGGCAAAGGAAGAGCAAAGTCACATCTTTCGTGGTGGCAGCCAAGAGAGAAAATGAGAGCCAAGTGAAAGGGGTTTCCTCTTATGAAATGATCAGATCTTGTGAGACTTATTCACTACCATGAGAACAGCATGGGGGAACCGCCTCCATGATTCAAGTATCTCCCACCGGGTCCATCCTACACCACATGAGAATTATGGGAGCTACAGTTCAAGATGAGATTTGAGTGGGAACACAGCCGAACCATATCAACATGTAATATTTGTTTCTTCCCACCTCCTGGTTTTTTAAAACTCAAATGGTAGCATGCTGTGAAGCTGTTCTTTACCTTGCTTTTTAATTCAACAGTATATTTTTTAAGGTGTTTTTTAGTTCACATCTTTTTAATGTCTGTATGTTTTGTTCCACATGTGAAAACATGCACAACATCACTAATCATTAAGTAAATAAAATCAAAACCATGATGAGATATCACCTCACACCCATTAGGATGCCCACTGTCAAAAAACAGAAAATAGCAAGTATTGGCAAGTACGTAGAGAAATTGGGACACTTGTGCACTCTTGATGGGAATGTAAAATGATGCAGCCACTATTGAATAATGGTATTGCAATTACTGAAAAAATTAAAAATAGAATTACCATATGATCTGGTAATACCCACTTCTGGGTGTTCTGAAAGAACTGAAAGCAGGGTCTGAAAGATACTTGCACAGCCACATTCATAGGAGGATTATTCACAGTAGCTAAAAGATGGGAGCAACTCAGATGTTGGTTGATGGATGACTGCATAAACAAAATGTGGCATATACATACAATAGAGTATTATTCAGCCTTAAAGAGGAAGGAAATTCTGACACATGCTAAAACATAGGTGAATCTTAAGGACATTAGGGCAAGTGAATTAAGCCTGTCACAAAAAGACAAATACTATATGGTTTTACTTATATGAAGTATGAAGACTAGTCAGACTCATAGAACTAGAAAGTAGAATGATGGTTACCAGGAACTGAGGGGAGGGGGAAATTGGGAGTTGTTAATGGGTATAGAGTTTCACTTTTGCCAGATGAAAAAGTCCTGCAGATCGGTTGCAGAATAGTGTTAATATCCCCAACACTATAGAACTGTGCATTTTGTAATGGTTAAGATGGCAAATTTAATGTAATGTATATTTTACCCTAATTTAAAAAAATCCATTATAAGATTCATAATTGATGTGATCAATTCCTTACAAATGATCATTTAAGTATTTAGGTTGTTTCTAGTCTTTTGTTATTCTAGGAAGTGCTACAATCAATAATCTTTTAGATTCTCTTATTAACTGTTAGAACTTTGTAGTAAGTTTCTCTCTCATTGTTGTTCTTTCAGGGGTCAAGTTCTTCCTGCTCATACACTTCTGAATACAGTAGATGTTGAACTTATCTATGAGGGAGTCAAGTATGTACTTAAGGTATGCAGAACCCCATTGGAGCTTGCACCTTACTTTTTTAGCTATCTTTCTTTAGGTTGAGAGGCAGGAGAAAAAGTTTGATTTAATGCAGGGATGGGGGTATTAGTGAAATTACTGTTATTATTTGTGTCAGTGTCCTGAAGCAGCATTTGTTGTTCTATGAAAATCTTTTTTGTTGTTCTTCAACTTCACATATACCGCCAAGAGATAAAGGAGAGAAAGGGAACAACCACAGTTGGGAAAAACAACTAAGGTTGCCCTCTTTGCTGATAGTAGGACTGAGCCATGTCCATAGACACTGTACAAATAGCATCGGTGTCATGAATTTTCTTCCTCTTGACAGATCTTTCTTACCTGTATTTTTGAAGCATCCAAATTTCATTTGGAGCTGTACCTGGAAGGGACACACTGATCCTCATTCTCATTCCCTACAGGTGACTCGACAGTCCCCCAACTCCTATGTGGTGATCATGAATGGCTCATGTGTAGAAGTAGATGTACATCGGCTGAGTGACGGTGGACTGCTCTTGTCCTATGATGGCAGCAGTTATACTACGTATATGAAAGAGGAAGTGGATAGGTAAGTGGCTGAGGTCCATTTGCTGGTCATCCTATTAGCCTTTTCTCTTATTAGTTACTAGCTCTTGGGATTTTCCCAGGCTTTTTTTGGTACTCATTTGTAGTTAAAAAAAAAAAAAATAGTACATGCACTTAACAAAAATATCAAGAGTGTAAAAGTGTTTATAATTAAAAACATGTCTCCCTACCACTCCAGTGTATGTGGACAATGAAAAATAAGTTCCCCTTTTTATAAGTAACCATTGTTAAAAGTTTCTTATATATTTGAGTAGAAATTTTATATGCATATACAAGTTACACTCATGTACATACTGTTTTTCTTTAAATACATTCACAAATGTGGCTGGGCACGGTGGCTCACGCCTGTAATTCCAGCACTTTGGGAGGTCGAGGCAGGTAGATCACCTGAGGTCGGGAGTTCAAGACTGGCGTGGCCAACGTGGTGAAACCGTCTCTACTAAAAATACAAAATTAACCAGATGTGGTGGCTTATGCCTGTAGTCCCAGCTACTTGGGAGGCTGAGGCAGGAGAATCACATGAACCTGGGAGGTGGAGGTTGCGGTGAGCCGAGATCATGCCATTGCACTCCAGTCTGGGCAACAAGAGCAAAACTCCATCTCAAAAAAAAAAAAAAAAAGAAATTCACAAATGTTCAACACCAGTTATGGTGTTATGAGAATGAAATAAATTAACATGTTGAAAATGTGTAGAACATTGCCACAACATAGCTAGGCTTCAAGAAATGTTAGCGATTACGTCATCAGTATCTTTGTGTGTGTGTTTTTAAATGGTGGTACCTGTTATTTTTAATAGTCATGTAGTATTCCATTATATGATTATACTATATTTAATCTAATCCTTATTGAAGGAAATTTTTGTTAATTGACATTATAAACAAAGATGCAGTGAATGTGTGTGTGTGTGTGTGTGTGTGTGTATAATAAAGTTTTCAGGATTTTTTTTTCTTTGAAGGTTGACATTCTCTACCATTCTCATTTACATCCTGAGGTGCTTTCTTAGCTTACATACTTCCATTTGTCTCCTAGATATCGCATCACGATTGGCAATAAAACCTGTGTGTTTGAGAAGGAAAATGACCCATCAGTGATGCGCTCACCTTCTGCTGGGAAGTTAATCCAGTACATTGTAGAAGATGGAGGTCATGTGTTTGCTGGCCAGTGCTATGCTGAGATTGAGGTCAGGGTGGTGAAAGGACTGTGGGATCATGGGAGGGGAAGGTAGGAAAAGGGTTGGCTGGGATGGACTAGGACTGAAAAGTTACAGAAAGGAGGCTGGGCACAGTGGCTTGTGCCTGTAATCCCACCACTTTGGGAGGCTGAGGCAGGAAGATCGCTTGAGCCCAGGAGTTCGAGACTAGCCTGGGCAAGATGGTGAGACCCTGTCTCTATGAAAAATTAAAAACTTAGCGGCGTACAGTGGCACATGCCTGTAGACCCAGCCACTCTGGCGGCTAAGGCGGGAGGATCCCTTGAGCCCAGGAATTCAAGGCGGCAGTGAATGGAGATTGTACCACTGTACTGGAGTGGTACAATTTGTGGCCTGCACCACAAATCAAGACCGTATTTCTAAAAGATTAAAAAAAAAGTAACAGATTGGAAATAAGGATGAAAAAGAAATATCAGTTGGCTTAATTAGAAGTGCGAACCTTAAGATTTTTAAAACACATAAAAACACTTTGGCAAATGAGGAATCTCTAGCTCTAAAAATAGATACTAGGCAATAGCACTTGTTGAATGTTAGGTGTCCTAACTGCTGGTTATCCAGAGAAAATACATGGAGGTGAGGCACAAAACAGACAAGTAATGTCATGTGATTAAGAGAGCTAAGCATAGAGTGCAGAGGATCACCTAACCCAAATCAAGCTAAGCTTGTATGGGAAGATATTCTGAAAGAAGAGACATTTGATCTTAGTTTTGAAAGACAGATAGTGATAGAGCAGGTGAAGAAGGGCGGGGAAGAGTGCTTAAAGTTGAAGGAATAGCAGGTACAAAGAAGCAAGACAGCACAGTGTATTTAGGGAACTGCAAGTATGTGTTGGTGTGGCTTGAGAATAGAGTAAGGTTTAATGGGGAGGGACAAGCAAAGATGCTAAAGAAGTAATGTGAGATCTTGAATGTGAGGTTATGAAGGATCTTATAAGCCATACTAGTAAGTTTACACTATCCTGGAGGCAGCGGGTAATCTCTGAAAGATTTAAGTGGAAAAGTAGTATGATGAGATTTGGGGTCTAGAAAGATTGCTTTTCGTGACCTTGTGGGAGGTATGTAGCAAGTAGGGAGATCTCTTAGGGGGTCTTTGAAGTACTTTGGACCAGAAATGAAGAAGGCATAAACTGAAGAGATGGCAAGAGAGGAAGATTTTTGAGAAAGGTTTAGAACATATGCCTGGCTGGGTTGGTAATTGGTAGGTAAGGGAGAAAGAGGAGTGAAGAATAATCCTTAGGTTTTGGCCTGGATGTCTTATATTGGATTCACTGGTATGAGGATATTAATTGTTCCTTACTTTCTAAGTACAAAACAAATATAATCACAAATTATGCCAAAATGGTTTTAAAAGTTAGAAATGGGAAATGTCAATAACTGTTAATAATTCCTAAAGTGAGGTACTGAGAGATTTTCTAATTGCCTGCTTTGATAGTCCCTAGGAGATGTTGGTAAATTCCCATTTTTTCTTGGTCAAATTAGGTGTGGTCCAACTTAGATGCTAAGGGAAAAATTTACCTCTTTTAAGCATTCACCTGTGTAAAGAGAGATAAATCTGAGTCTAATTTATTTTTCACTATAGGTGATGAAGATGGTAATGACCTTAACAGCTGTGGAGTCTGGCTGTATCCATTACGTCAAGCGACCTGGAGCAGCTCTTGACCCTGGCTGTGTACTAGCCAAAATGCAACTGGACAACCCCAGCAAGGTTCAGCAGGTGAGTAGGAAGGTACTCCAAATATTGCTCTCTAAGAGCTAAAGAACTTGGTGGTTTGGAGAGGCAAGTGATTTCAATGCTTGGTTTGCCAGTGTTTTCTTTAGCTTTGTCCCCTATTAATCTTATGCCTTGTATTTGTACCTGTAGTATTATGGAACTAGAGTTTGCAAGAGTTACTGTAATACTAAGATTCTGTAATTTCCTTATGATGTTTCCTCCATTGACTTCTCTCCTGGTAGCTGGGTATGATGTCTCGATTTTGAATGATAACTCTTAAGTTGCAGTGGTGTGTTTATACCTTAGATCAAAAGTAGTAGATGACTTGATCTCTTGTTGGGGTTGACAGGCTGAACTTCACACAGGTAGTCTGCCACGGATCCAGAGCACGGCACTCAGAGGCGAGAAACTCCATCGAGTGTTCCATTATGTCCTGGATAATCTGGTCAACATAATGAATGGATACTGCCTTCCAGATCCTTTCTTTAGCAGCAAGGTATGAATCACGTCTCCTGGGGAAGGGATGTACAAATGGGATACATATTCTCCAAAATAGTTCCAAGTCTCATAATGATTGTTTAAGAGGGAGGAAAAGAAAGCTGTTTGGCCTAGAACTCTTTCACCTTCAGTTGTGGGACTTGAGGTCTTTAAATCCATGTTTCTTATCCTTGCCATGGACTTCACATTTAATTGTGATTACTCCTTTTTTTTTTTCCTCGAGACGGTCTTGCTCTGTTGCCCAGGCTGGAGTGCAGTGGCTCAAACTCAGCTAACTGCAACCTCCACCTCCTGGGTTCAAGTGATTCTCCTGCCTCAACCTCCTGAGTAGTGGGGATTGTAGGCACGTGCCACCAGGCCTGGCTAATTTTTTTTTTTTTTTTTTTTAGTAGAGGCGGGGTTTCACCATGTTGGCCAGACTGGTCTTGAACTCCTGACTTTGTGATCTGCCTGCCTTGGCCTCCCAAAGTGCTGGGATTATAGGCATGAGCCACTGTGCCCGCCCGTGATTAGTCCTTTTTAAACTGGAGAATAGGGGGATTATTAGATGCTTATGTTGCAATTTCAAAGTACTCTATGATAGTTGGCCCACACCTGTGATCCCACCACTTTGGGAAGCTGAGATGGAAAGATCGCTTGAGGCCAGGAGTTTGAGACCAGCCTGATCAACATAGTGAGACCCTGTATCTATTGAAAATTATATAAATTTTTATTGAAAAGAAGTAGTATATGATAGTGAATTCAGATATAGTTGACTCTTGAACAATACAGGTTTGAACTGTGTGGGTCCACTTATATGTGGATTTTTTCAGCCAAACATGGATCAAAATTACAGTATTGATGAGATATGGAACCCACAACTATTTCTATACATGGGTTCCGTAGGGCTCAAGTATGTGCAGATTTTCATATATGAGTGGTGGTTCTGGAACCAATTTCCCACGTATACAGAATGACAACTATATATCTTTTTATTTGGGGGATTGTGTTAACTTGGGTCCTATTTTACCAATGCTTTCTTTTTAGGTAAAAGACTGGGTAGAGCGATTGATGAAAACCCTCAGAGATCCCTCCCTGCCTCTCCTAGAATTGCAAGATATCATGACCAGTGTGTCTGGCCGCATTCCCCCCAATGTGGAGAAGTCTATCAAGAAGGAAATGGCTCAGTATGCTAGCAACATCACATCAGTCCTCTGTCAGTTTCCCAGCCAGCAGGTATTTATAGGATAACACTGTATTTTTTTCTGGCTACCAATGCCGGAGTTTATGTTGTAGGATTCCTTCCTATTTGGATCCTCCTTACTTTTTGGATGTTGTGCTTATATACTTTTAAGCATTGTATTCCTCACAAAACTGCCTCAGGGTACAAACCCAACAGTGAAAGTACTGTATGTGAAGGATAAAGTATCCGTAGTTATGAGAAAAGCACACTTGGATCATGTATACCGTATAGCTTTGTTCCTGGGGCTATTCCCTAATTAGAGGTATTTTCATTAATTGAAAATAGAGTGATATTAGTTGATTGATTTATTGATTCATTCATTCATTGATTTAGAGATGGAGTCTAGCTCTGTCACCAGGCTGGAGTGCAGTGGCTGATCTCGGCTCACTGCAACCTCTGCCTCCCGGGTTCAAGCAATTCTCCTGCCTCAGCCTCCTGAGTAGCTGGGATTACATTCACACGCCGCCATGCCAGCTAATTTTTGCATTTTTAGTAGCCACGGGGTTTCACCATGTTGGCCAGGATGGTCTCGATCTCCTGACCTCATGATCCGCCCACCTTGGCCTCCCAAAGTGCTGGGATTACAGGCGTGAGCCACCGTGCCCAGCTGTTTATTTATTTATTTTTGAGACAGGGTCTTGCCCTGTCTCCCAGGCTGGAGTGCAGTGGTGTGGTCATGGCTCGCTGTAGCCTTGACCCCATAGGCCCAATGGCTCATCCCACCTCAGCCTCCAAAGTAGCTGGGACTACAGATGTGCATCACTATGCCCAGCTAATTTTAAAAAAAATTTTATAGAGATGGGGGTCTTGTTATGTTGCCTAGGTTGGTATTGAACTTATGGGCTCAAGCTATCCTCCCTCCTTGGCCTCCCAAAGTGCTGAGGTTACAGGTGTGAGCCACCACACATGGCCTATTGGTAGTTTTATTTTCAGAGACATTCTTACTACCTTGGCAGCATCTTTACTCTTTACCCATAAAGCAGATGTACGTGTAGGGAATATAGATAGATAAGTGGGGAGTGAAGTTTGGATCTTGACCTTGAACAGATCTTGGTAAGATGATAGTTTTTGTAATGTAGTCATTAATTCATCTGGGAAAGGGTGACAAGGGATGAAATCTGCTTGCTTATTTAGCATGATCCTCTATATAGACTATGCCTAGTAACTTCCAGCTGCTGCCAACATGTGAGAGATAGGAATTGCCATGTTATAACAAGAAGATTCCTACTGGTCGTGCTATAGAGGCTGATGCTTTGGGGCATTTTGTTGGGTTGGGCCTCATTTTTTTCCCTTTTTTATGCCTTAGATTGCCAACATCCTAGATAGCCATGCAGCTACATTGAACCGGAAATCTGAACGAGAAGTCTTCTTTATGAATACTCAGAGCATTGTTCAGCTGGTACAGAGGTAGTAACTTGTAACTCCAGATTCCCAGACCTGTCCATACTCATGTCTTCCTTTCTTTCAAGTGGTCACAAAAAAATTTACCTCGGATTTGACTTCAAGAAATTAGAAAGCACCTTATATCTTAGAAAGTACCTTGTCTTTTCTAAATATCTTAGAATTGTGAGCTAACTCTCATGCTCAATATTTCTGACTTCTTAATATTCTGTATTTTTTTCTGTCAATTATTTATTATTATTATTATTTTTTGAGACAGAGTCTCACTCTGTTGCCCCAGCTGGAGTGCATTGGCTCAATCATGGCTCATTGCAGCCTCAACTTCCCGAGGCTCAGGTGGTCCTCCTGTTTCAACCCCTCTGAATAGCTGGGACTACAGCTGTGCACCACCATGTCCAGCTAATTTTTGTATTTTTAGAAGAGGTGGGGTTTTGCCATGTTGCCCAGGCTTATCTCAAACTCTTGGGCTCAAATGATCCACCTGCCTCGGCCTCCCAAACTATTGGGATTACAGGCATGAGCCACTGTGTCCAGCCTGTCAATTAATAAGGCACAGAAATTTTGTTGTTTTCTTTTTCCTTTCCATTTTGATGAAGCTCCGAATTTTTCTTCTGTCACAGGGCCCAGTATGACATTTTTTCTTCTTAGCTTATGGAGCCTATTATATTAGGTTGGTGCAAAAGTAATTGTGGTTGTTGCTATTAATACTAAAGGCATATTCACAGAGCATATTTATTTATTTATTTATTTATTTTGGAGACAGGGTCTCACACTGTCATCCAGGTTGTAGTACAGCAGCACAATCTCAGCTCACTGCAACCTCTGCCTCCCAGGCTCAAGCAATCCTCCCACCTCAGCCTCTTGAGTAGCTGGGACTACAGTCACATGCTACCACGCTTGGCTAATTTTTTTGTATTTTTTGTAGATAAGAGGTTTTGCCATATTGCCTAGGCTGGTCTGGAGCTCCTAGACTCAAGTGATCCTCCTGCCTTGGCCTCCCAAAGTTCTGGGATTGCAGATGTGAGCTACGGCACCCAGCCTCACAGAACACTTTTAACTTTAAGATACTTATAAATTTTTCAGATATCTCAGCCATTTCAAGAGTACGGTAATAATTTCTACTTAGCAGTAGGAACTGAATCAAGGTGTTGGTAGGTGGGGCTATGCAGGGTTTTGTTGTCTTTTCTTCTTTATTAAAAAAGATCTTGTCTATAGTGAGATTTCTTTTAGGCTTAGAATTTAAGTTAATTTTGTAGTTCATTTTAGGCTGTTCTTTATTCAGAGGGAAAGCAGTTCAGTGAAATGTCGTGGAGGTAAATTTGGCCTTTGGGTTTATTGCTTAATCGTGTTGGATTGTCAGGTTTTTCAGTGGAGCCTTTCTATTTGCCTAGGTACCGAAGTGGCATCCGAGGCCACATGAAGGCTGTGGTGATGGATCTGCTCCGGCAGTACCTGCGAGTAGAGACACAATTCCAGAATGGTAAGCCTCTTCCTGAGGACTCTCTAGCTAAGAAAGCCTTGATTCTGATAACCAACCCAAACTATCGCTATAGGACTGTGTAAGAGCTAAGCCCCCTCCTGTCAACAACACTTCCCATTAATAAACAGTCTCCTATCACCACTCCCTTAAAAACTAAACCTCTATATCCACTAGCTCTAAAGAAAGAACAACGAAACACAGCTTGATGAAATTAGGAATCCAGTGTGCTTCTGAGACAGGGCCGAAGTAATTTTTCTAATAGAGATTACCATTCCTGTTGATATCTTTTTGACCTTGTATAGTGTAAGTTGATTGAGTCATCACAGGCTGAAATTGAGAAACCCATATCTGAAGAGGATTCTTGGCAGCTAATCCATGAATTGAACCAGAGGCATCTAGGAAGAGCAAGTTCAGATTTTCCAGTACTTTTTAGTATATCATTTAGGTGGACTTTATCCCTGGCTTTCTCTGAAGAGCTTCACTAAATGATAAATTGTCTCTTAAGTGTGAAATAACCTTAGCTAAAATTTTAAAGCTGTGTACTGCTGACATTGCTTCCTGCCACAAGATGGCAGTGAAACATCACAGAATTTGAAACATCTGAAATTTGAAACATTTTCCTTTATCTGCTCCTTTTTACTTGCTTTAAAAGCAGCCTATGCCACTCATGACTAGCAAAAATCCTCATGTAGATATCAGCAAACCGCATCCAGTAACATACAAAATAATACATAACGACCAAGTTGGCTTTATCCCACGCATTCAAGGTTGATCAGTTTGGAGAAAGTCAATTAATATAATTTATCATGAAATAGATGAAAGGAGGAAAAACATGCTCATTATCTCAAGATAACAGGGTGTGGAGAGGGAGCATTTGACAGAATTTAACATCCATTCATGACAAACTCTTGGAAACTAGGAGTGAAATGGAACTTTTAAAATCTTGTAAAAGGGACCCACAAAAAAATCTGCAGGATATGCATTATGGTAAAACGTTGAAAACATTATCTTTAAGATTAGGAATAAGACAAGGATGCCTGCTGTCACTAGTTCTATTCAGCATTATAGTGGATGTCCTAGCCAGTGCAGTAAGACAAGGAAAAGAATTAAAGGGTATAAGAGCTAGAAAGTAATAAAGCAATATATCTGCCATTATTAAATATGATAGGGTGTCTCTTTAGAAAGCCTCAAAGGATTCACAGATTGATTATTAAATTATTTAAAATCTAACATGATTGCTAAATGCAAAAGTCAGCATACAAAATTCAACAGTATTTGTTTACAGTAGAGCAATTGTTTAGAAAAGCAGTTCAGGAAAAAAAAATTAAAATAGCAGGCTAGATGTAGTGGCTAACGCTTGTCATCTTAGCACTTTGGGAGGCCAGGACAGGAGGGTTGCTTGAGGCCAGGAGTTTGAGACCAGCCTTGGCAACATAGTGAGACCCCATCTCTACAAAAAATTAAAAACAATTAGCCAGGCATGATGGCACATGCCTATAGTCCTACCTACTCAAGAGACTGAAACAAGAGGATTGCCTGAGCCCAGGGTTTCAAGGGTGCAGTGAGCTATGATTGTACCACTGCACTCAGCCCAGGCAACAGAGCAAGACGCTGTCTCTAAATAATTAATTAATTACTTGATAAAATAGCAACCAAAAAGATGAAATACTAAGGAGTAAATCTAACAAAAAATGTGCAAGCCTCTTTTGGAGAAAATTATAATCAAGAAGATTATAATAGTAAAGAAGATTTAAATAAATTATCAAGGTCTTAAATTGGAATGTACACTATTAGGTGCTGATTCTTCCTAAATTCATCTGTAGGTGTAATGCTAATTATAAAATTTCCATAAAAGACAAGTCTCACAATAACCAAGATACTTCCAAAGAAATACAAGGTGAAAAGATTTGCCTAATCAGATATCAAGATTTAATATAAAGCCATATTAATTAAGAAATTGTGAGATAGGTGTAGGGATAGATTTATAGATCAGTGGAACCTAATGACCCAGAAACAGATCCAGCCATATATAAAAACTTATTTTATGATAGAGGAGGCATTGTAGATCATGAGGAAAGGATAGATTTTTTTTTCAATAAATGATACCAGCACAATGGGTTATTCATTTAAAAAAAAAAAGGAAAGAAAGAAATGGAATCCCTATCTTATACCTATACACAAAAATCAATTCCCGATAAATTAAAGACTTAAATATGTACTAACGAGGTGAAGCTGTTAAATGGTTAGGAGAATATCATTAGAACCTCAGGATAGGAAGATTTTGTTGTATAAGACACAGCAAGTACAAACTACAAAAGAAAAGATTGATTACTTAAACTCCACTCAAGAACTTCTGTTCATCAAAATACATCATAAGGAGACTGAAAAGCCTATAATCCTAGCACTTTCGGAGGCCAAAGCCGGCAGATTGCTTGAGCCCAGGAGTTCGAGACCAGCCTGGGCAACATAGCAAGACCCCGTCTCTAAAAAAATACAAAAATTAGCCAGGTGTAGTGGTATGTGCCTGTAGTCCTAGCTTCTTGGGAGGCTCAGATTGGAGGATCGCCTGAGCCTGGGGAGGTCGAGGCTGCAGTGAGCCGTGATTGCATCACTGCACTCCAGCCCCGTTGACAGAGCAGGACACTGTCTCCAAAAAAAGGGAGACTGAAAATATAAGCTACAAAGTGTGAGAAGATATTTACAAAATATATACCTAAAAGATAATTAGAAGTATCTAGAGAATTGGTATGAATCATCAAGTTAAAGACATCCTAATAGCGAAATGGGCAAAAGATATAAAAAGATATTTTACAGAAGAAGAAGTACAAATAATTTATAAACTTACACAAAGATGCTCAATCCCATTAGTAGTTAGAGTCATATGAACCAAAACCACAATGAGAGTGGCAAAAATTTAAAAGTCACATCATCATCTTCATTGCTTCTGTACATGGAAGTACAAATTGGTATACCACTTTGGTAACAGTTGGTCAGTACCTAATAAAGTTGAACTTATTTGTATTCTTTAGTAATTTTACTCCTAGAAAATATACTCTAGAGAAACTATTACACGTTTACTAGGAGACATATACAGGAGTATTTGTGACAGCACTGTTCATAATCTCAAAAAAGACAAGAAACAATCTAAATATACATAGGTAGAGTGGATCATTGAAGTCTGGTATATTCTTACCATGGATTACTATGCAGCAGTGAAAATGAATGCACCAAGGCATACACTGAACAAAAGGATGAATCTCAAAAATACAATGTTAAGGAAAAGAAATGGTACAGTGATTCCATTTTTTTTCAGGTTCAAAAACCACGAAAATTAAGCTATACATACATTGGTGATAACAGTTAAGAAAAACAAGAATAATTAACATAAAATTCAGCTTAGTAGTTGTTTCTGAGGAGGGTTATGCAGGCGTCTTCCAAGATACTAGAGATGTTCTATTAAAATTTAATAGCTTTAAAATAACACATGGGTGTTTATTTCAACTGATACCATATATTCTATATGTTCTTCTGTATATATATTTCATAATTAAACTGTTTTGTTTTTTGTTTTGTGTGTGTTGTTCTTTTTTTTTTTTTTTTTTGAGATGGAGTCTCACTCTGACACCCAAGCTGGAGTGCAGTGGTGCAATCTCTGTTCACTGCAACTTCCGCCTCCTGGGTTCAAGCGATTCTTCTGTCTCAGCCTCCTGTGTAGCTGGGATTATAGGTGTGTACCACCATGCCTGGCTAATTTTTGTAGTTTTAGTAGAGATGGGGTTTCACCCTGTCGGCCAGGCTGGTCTCAAACACCTGACCTCAAGTGATCCACCCGCCTTGGCTGCCCAAAGTGCTGGGATTACAGGGGTGAGCCACCGCGCCCAGCCAATTAAATGTTTTAAAAAAAGAGTGTCTTGGTGTGCAGGATCTTCAAAGTAAAAAACAAAAAACTATCGTTGCTTTCTTTCTGTTAATGTCTCCCCTCACCCCGGGTAAATGTGTTCTTTTTATTTCCCCTGGTCCTATTGCCAAAGTTTATTTGTGTTGTCACTTCAAAGCTAAGTCTTGGTGGAGAAAAATATTAATACAGAACAGCTAACTTTTAAACAGTTTCCCTTTTGGTCTAAATGTGTCTTTTATGAAATTGGCAGCTCTCTCGATATTGTAGTCCATTGTTTTTCAAATGTAATTTTATTTGGAAAAAAATTGCTTATGTCAATCTCTAATATTTAGAATAATTAAAAGCCTGGTTACACTGGTCCAGTGTACTCAGTGTTCTAGGAAACCACGATAATGCAGTTTGAACGTCACTGTTCTGGTTTGTAACTTAATGTGGAATCTGAACTGAGGTGATAATCCTTTACTGTTTTCATGATTTCACAAAATTCTGACCCTTGAGAATATTCAAACACTAATTCCTCTTTACTTGGAAATTTAATTCTGAGGTAAGCTGTTTTCTAAAGAACTGAATATTACTTATATCCCATGGCAGATATCACTACAGTGTACCAGAGGCTTATGCTTCTGTTGTAAAACATAACTTTCCTACTCAGAACTAACCTGCCCCTAGTGGCCTTATGGAAGGCAAGTGAAAATATGCATAACTTTAGTCTCCCTACAGACCTTTTGACTTAATGCAAGGTTCTCCTTGATCTATACCTTGGGTTGGATTTGGCGTTCCTAGGCGTTACTTAGCTGTTTCAAGGACTAACAGAAGAAAATGTTGATTCCAGGGGTAGCAGTCACACTTCTCATGGATATTGCTAAGTTTGGTGTGGTTTTATTTTTTGAGATAAAATTGTTCCTACTGGTTAGGGTCAACTATTTTCTGCAACTCAAACATGGAATCAGAATCTCAAGCTCTGGGGGAGACCTTAAAGATCATCAAGTTTAATGATATTTACATTTCTTTTTAAACAGCAGAAATTTCTCAAGAAATCATGAGAGAGTTTAGAGTAAGATTGGGGTTTGAGTTATTCCCAATCTTTCAGTCTTTAAGGCATACCCACCTCCCCAATTTTTAAAAAATTTAATAAAATTGAGGCCCAGAGAGGTAAAATGATTTGCCCAGGAGCACACAGTAAATTGCTAACAGAACTAGGCCTTGAACCCAGATCTTATATCCAAATTGCCTGACTCCTAGTCCAGTGTTCCTTTTACTAAATCACATTGCCAGTTTCTGTACAAATCCATCAAAGAAAATCCTTACGATGTTTCTTCTCACTGCTCATCTCATAAATTATAGACAATACAAAACATATAGCATGTAAATGTGAACATTTATACATGGGTGAGAACCAGTTCTTTTCATGGCGTGCAGGTCACTATGACAAATGTGTATTCGCCCTCCGGGAAGAGAATAAAAGTGACATGAACACTGTACTGAACTACATCTTCTCTCACGCTCAAGTCACCAAGAAGAATCTTCTGGTCACAATGCTTATTGTGAGTACCATTTTTCAGAACTTGTAAGGACCGTCAATGATATACAAAAAGTATTTTTTCCTTTTAATGGCTATGGCCAGAGAAAAAAACTACTGCCTTTTATAATTATGGGATGAGTGGGGCTTGAGCTGTGGATTAACAGTTTCTCACATCTACCTTTGTCCTTGGTCTGAAGGAACCTGCTTTAGTGAGAAAATGACTCTTCTGGCCATTATGCATATACTCATTCACAGGAACTTATACCTCCTAACTTTGTTTAGAAATGCCCTGTGCTTCACCATTCCTGTGGTCATCATGACAGCAGCTTTAAAATTTCATCTTATTTAGCCAATATGCTCTAATTTTAACTCTTGTTCTATAGATAAAAGCAATGGCTTTTATGTCAAACTTGAAAAAAAAAATAGAAATCCAGCACTCCCCCTCCCTGACCAGAGAAATTTAAATGTATTCTGCATCTTCATTGGTCCCTTTTTATTTACATTGAAAATCTAAGCTTGGATTATTGTATTGGTAGTAAATATATGATTTTTTTCTCCCTATAACTTAGTAAAATAAGAATTAGTAGGAAGTAGGAATAGGGAGTGAGCCTGGTAAGTTTGATAAGAGCTAATGTGCATTTGGCCAGTGGGTGGAATTTTTGTGGGCTGAAGGATTTTTAAAGATGACTTGCAAGTCCTTCACTCCTAGCTCATTCTGGTTGAGTTAGTTGTAGGAATTAGTACAGTAGGACTATTTCTAGAGTCCCTCACCCCATGGTCCTGAGCATTTGCCTTGCTGCTGCATGCCTGTCTTTTTGGGGACTATAGTGCCTTTTCACTCCTAGAGTTTTCTTTTTTGTCTCTTTGTGGAATTGGGATTCTTGGTACGTTAATTACATCATTTTTCATGGAGGAAAAAAACATACATCTTCATAGCTATTTTTTTTTTTCTTTTGTTTGAGACAGAGTCTCGCTGTCACCCAGGCTGGAGTGCAGTGGCGCGATCTCGGCTCACTGCAGGCTCCGTCCCCCGGGGTTCACGCCATTCTCCTGCCTCAGCCTCCCGAGTAGCTGGGACTACAGGCGCCCGCCACCACGCCCGGCTAATTTTTTGTATTTTTATAGAGATGGGGTTTCACCGTGGTCTCAATCTCCTGACCTCGTGATCCGCCCGCCTCGGCCTCCCAAAGTGCTGGGATTACAGGCGTGAGCCACCGCGCCCGGCTTCATAGCTATTTTTTATTTCTTGCTTCAGAATAAAGGGAAACTATCTACCATACACCTCTGATTAACAAGAGTGCCACACTCATTCAGTTATCTGCCTAGCTGGTTAACTCTAAAGCATATAACATTTTTTAGAATAGCCACTTTAAAAAATATGTAATTATAGGGAGAGTTCATTGCCTTTGCTACCCTAGAATGGCTAGATGGTGGGGAAACGAGAAGATGCATTTGAGAGGGAAAAATATATATATCAGTACTATGTAATACTTCAGCTTCCCCCAAGTGACAGGTTTCAGCTAAGAAATGATATAATCTATGGCAACTTGCTAATTTTTTTTGTCAGTCAAAAGAAGGAAGAAAGACTATTTCGATTTTTTTTAAATTTAATGAAAGGATTGTTAAATCTCATTTGGATAAAGCCAAGACTTTCTGTCAGAAAAGGGTAATGATGAGGAGGGTAGAAGAATCTGTCAGTTTGGACCTAGAATGGGGTGGAATTTGCCTTTATAGGAAGCTAATTATGGTGAGTTTTTCTTTTTATTGTGATTACGTTTTTAAGAACTTAACAGTTTTCTGCACTAAAAATAGACGAAAGCCTAGAATCCTTGGAGCAGCAGAAGAGTAATGATCGTCCAAGACTGTCGCTGGGTTTCTTAAATTCTAATTTGTAAGATATAGGGGCTCAGCTCGCTCCTTTTGCGGAGTGATTGTAAGTAACGCTTGCCTTAAGAATCTCATTATTGGAACACGGAGCCATATTTCCTCTGAGAATTCTGGAGTAGCTTTGAGCCGGGGCTGTTCATTTCTCAAGTAATCACGCTGGTGTGATGGAGAGAGAAAATGGCAGCTGTTCGGAGCTCAGGCCTTCAATTTTCTTCAGAGTCCAGTCACTCAAGTGTGTAATTACACGGGGGGTGCTGCAGAGGCGTTGGGCCCTGTCAGAGAACTGGTTTGAGGCTTTGCTTTCTGCTTTTGCCAGTCAGGACAGGCAGAAGCCAATGGGACTCTGACTTTCCACACTGTTCTTTTTTTCTCCCACCTTGTCATCCTGATTACTTCTTACCTGCATGGATAGTACCCAAACTTTCTTTCCAACAGGCTGAGCTCTTTAGAGAAAAGAGCTGTTTCAGAGTTTGAGTTTGGGTGAATAGGATGCAGGAGGAGGAGGACAAGGGGGACGGGAAGAGGAGGAGGAGGAGGAGGAGAAGGACAGTTGAACATGTGAACCGGGAAGCCGGATTTGTCCTTTTCTTTATTTTGATGTCATTACATTTTTCTTTAAAAAAAACAAAAACAAAATGAGACCCAGTAAACATAAGAGGATCTGTAAGCTTTCATGTCATTAATTTCTTTTCAAATATCAGTTGTTTTCATTTCATCTTAGAGATTTGGAAATCAAGAAGTTAATGATATGATCAAGCTCAGGTCCAGCTAACAGTGACTTACGGAACATGGGTAAAAGCTCAAGACGGTGCTCTTTTCTGATCTGATGTTACTGAATGCCAGACATGTCTTCCTCTTTTCCTCTTTGACAACGCTTAGCTGCTCCCCCTTCCTTCTTCCTCTCCCTCCTCCTCTCCCACATCTGCATTAATGGTAATAGCTGGTAAGAGCCATTTTGGTTGTTTGGATTATTCTTTCCTTGGATCTTAGTGTCTTTTACAGATGTCACCTGCACATGGTAGCACTTCGATTCCCCCAGCTTGTGTTCTCTGCTGGTTCCCCTTTCTTTGCATATCTTGGCTTCCTGATTGATGGTTATGTGCCCAGTGTTCCATTCTCTGCTTTCTAGAAGTAGGAATGTTGGTAGTATGCTTTGCTGAGCTAGATGATGATTTCTGGGGCTTTTGAACCTGCAGGGAGGGAGGCATCAAGAAAATCAGGCTTCCGTGAGTCAGTGTCATGGGATATGCCTTGCTCTAGTAAAGAGGTACCTTCATCCTCTCCATGTGTTAGCATAACTTGCCCAGTGGTGACTTGCCTCATGGGCTCTCAAGCAGATTTCTGGTAATCTTTCACTCTGTGTGGAAAGCAAAGTATCAGGTAAAAGGCTAAAGTCCTATCAGGTTTCCTCCATTTAAAGGGACATTGTAACATAATTTAACACAAAGTCTGGAAGACCAATAGTACATTTATTTTTTGAAAGCTCTTCTTATTTCTTAAATTTAACTTTATAGGAAAAAGCTTAGAACTCAGAACATTGTTTATGTTTGCTTAGAGATATTTAAGGAACTCTTTAATCTTTAGCCAGATTAAGCTAATTGGTACAAATACAAAGTATCAACATCTTCATAGCTATCTAGATGGCAATGTACATATCTTCTAGCCACCTTGATGGTAGGTAGTCTTCCCCTCACTGCTTGTAACTTATTTTTGATACGGTCCACATGAACATGCTATAAACCATGCTTCTGTATGAGTAATGCCATGCCTATGAACCCCTGATTTGGTTTAGATGGGGAGAATTTATAATGCTGATCAGCACCTTTCCTTCCTCCGCTTAACCTGACTGCAAATAATTTTGTCCAATGTGTAAATAAAGAAGAAAAGTCTTAGTGATTCCACATTCACTGAATAAGGGTGATATTAACAATTTATTGTTAAACTTACCCTATGACATTTCTTGGGATATCAAAAAGTGCGGATATGACTAGGAGAAGCTACCAGTTCATTGCTGATACTGGGTTTAGTGCCTACCCGGCTGAACAATAGTTAATGTCTTGAGGGCATTACACATAAGGTCACATTCTTTTTGTTTTGAATTGCCTTCTAAGATCAAGTTGGACTATGTTGGTTTCTTCTGTCAGTCAGCTGTGTAACTTTGGCTATGCCTTTTTTTTTTTTTTTTTTTAATTAAAGATGTGGTCTCACTGTGTTGCCTGGGCTGCTGTCAAACTTCTGTGCTTAAACGGTCTCGGCCTCCCATCTTGGCCTCCCAAAATGCTGGGACTACAGGCATGAGCCACTGTGCCCAGCCTTGGCTATGAGTTGAACATTTTATCATGTTTGTTGTATTTCTGCAAATTCAAACTATTTCCTATAGTTAGCTACCATCTAGGTCAAAAGTAAAAGCAAGAAATAACTATTTTGTACTAGTATGGCTGAATAATAATTTTCACTTTGTTTTATGACTCTGGACAGTTGGAACAGACCTTTGGTTGGTGGATTGGGACGCCAGATTTTTGCACGTAACTTGTAATCCCAAAATTTTGGCTCTTTAAACAAACCTTTTTATGTTGACTAAACACATCTGCTGACATAGACACCATCTAAAGATATTGTTACAAAATGTTCATCAGGATTAGATGGTGATGTTGGTTTGTCCAGTTGCCCAAAAGAAGCCTGTCTCTAGGACAGAGGGTAATAAACTTCCTGTTGGATGTTAGTTGGCATTTTAAGATGGGTGGTTCTGAAAATTACGCTGATGTTTTCTTTCAGAACCTGAATGCTGTGTCTAGGTCAGGGACAAGACAGGGTTGAGAAAGTTATTCTACACATAATTTTCTGTTGCCAATTTTTTTTTAAGTATTAATGATGACAGTGGAGAAAATATTTGAATGGAAAACTTCCAAGTCGGAATAGACTAATGAAAATAGTGGTTAATTCATACTGTTTGATAATTACTTCACATTTATTTATTTATTTATTTATATTTTTTTTGAGATGGAGTCTTGCTCTTGTTGCCCAGGCTGGAGTGCAATGGTGCGATCTTGGCTCACCACAACCTCTGCCTCCCAGGTTCAAGCGATTCTCCTGCCTCAGCCTCCTGAGTAGCTGGGATAACAGGCATGCACCACTGTGCCCAGTTAATTTTGTATTTTTAGTAGAGACTGGGTTTCTCCATGTTGGTCAGGCTGGTCTCGAACTCCTGACCTCAGGTGATCCGCCCACCTTGGCCTCCCAAAGTGCTGGGATTACAGGTGTGAGCCACCGCACCTATTTATTTATTTTTATTTTATTTTATTTTATTTTATTTTATTTTATTTTATTTTATTTTGAGACGGAATTTCACTCTTGTTGCCCAGGCTGGAGTGCAATGACGCAATCTCAGCTCACTGCAACCTCCACCTCCCAGGCGGTTCTCCGGCCTCAGCCTCTCAAGTAGCTGGGATTACAGGCATGCGCCACCATGCCCGGCTAATTTTTTTGTATTTAGTAGAGACAGGATTTCATCATGTTGGTCAGGCTGGTCTCTAACTGACCTCAGGTAATCCACCCACCTCGGCCTCCCAAAGTGTTGGGATTACAGGCATGAGCCACTACGCCTGGCCCACATTTATTTTTTCTAATCTCCATAGTTCGCATTTCCTACACATACTGTTGCTTTTTCCTGAAGCCCTTTTTTACTCCTTTTCTCTCATAGTGGGAAGATAAAATTAAAAAGTGGTTTTTAAAAAAAGTGGTTTTGCGTGTTTTGCTTTGTTTTGTCTTTTAAGTTAGAACATGATCTGTAACTATGCAAGAGCATAACTCCATTTTTAAAAATTTTAGTGTAATCTCTAAAGGTAAACCTATATTTCCTTTAAAGGGAATGCATTCCATATCAAATCTGATACAGGTTGCGGAGGTGATTAGTGTTCTTATTTTGTCATGTTGGCTTTTGTTTTTAATGTTGAGACTTTAGTCTGGCTTTGTACAGAGGAGGTGAGTTATGGCATTACCCAGTACACTTCTTATGTTTTTAGGCATTTTGGTGGGTCATTCCAATGCTTTTAGTAAGTACCTCGGAAAGGTGTGTGTTTGCTCTATTAAGAACATTAGGAAAGGGACTTAGGTAGGAAAAAATGGTGTTGGTTTCCCTACCTACTGTTATCTATCAATTCTTTCCTTCTGCCTTTTTATGGTCCTGTTTCTGGTAGTTTTACATATTCCTTTGAAATTCTGTTTTGCTCATTAGTTCTCAGTAAAAGGTGAGATTTACTTGCATTTTCTTTCTCCTGTTTGCTTTTATGCCTAGGATAGGTAGAACAGATTCTCTAATCTGTGCTACCTGTTCAGTAGAACCTCTGGGTTTATCTTCACTTTAATAGCAGCTTTTATTTTTCTCACTCAGATGAGTGAATTATCTGGGTTAAATGGGTGAAAACAGTACTTGCACTTCCTTAGTTATAAATCCCATCATGTGTTTTGTGACTCTGGACAGTCAGAGCAGACCTCTGATTGTTGGATTAGGAAACCAGGATCCCATCTCTACTAAAAATACAAAAAATTAGCCAGGCGAGGTGGCGGGCGCCTGTAGTCCCAGCTACTCGGGAGGCTGAGGCAGGAGAATGGCGTGAACCCCGGGGGACGGAGCCTGCAGTGAGCCGAGATCGCGCCACTGCACTCCAACCTGGGCGACAGCAAGACTCTGTCTCAAAAAAAAAAAAAAAAAAAAAGGTTTGAGAAACCTTCCCAGCATGATGGCATTGAGTATTTCAAAAGTATTTACTTTGTGATGTGGAAGGTGGGGGTTTTGGAAAAAGCATGTCTTTTATTTATACTGCATTTATTTATACTGCTGTGATAAAGGTCCCTGAGATGGGGAAGGTTAAGTATGAAATAGAAATTCTTAAAGAAAAGGGCTGATAATCAAAGTGGGGAGAAGATTAACATGCAGCAACAAGCAGGCGCTTTGGGTCTTCTCTCATGTCCCATTGGTAGTAGGGGGAGAATAAATATTTATTAAAATACAAAGGCAATTCTTTAAAATTTTTTTTTATTTTTTTTATTTTTTTTGAGATGGAGTCTCGCTCTGTCGCCCAGGCTGGAGTGCAGTGGCGTGATCTCGGCTCACTGCAAGCTCTGCCTCCCGGGTTCACGCCATTCTCCTGCCTCAGCCTCCCAAGTAGCTGGGACTACAGGTGCCCGCCACCACGCCTGGCTAATTTTTTGTATTTTTAGTAGAGACGGGTTTTCACTGTGTTAGCCAGGATGGTCTCGATCTCCTGGCTTCGTGATCTGCCCGCCTTGGCCTCCCAAAGTGCTGAGATTACAGGTGTGAGCCACCGCGCCCGGCCTAAATTTTTTATTTTATTTATTTTTTATTTTTAGAGATGGGGGTCTCACCATGTTGCCCAGGCCGGTCTTGAACTCCTGGGCTCAAGCAGGAGTAATCCCTCAAGGGATTACAGGTGTGAGCCACCCTGCCCAGCCAAGGCAATTATTTAAAACTCCAAGTAGAGGTAGTGATATCTAAATGGATATATTTTATATGGTGTGGTGTTAATAATTACTACTACTAGTAGCTCTGTAAAATTCAAGAAGGACAGACATTTATAAAAACTGCATTTACAGTTTTTTCAGCTTAGATGGAAATTGCATGGATAATGGATGAATTTAGGGAATGAACTGATATTCCACTGGACTCCAGTAATAATATTTCTCTCAGAATATGATTGGGATTATTTTCTTAACATTTTTGACTTCTTAGAAAAGGAAGGACCCAATACTGAATAAACCATGGATTCTATAGTAGGAGCCTGTTTTTTTCCTCTAATTCAGCTAAGGATTCACATGTTTAAGTATCATGGAATGATTCTTGGTACAGGAAGAAGAGAAATGATTTGGGATGCAGAATTGCCAGCATATGAGATGGTGTTTTTAGTTAGTGTGTGTTTATAAATAAGTAATTTATTCTTGTGTTTCTGTTTTGCATCCTTCTGGGTTGCTGAAAATTTGGTTTATGAGATGAAAACCACTGGGGTGGTTCTTTTTGCCTTGTATCTACCTTCTTTCCAAAAGTGGGAGGGGAAACAGGAAGGCCTTTAGTCCCTGTTATTTAAAACTTTCTCTTAAAACTTTGAGACATAATCTATTATTTCTTACTCAGAATCCCCTTAGCCCCTTTTAGTGGTCTCTAATGATTCCTTCTGCGTGTTAAAAGTATGGTGTTGATTTATAAGGAAATACATTAGGAATTTTGAGTGAAGGATTTGGGCTGCTTCTCCTTAGCCAAACTTCTTCTGGGATCTTCTTTACCACATTGTTTAGGGTAAAAATAATAGGAAGTTTGCATTTTCTTATTAATCCAGCTGCGTTTACTTTGTTTTCATTCCTTTTCTCTATTTTAAAATCCTATCCACCTGTTCTTTTTAATATGGCTATGTTCTTTTTTACATTAACAATTAGGATCAGTTGTGTGGCCGAGACCCTACTCTCACTGATGAGCTGCTGAATATTCTGACAGAGCTAACTCAACTCAGTAAGACCACCAATGCCAAAGTAGCACTTCGAGCACGCCAGGTAAGTACATTTGTTGGTTTTCTTAAAGGAGGGATGGCTTTCATAGATCAGGCAGTCCTAGACACAATGAACTTTTGCTTAATCACTTTACAAAGAACATGTTATTTTCTATGTATGTGTCACATTTTCCTCAGAACAAATGTTTTCATGTGGTATGTTTTTTAAAGAGAAAGGAAAAGATTAATGCTGCGTCTCTTTAAAATAGAAGCCCTTTCCCCCTTAAAAAATCCTGGTATCATTCCCTTCCCTCCCTAGTAGCCCTGTGATAGTAAACCAGGGTCAGGTGGAGGAAAGGACACTCAGGGAAGAAAATAGACTCAATATTTCTTACTTCCCAAAGGGAGCTTAGAAGCAGATGAAAACTTCCAAGTATACAGGAAATAATCAAGTGTGGAAAGCAGAAAGGTAATGAAATGAATCTTAGGCGGTAGCAATCAGAACAACCCCAGAGAAGTCCAGTTAGTTTCACCCTGCAGTCTTCATTTCCATTCCAAAAGGTTTCAGCAGGGAAGCCAAGAGTTGGCACTCCCTTTGTGTTTCAGTGCATGGGCATTGACAAGGAAGCAGCATTTGAAGCTGTTCAGTGACCTTCTGCTTTCTCTACAATTGTATCCATGTCACTGAACTACTCAAAGCTATTGAACCTCTCAGTGACCTGCTGAGGGTATTCAGATCCTACCGTGTCACTGTTTGTTTGTTTATGACACTGCTTTCACTCTCTCTGCCCCTCACGCGCATTGGTGTTACTTCCTGACGCGTTCTCCTTGGTGCTGAGTACCTGGGGCTGTCAAAGCGGCTTTCCCTAGTCTGTCTTTCTACTTCAGAGTTGTAAAAGGCTAGCTCTGCTGCATCTACCTTCCCCACAGCTGCTCCCTGCCAGACCTGATTCCCAATTAACAGCTAGTCATGCAGTCCCTAGGACCAGCAGCTTTGCAATGGTAAATCACATACACTGATGGAACTTGATTGAAGCTGTTTTCTCTCCCTTCCCCCTACCCACCGTGGGAAATTGGCCACAATGCAAATCATGGTGAGAGTCAACTGAGATTCAGTATTTGGTGGCATTGGCTTTATGTTACAGGACCTAGAAGTTGTTTTGCTTGGTCTCTGTTTTATCTGTGATGCCTGCACTTACAGATTTATATTTATTGCTTTTGTATCAGAGCTGCCTAATAGGAGTCTAGAATAATCACTCCCTGAGGAACGTGTGCCTCCTATTTTGTTCTCACTCTAGGTTCTTATTGCCTCCCATTTGCCATCATATGAGCTTCGCCATAACCAAGTAGAGTCTATCTTCCTATCAGCTATTGACATGTATGGACATCAATTTTGCATTGAGAACCTGCAGGTATATATATATATATGTAGCCCTTTCCTGCCTATCTGGACTCTTACCTCCTTTATTCTCAAGCATAGTTTAAGTAATTAATTAATTAATTTTGATTTTCCATGTAATGGAGTTTCATACCTTGACTTTCTAAAATGATTTATACTTATGAATTTTTTTCATACAAATGCTGTTAGAATTGTGGTTTAGCTTAAAAATCAAGTAGGCCTTCCTTGATAGAAGTGTCCTATTGAAGTCTTTATCTTTGTACTTTACCTAGAAAGTATTCTAGGCCAGAATTAAATGACGAGGCTGGTTGATTTCTGATATATATATATATACACACACATTTCTCTAATGATTTATGATATTTGAATCAGATGTATACATAGGTAGTTGTTACTCTTCTGGAGACAAAGCTATTTAAGTATCATTTAATTTTAATTTTATGTTAATGCTAACTATTGAGCTTTATAAAAAGCCCATTTTTAAGAGATTATTGGCTAATTTTACTACTAATCAGAAGGACCACTGCAATTATTTTTTAAACATTATCTTCTCAGGAATGACTTTATATTTTTCCACCTGGAAACAAGGATACCATTGTTATATCTGGCCCAGGGGTATCTTTAGACTTTCTACAACATTTCTTCCTGGGGAACCTAGAGGGGAAAAAAGGATGTTTTTTGTTATTTGGTTAACAGCTGAAATCTAGGGTTTTCAGCTGGGGTTCAAATCTACGGTTTACCATAGTGGAGTATTGAGACAATATTTATTTTATTTAATTTTTCTGAGACAGAGTCTCTGTTGCCCAGGCTGGAGTGCTATAGCATAATCTCGGCTCACTGCAACCTCCACCTCCTGAGTTCAAGCAATTCTTGTGCCTCGGCCTCCAGAGTAGCTGGGATTATGGGCACTCACTACCACGCCCGGCTAATTTTTGTATTTTTAACAGAGACGGGGTTTCGCCATGTTGGCCAGGCTGGTCTCGAACTCCTGACCTCAAGTGATCTGCCTTCCTCGGCCTCCTAAAGTGCTGGGATTATAGGCATGAGCCACCATGCCTGGTGAAGACAATATTTAGAGAGTACAGATAAATGTCAGAAAAGAATAATGTCATAAACACTTATATTAGCATACAAATAATGCGTTGTTAATTCAGTATTCTAAGAATTTTACATGTATTTACTCATATAATAAAACAGCCCTACGAGGATAGGTATTTTATTTTCTCCATTTTGTAGCTCAGGAAGCTGAGGCACAGAGAGATTATGGCATTCAGAGACAAAATTCTTAGGTTTCACTAAATGCTTCAAATGCCAAATAGTGTCCATTGAAATTGTTTTCTTTTGATGTAAGGCTTAAGCCTTCTTTGTATCTTCTAGAAACTCATCCTATCAGAAACATCTATTTTTGATGTCCTACCAAACTTCTTCTATCACAGCAACCAAGTAGTGAGGATGGCAGCTCTGGAGGTAAGTATTTATGGTAATGGGACATGACCTTTTCCTTTGTTTGTAGCTGGTTTCTTCTATTTGGCTGCCATGTCAGTTCTAGTTCTGTGGCCTTAAGGTTGGTTCTTAAGGGTAGTTAGTCTCTTTTCCTCTGAAAGAGTACGTGCTTACTCAGATACTTTACTCAAGTGTTTCATTTGAACTCATCACCAGCTTCTAGGTTCCAATCACAGGAAAATAGCTGCCAGCATTTTTCAGTAGTTTCTATTTTCCAGGTATTTGAATTCTCCCATTTCATAATGAGTTAGGATTCCTTGTAACACAAAAAGCGAAAATATATGGCTGATCAGAGCATGTGTCATCTTACCATTGTGCGATTTGGGCCAAATTAAAATTGATTTTAGTTATGTTTTGGATTGTCAAGCAGCTCTTATGAAATACTTCCTCAAAGGAAAGAAAGTAATAGCATTTAATGAACTGTGTTTTAGGTATTTTATTTTTCTCATTTAATCCTACAGTTACTTTAGGAAGTAAGAAGATGGTGAGACTCTGAGAGGTTAAGTGATTATCCAAAATCACATAGATGTAGTAAGTGGAAGAGTTTGCATGTGAACTCAGGCTAATCTGACTCCAAAGACTTTTGTTTCCACTACAGCACACTACCTCATTAAGCATAAAAATTGCAGGCCCTGAATACCACTGTAAAGTTGCCAAATAGATGTTTTTTGAAGATGGGGAAAAAGAGTGTTTTAGATGATTTTATGTAATGTAACATCACGGTAGTCTGTTGCCAGCTCTTTTGTGTTACTTTTTATTTGTACTCTGTGGTAGAGTGTAAATTATCCTACTCAGTAAATGCCAAAAGTTTTAAAACATTTAAGTGTTTTGTAGTGTTTTCATCTCATTTAATGAGAAGCTTCCTTATGTACTTCCCGTGCCATAGAATCTCAGGTAGCATTTTATGTGCATGGCAAATTTGCTGTGAAATGTGTGAGGTTGGACTGACAGTTTTTGCAGAGATGTAGCCTATTGCTGTTTCTTTTTTTAAATTTAAATTTATTTTTATTTTATTTTATTGCTGTTCCTTTAACTCTTGAGTCAAGTTCATGTATTTGAGATATTATATGTCAAATTATGTCTTACTGCTTATGCCTTACTGCTTTTGATCAGGATTTGCTGAAAACTGATTTTGAACGGGTGGGGTAGTCGGGGAGGACACAAAACAAAGACATGAGATAGTAAAAGAGTTGAACTGTACTGTGATTGCTTGTGTCTTCTATTTTCACTCCGTAAGTGGCTCAAAATCAGCACCTCTCATTTTTCTCACTGCTTAATCTTCTGTTGAAATGATCATGCTTAATAGATTAATAGTTGTAGTTCTATATGCTGTCTTTTGCTAAAGATTAAACCTTCTCCAGGGTTTAGGTTAGTGTGGAAGAAGGTTTACAGTGCACATAGGTGTCCAGCAGAGGCAGCCTAGTTTTGTTTTCATTAGTAGTCATGGTTATAGCATTAAGACTCCAGCTTTATTAATTAAAGCAAGATATGTACATATACATAGGGCCTTGGGACTTCTCTCCCCACAGAGCACCTTCTGCCTCAGATACCTCGTTTCAAGACTCTTTTTCTGGGCTATTTTCTTAATTTCTGTTTTTGAAATTTATTTACTGAGGGTTTCTTTTGAACCAGGTGTATGTTCGAAGGGCTTATATTGCCTACGAACTTAACAGCGTACAACACCGCCAGCTTAAGGACAACACCTGTGTGGTGGAATTCCAGTTCATGCTGCCCACGTCTCATCCAAACAGGTGAGTTTGAGGTGGTATGTGCACCTGAGCCAGCCAGAGGTATACCATGAGAATCAAGGGGAGTAATATGTATGACAATTCCATGTTTTTTTAGTTAGAAATGTAGGGCAAAAAATGAACAATATGAACCATAAGAGAAGAGCGTTTTGGTGTGCACTTCTTTGATCTAAAGAGAAAAATTATGGTCTGAGTAAGATGAAAGTTTAGGATTACTCCATTCATTCTTGCTTGTATTAGGTCACTGAGGAAATAGTTTCTTTCTTTTTTAAAAAATTAGAAAGAATTTACTAGCATTTTACTTGCTAGAACTTTGCCAGAAAAATCACTTTTTTCAACAATTTAAATCAGCAATTAGACCAAAAAAATATTTTGGGTGGAATGCTTTTCTTTTCTATATGTTTGTTATGGGTTGAGGTTATACCTGAGCCAGTTTCATTATCTCCCTAAAACAGACAACCTGAATTTAGCAGTTGAAATTCAATCAGTTTTTAAAAATTACATTTCAGAACCAAACTTCTTAATCTCAAATAAATTACTGAATTAAGCCATGATAATTACATTATTTGTCCCTTCCTGTGTCTTTTAAAAAATAAAATGTACATATGGACACTTTTGTTTCAGAATTGCTTTTGTTTTAAAATGAAAATATTTTATCTTATAGACTATCTTTTAAAAAGTATTCTAAGGCAATGAAAATCTAGGAATTCCACCCACATATAGGTTCATCCCCTCCTGTACTTTCATTCTTTTTAGTAATACCACAGGAAATATAAATACCACAGCCAATCTTAACCTGCCCCTCTCCATTTCTTCTTTATGGCCTTTGGTTCTTCACTTGGTATTACAAAATACTGTGTCTTTGGGGAACCTTAGTTATAGACACCAGAAATGGTTTTGTTCTAAATTGCCACTTCACCCAAAGCAATAGAAACCCTTTCTGGAGACAAAGAAGTCTGTGCTGAGACTTTTGGCCACTGGATGCCACTGTTGATCCAGCAGAGGTCGGCAGATGAGCAGAGGCATCTTCAGATAAAGTACGCTCTTCTTTGTCTCAGAATATCCTTTCACTTCTCTACCTCAAAAATACCTTATGGCTGGCAGAGAAAAGCATATATCCTTGATTTAGCAAGCATCTCTTGGTACATTTTTGCCTCCGTGGATTTCAGAATCTCATTTTCTAGAAACGAATGGTTGTCCTTCAGTGAGCGGCGAAGTACTCATGGCACACATGGGCACAGCACTCAGTCTTCTTTCTTTTCCTGCATTCCTTGAATAATTGTAGAGAACTACACACTATACTTAATGCTCTTCGTAATTCTCAGGGCAGTTCTCCTTTTCTTCCTGCCTTCTCCTGCTTCCCTTTGGGCAGTGATTTGTAGTCAGGCTGCAGGGCTGCTTCTGATTTCCTTCCCTCCTCATCACTCTCCTTGTCTTTCTTAATTGTTCTCCCTGTCCTACTTTTTTTATTTGAGGATATGTCCAGTATGGTGAGGGAATGTTGGCTGAAAAATGAGAGAAATTCTTCTTGACTGCTTTGTTAAGAAATCTTATTCGCCTTTCTATGTCAAGAGTATGAATCTTGGTTAGTTCAATGTGGTTACAAAACTTATATGCCTGTCCCTCCCAACATCTGGACATGCCTGTGGATAAAGATCAGACTTGAACATAACAGTAATCCTGTAATCTCCCTGAAGTCTCCCTTGGTTGTCGGTGTAATTCTCAACCTGCTGGATTATTATTGTTATTGTCATCATTATTATTGGTATAAATGTGAAGGTGAAGATAATTGCAAAATAAAAAGGAAAAATAAAATCATCTTTGTGAAAACCAGAAAAATGTTAAAATTGCTTCAATTTTTTTTGGATCTAAAGTTCTTTCGTTTAGGATCAAATGATCAGGTTTGATCATAAAATGATGTATTCAGTTTCAGAGTATAGCTTGTTCGGTTATTGCAGATTTACTACTTGAATTTAGTTTTATAAGATTATATACATAATATATTATATATAATATATATGAAAAATATATATTATATATATATAAAATATATTTTTCCCCCAAATGTTTTTGTTACAATTTGGATTTATAACCTTATTGTGACACCAGCTGGTGTACTGCAATTGAATTCTGACACTAGCCATCTGAAGTTAGATCAGATGCCACAGGGTAAGGGCTCAGTCCACCACCAAATTGTCCCTACTTCAGATGGGGCCATAAGTGGGGTCCCCTGGCCACTTGTACTTCTGACCAACTGGCTACAAATTTGAGGGTCCCCTCAATTTTCTCAGTTTGATAATTCCCTCAGAACAACTCACAGAGTTCAAGCACTACAGTTTTATTGTCAGGATCAGCCAAAAGCACGAGACGCTTAGGGTAAGGTGTGGGACGGTTTCAAACACGGAGCTTCCATGTTTGTTCCCTGTGGAATCAGAGTTTATCAACCCTCTCAGCACATCCATGTGTTCACCAACCAAGAAGCTCCATTGACCTTCAGTGTCCAGAGTATTTTAAAATCAGGGCTTCATTACATAGGCATGCTTGATTAAATCATAGCCTACATGATTAAACTCAATCTCCCCTCCCAGAGGTCCGGCTGGCTGAAAGCCCTCAACCCTCTAATCATGTAGTTGGTCTTTCTAGTGACCAGCTCCCCTCCTGAGTCATCTCATTTCTTAGCATAAACTCAGGTGTGATCCAAGGGGCTTATAAATAACAATGACATTCCTATTACTTGGGAAATTATAAGGATTTAGTCTCTCTTCCAGGAACCAGAGACAATGGCCAAAGTCTTTATTATACAATAGGCCTGCTCATCTTAAACAGAAATCTAAGCTGTTTTAGATTTAGCTAGTTTTGAGCCAAGTACTTTTCTTTTTTTTCTAACTCCAGTACTTTTTTTGTGTGTTGTTGTTTTGATCAAGCAGGCAAAAAGCATATTGTTTCTCATTCTACAGAAAGAAGTTACAGAGGGCTACCAATATTTGTTCCACTGTCAGTCCTATAAGGCTCAGTTATGTCCACTAACCTCTAGATTAATGATTCTCAGAATAATCTGAGGGGTAATTTGAAAATACACATATTGGGGTCCTGACTTTCAAGACCCGATTCATTTTGGATTAGATTCCAGGTGACTACTTTGAAAAGCTCCTCTGAACTCTGATGAACAGCTATAATTGACCGTTACTACTTCTAAACCAGTACTGTCAAATAGAAATATAATACAAGCCACATGTTATTTAAATTTTTCTATTGGCCACATTTAAAAGAGTAAAAAGAAACAGATAAAATTCATTCAAATAACATCTTATTTAACCCATTATATCCAAAATACCATTTCAATATGTAATAACAATTGTTAATATTTTTTCTTTTATTCATACTGTATCAAACTAGCCATATTTCAAGTACTACCCTAGCTGCATGTGGCCAATGGCTGCTATATTAGACAGTTCAACTTAGACCAAAAATTAATTAGGACAATCACACTGAGCCCTCTTTTTTGTTGTTGTTGTTGTTACTGGTAGTGCCCTTGGAGAGAGGAAAAATTATTATTCTTATGTTGCTTATTCTTAGTAGTTACAGGAATTATCCACACTTGATATTATAGATGTTACACTACAATATTTTATGCATGCTTTAAAAATCAGTGAGAATAAAGAAAAGGTATATGAATCATACATATTTTACTTATCAATGCAAAACAGAATTTTATATTTTTCCCAATTGAGGTTAACAAACCAATTTTTTTTTCCCCTCCCGTAGAGGTGGGGTCTTGCCATGTTCCCAGGCTGGTCTCAAATAATTCTCCTGCTTCAGTCTCTCAAGTAGCTGGGACTATAGGCATATGCCACCATACCTAGTACAGACCAAAAATTATTGGGGGAGAAAACAGGTATTTTTTTTTTTTTTGAGACGGAGTCTCACTCTTTCACCCAGGCTAGAGTGCAGTGGCGCGATCTGGGCTCACTGCAAACTCCCCCTCCTGGGTTCAAGAGATTCTCCTGCCTCAGCCTCCTGAGTAGCTGGGACTACAGGTGCCCGCCATGATGCTGGCTAATTTTTTGTATTTTTAATAGAGACGGGGTTTCACCGTGTTAGCCAGGATGGTCTTGATCTCCTGACCTCGTGATCCGCCTGCCTCGGCCTCCCAAAGTGCTGGGATTACAGGCGTGAGCCACAGTATTTTGTTTAACCAATTTTTTGTGTTTTCTTTCCTTGCACTTGGTCTTCACATTCCTAGCTAGGTGTTTTTGAAGTAGACAAAATTTGTCCAGCACATCATTAGAAGTGTCTTAGTAAGCTGTAATATCAAAGCAAGACTGCAGTCTCATTGTGTATGGAATTCCATTCCTGCAGCTTTTTTTTTTTTTTTTTGAGATAGAGTTTTGCTCTTGTTGCCCAGGCTGGAGTGCAGTGACGCTATCTTGGCTCAACGCAACCTCTGCCTTCCGGGTTCAAGCGATTCTTCTGCCTCAGCCTCCCGATTAGCTGGGATTACAGGCATGCGCCACCACACCCCGCTAATTTTGTATTTTTTAGTAGAGATGGGGTTGGCCGTGTTGGTCAGGCTGGTCTCCAACTCCCAACCTCAGGTGATCTACCTGCCTCGGCCTCCCAAAGTGCTGGGATTACAAGCGTGAGCCACTGCACCCGCCCTTGTTTTTGTTTTTTAACTTCTCTTACTATAATTCCCAGTCACGCCGTTTGTTTTTGACTGTGATTTAGCCTCCACAGGTTGGGGTGAAACATGGCACTCTGTCTGCAAACTGGCAGCAGAGTTTTTTTTTTTTTTTTTTTTTTAGGAAAATCCTTTACTTGCTGTTGGGATTGAAGACCTGTATCTTATTAGGACCTATTTTGATTTTTAGAGAAGTAGGCAAAATATATTGCAAATGACTAGGGGAGCCTCTGAAAAGGGAGAAGACACCCGTTTTTAGCACACTTGAACAGTTGCTATGTAGTAACATATTTGGTACAGTTTTATTTTTGTTTTAATTCATCATAGGACTTTGCTTTGTTTGACATGTGGTTACTCTGTTTTTTGGTGTAATTTGACTATTTTTAGAAAAAAAATACTCCAATAATTTTTTTAAAAAGCAGATTACTAAATAGTTTATTCCTAATCTGTGTGACTTCCTGTTTCATCCTTCTTGCTAGGTGTGCATCAGTCGAGGTATATTATCTCCTTTTTGATCTTCTACCCAAGACTTCTAAATTTTTGTCTGGGGACTGTAGTTCCAACTTATTTGGCATCTGTAGGTCTTATTCACTAGAGGATCCAGTTATTAGAACTTCACTCAGGGAAGCTCCTGGTCTGGATTTACCCTTTACTTCTAAAATTTCCTTCAGTTGAACAGCAGCTAAAGAGATTTTTCTGATTTAAGCATAGTTAGAAACATATTTTATATATATACACACACACACACGTATATGTATATGTAACGCATGTGTATGTTGTGTGTGTGCGTGTGTGTGCGTGTTTCCTTTTTTACCTTCTTAGCATTTAAAGGCTGTGTGATTCTTTTTGAGGGGAGGGGATTTTTTTTTTTCATTTGTCATTTTTTAACTGACTTGTGTTCTTGAAGGAGAAGTGACTATCTCAAGTTGTTTTCGTGGTGCAAGAATATTCAGGGCAGCTGGTCTATACTAAGGGAGCATCTTATGCAGACTTCTAGAACCTAATTCTCTCATTGAAGATTCTGTGAGCCCAGCCCTTTAGTGAGTTTTACATGAATTAACCCTGGAGTTCAAATTATAGCACTGAATATTCCTTTTTCTCCTTCTTTCCCTAGTGAGTCTTAGGGTTTAGAGCCTAAGTTTTGTATATGTCTGTCTTTTTTCCTATTCAGAAACTTAAGTATCACTCACTGGTGCTGGAGATGGGAAAGCTTGTTACACTGAAGCATCATCCTGAATGTCTGTATTTTGGACAATTCATTGAATCATTTGACCCTTAGGATTTCACTAAGCTTTGGGCATATTAACTGCCTCAGAATAATCTGGAAACAAATTCTTCAGTCAACTAGTATTTGATCTTTTAAAATATAGCTATATTTATACAAACATATGTAAAGTATATTATCTCATAAATTGTGCCTATGCATATGACTGTATATAATATAATATGACAGTCTGGGAGTACACAATTTAAAACTCCAAATGATTTTTATAATTAATATACGCTAGTGAACATGAGTAATCTTTTTAACCTTTAATCCGTGATTCAAATAAGAAGCATCACATTTGATGCAGGAGATGGAAGTGTACTTTGTTATACGTTTCTATACATATATAATGGGTGAGGACCTATTGGTGTTTATTTCCACCGATTTCGTAGATGGAAATCCGTGCTTTAGTTAAGTCGGATTCCATTGAACCTTCTCTGCTATTTGCTACTTGTGAATTTGGCCTTCTGTGTTAATGTTTTAATTCAAATACTTCCCTTTTCTCATGTCTTACCTCCAGAAGAGGTTGGCTGTGTTTTCCCCTGATAGCATGTGTTTTGGTCATGGCTGAGTTTAGGCTGCTTGGCATCCATCCTCAGTGTTCAGCTGTCAGTGGGTGGCCTCTGGACTTTTTATTCGTAAGGAAGGTTAGAAATCAGGAGCCTTCCATGTGACTAATTGATAGCCAACTGCCATTCTCAAGAATTCTAATAATCTTTAACACCCAGAGATTAGACCTTTCTTTGGATAGTACTGAGATACTCAGAAGTCATCCAACTTGTAGCATTGTTTCTGCAGTGGGAGCACTTGTTGTAGTTAGCAAGCCAGAATGAGCTATAAATAAATGAAATCTTACAGTGCTTGCTTCCTTCATTCAGGGTAGTCTGCTGATAAGATGCAAGTATCTGGCAGAAGAGAAGATTCTCAGCAGGTTTAAGTGCTTACCAAAGTGCTTTCCTGTATCCATGGCTCAACTTCTAGTCTCTGCTGTGTTATTTTGGCACTCTAGACTTGTAAGATTGGAGAGTTGAGTTTAAAATTCTCAATATATCACTAAGGTAGCCCAAGGTCCTTCTTGTCAAGGAAGACTAGCTGAGTCCGGAGGGAAGGAAAAGCAGAATCCAGGACACCTGTAAATCCCTGTAGTTTTGTGCTGTGGATTCGTAGCTAATTATACAGCAGGCAACAGTAATATGCCGTAGCTCTGTTGGTGTACTTGTTTCAGAAAGAGCAAAATCTTCCAACAGAGCAAAGAAGGGGCTTTGGAGGGACTGCAAATGAATGAAGTAATGATCATTTTATTGTAAACTAAAGCTCTGCAGTAGAATCAGGGCATCTGAACTGCAAGGAGGTGGTGGGGGAGATGCCAGTAGAAATACATGGTTCACATGTGTTTTACAGTTCTTGATTTGGATTCTCCTGCAGAAATATAGTCATGCAAAGAGACCACCACTGGTCACAGCCAGTCAAATTGCTCTTTCTCCTATGGTACTGCTGTTAGTGGCTGCTAGTAGGTTGTTCAGCCGACCTCTTCTGATTCTGCTTTGCTGCCTGATTTCAAAAGAGTTGCCCTATACTGGCTTTCAGTCACAGCTTGATGTAACCACTGCTTGTTTGCATGCATCCCCATCATTTTCATATAGGCTCTTCTTTTTTTCTTCAAGTTAGGAAGCAAAAGAATCAGGAGCATTTTTATATGATAAACGATTTATGTAGGGCCAGCTAGAATCAAGCCAAATGAAATTCAGCTGGAAGGGTTGGTGAAAAGGCTCACAGAACTTGTGGCTGCCAGAGAAGTCAGTGTTCCTTAAATTAAAGAGGGTTCAGCTAGCAGGCGGCAACTCTGACTTTGCATTCATGTTGAAGCAAGCTCTCCAGCCATTCTGGGAAGGCAGAGCAATAAAATCAGAGGTGACTTAGTGCCAGGAACCTCAGAATTCATAGGATTTCTCTTGTCTTTCTTTAAAATCTATATTGATGTGGAATGCTAACTTGGAGAGTGGAGATGAGAAAATGCCAGGTCTAGATTGTGGTTTATGACACTGTATTGAACAATGTCATTGGAAAGCATCTTCTTTGGTTTTTTGGTTATCACATCTGTAAAATGGAGCTAATCTACTAGAAAGAAAGTGGTTCTAATATTTATCAAATGTTGTAATGAATAATGTTATAACATTATAACAATCTTCATTATAATAAGTGTTTTGAATAGAAGATTCATTATAAGTGTTTTGAATAGCCCAAATAGCAGATAAGAAGTGAATTTATATCCCATTTATGTATTTGAAAATATTATTGATTGCCTTATCAAAGATTGAGCAATTTTACTTTCTTTCTTTTTTTTTTTTTTTTTTTTGAGACTTACTTTGTCACCCAGGCTGGAGTGCAGTGGCATGATCTTGGCTCACTGCAACCTCTGCCTCCTGGCTCAGGCGATCCTCCCACCTCAACCTTCTGAGTAGCTGGGATTACAGGTGTACTGTGTGCCACCACACCTGGCTAACTTGTGTGTGTGTGTGTGTGTGTGTAAAGATGGATTTTGGAGATGTTGCCCAGGCTGGTTTTAAATTCCTGGGCTCAAGTGATCCACCCACCTCAGTCTCCCAAAGTGCTGGGATTATAGGCATGAGCCACTGTGCCCGGCCTAATTTGACTATTTTTGCGTGATGAGTATGCAGTGGGACGTGGCAAATTTTATTTTCAGCTACATAAATGGAATATTTGACTCCTGTACAATCTCTTCCCTTAGTTGTGTGTGTGGCTTTTTTTTTTTTTTTTTTTTTTTTTTGGTACAGAGTGTTAATCTAGCTTTCTGGCGTATCACAGTAGTGTGCGATATGCCACATTTGTCATATTCTTAAATTGACCATATAGCCCTTGTATAGGATAAAAATATGTAGTGGCCAGGTTTGCTGGCTCATATCTATAATCCTAGCACTTTGGGAGGCTGAGATAGGAGGATCACTTGAGCTCAGGAGTTCAAGACTAGCCTGGGCAACATAGTAGGACCTTGTCTCTATTTCTTAAAAAAAGAAAAAGAAAAAAAAATGTAAATGATCATTATGGACATGACTAAGTATTGACCTGTTAATAGACAGTTTATCCTTCCTTCCTTCCTTGCTTATCTCCCTTATATCCCCACAGATTCTTATTCTACCAAAGTGGATAAGCTGGCTCTAAACCTACTTACATGATTGATTTGGGACCATTCCTTTAAAAATTAGAGATGTTGGGAGTTTTTGCTTGTTGCCCCATACTGTGTAGATGGTGCATAATTCTTATAACAAAGCAGCAGGGGGCTCTCTGTAGGAGCTTGAGAGTTGCTGATGGAGAAAGCCTGGCTTTTTGTTGTTATTGGTGTTCTTTTCAGTTCAGGCCATTTTCTGCTTAAAACGTGGCCGTCATCCTGTGAAGACTCCCAAAGGGATTAGAATGTAGCTACAGAAGCAGTTAGATTATTTTATTAGATTAGGAAATTCGTTAACAGTTGAGAGAGAGATTATACTGGTTTCTAAACTCTAGAAACCCGGATGAATGGAACCTGAGGTTTTTTTGGTTGTAGAGTTCTCTCTGAACTGAGATTCATGGTAAGAAACTGTGCAGGTGGCCCCTTTCTTTAGCATCCTTTATATCTTAAAAGGAAGACTATTCTCATTAGCATCTGCAGTTAGTTTTCTGTTCAGCTGTACCTCCCTCTGTTCTAGAACCTGTGCATATTTTTTCTGTATTGTTGAGGCCCAAGTGCATTATAACTAAGGATCTCTTGTAAAAATCAAACCCACTCTCCTGAGAGGCTTAAGGAATCCAAACAGCAAAGGTTCAGGTTTTTGCACTCGGAGGTTGCTCTTGCTGCCTTATGAATTCACTCTGTGATACAGGTTTGATGCAAAGAGCATTTCTACTCACAAATCACATGAAGTATACAGTTTGTGTGCAGTGATATGTCACAGCTTTTTATTTATATGGCCTGCTCAGTCTATTCTGCTCCTTCCACTGCCATGGAAAGTGCATCATTTTCCTCCCTCTGTCTTCCTTCCCACATATCATCAGCACCACCCACTATGTTCTGCCCATTAAGTCCTCTGTGTGCTAGAAAACCCTAACAGTGATTAAATGCTGGTAAAAGAATGTTAGAAGGTTAAGATATCAACCGATCAGCCCCCTTACAATGCCCCTAAATTGTAGGTGGTAAGTATAACTTTGCCCATTTAACATTGAAAATAAAGGTTTTTATTTGTTTGATTATTTTTCAGTTGGGGAAATCTTTTAAAAGGAGTTAGTGGCAAAGGCCAAAGAGAATGTGGGAGATGTGCCTTGTAGTTTCCTTTTCTTATCGTGGTCTTTCTTTCATGATTTTGGCACATTCTCTATAAGGAAGTTCTATGGTAGTCAAATTTAGATAAGGTTTTATTTATGAGAGGCCTAGAGTTTTTAAGCTAACAGCAATTTTTAAAATCATTATGACCCTAAACTCATTTAATTACAAAGTATTAATTAATTTTAACAACTTATACTGCTCTGATCATAGAATCATTTATCATTACTTTCCTGCATGATTTTCAGTTCTTTTAAGCGCCTAGAATACAGTACCCTCCCCACTGCTCTCCTTCATGGGAAGAAGAGTATGGTTAAAAAGACTTAGAACAGGTAGCTGGGAACCCAGATTCCTGGATACTTTTCTTTGGTGGAGAATTTGTAGGTCTGTCACATATCCTGGATAAGCGATTAAGGTAGGAGGAGCTGTGGAATCAACTTCCCTGGACCTCCTTATTACACCTTCAGTAATAGGAACAAGAAAGAAGAGTCTCTAAGAATCCTGTGAAGAATTATATTTCTTATTGAAGCTTAAGTTAATATACCATATCATATAGCTTAAATTAATTTTCATCAGCCTGTGTTTTACCACTACTCTGCATTTTTTTTTTTTTTTTTTTTTTTTTTTTTTGGTAATAGAGCTATTTTTAAAATCCATGGTAAATACATTTTGACCCTTTCCATCAACAGCTGCTGTGGTGAGGTAGGTTAGGAGCGTGCCTCTTTGGAGGCATCCTGGGGGCTGAAGGGTAATGAGCACTTAATTATGTCTGCTGAATGCCAGAGCTGCCAAACTGGAGCTCTTCATGACTGGTCTGTATCTGCTCTGACAATTCTTTTATTATGGCTTTCACTAACCTATCAGTAACTAACTGTGGTTGTTTAATTACAGAGGGAACATCCCTACGCTAAACAGGTACCGTATGTTTAGTTTCTTTTCCAATTAAAAGCACCTTTATGTAACTTAGAATAGTGAAACCAGGAAAAAAATAACACAACACTTGACATGATAATGTGTTATGTGCTAGGGAGTCCTGAGCTCCCCTTTGGACATACTAAATTATTCTTTCTGTTTGGAAAACATGTCTTCAGCTTTTCTTCAGCTGTTCAAAAAGCACTACTTGAAAAGCCTCAGTATGGAGAAGCTCCCATCTAGCTGTATATGATAGGGGGTTTGTCTGCCTTATGTTCGGCCTTGCTAGCAATATCTTCTTTTGCTAAGTTCTCTGTGTAGTTTGGGGCTTTCAGTGGAGAAACCCTTAAGGTTACTCCTATCCTGGCAAATTATTCACAGTTTTTACAATTTTTAGTTTCTCTAATTGCTTCTCCTTTTAGAGGAGTGCAGATCCAGAAATAGCTGATCTCATGTTTTATCAGTTTGTTAGTTAATTTTCTAAAGTGTTAAAATGTTATAATGATAGTCAGTTTTTATTTCAGACCTATAATAAGATTAACATTGGAAAAGTATATTTAAGTTTTGATGTGTTTAACCCTGTGTGGAGGTTTCCAGGCTAATATAACATAAGTGATATTTTAGTATTTTGGGTTTCTCCTGTCTCTTGAACCAAGCAAGGCAACACAATGCAAGTTTGAGAGGATAACAATTCTGATTGGAATTGAATCCACAAAATGCAAAAGCAATAGTAAGTCGAATGCAAGGTCTTTGCAGATAATCAGCTACACATGGAACTATTTATAGATTTACATTTATTTTGTCCCTCTCCCTTTAAAATATTAAGTAATCAAAACTAATCATAGCTTTTAGATCCCAGTTTGGATGTGGAGAGGAAAGGGAATGCTTTTAATTGGTCTTGTAATCTTCCCTTGGTGAGTGGGCTTGGCTCATTCCTGCCTGTCTTTAGCCGCCCTGGTTCACAAGCATAGCAGTGAGGGGAAACTGAATAGTCCATATTTCCCATGGGGTTCAGTTGAGTGAAAAAGCTACTTAACCCCATGGTTGCCACAAACATAGTTTGTTAGCCTCTTCAGAGGGAGTTCCCTTTAAATGTGGTCTGGAACCCTTTTATCTTTCCTGTCTAATGCCAAGCAAGTAGAAAAGATACAATGCCTCACAAACTTGCTCTTTTAGTAAATATATTTGGTGATCCTAGAAAAGAGGAGGATGATAGCACTTCTGTGGTAATACAACTCTGAATCCCAGTTTCTAGTGAGCACCATGTGTAAGACTTGCTTGATGTGTGTTTCATTTGTTTGTTTCATTCATTGTATCAATGGTTTCCTCTCCCACTTTGCCTTCTACTCCCGAGTGCTGTCAAAAGATGATGTACCTTTTCCATAGTCATCACTCGCCAAAGGAATAAAAACCTGGAGTGTCAGTCTCTATAGTCTGTGTGAGCAGCACTCCCGTCCTATAAAGAATTCCATTAGCCTTGTAATTATGATTTGCAATAGGGTACAGTATGTACCCAGATATCAAGTCCACGTTGTTGTCTCTCTTCCCCCTGCAACACCACAGGTGGTGTACTTCAAGGAGATTTTTGGGGCAGTTCCCCAAATTCAAGTGCCATTGCCTTGCCCTGAACTTGCTTCAGATCGGTATGCTGGTAACATGTCAGGCAAGTCCTGGAGGCATCCTTTAGCTTGCTCCTTCCTAACAGGCTGTCCTGATTGAGCATTCAGAAACACTTTACAGTATTATTTATCAGTACATACTGTTAAGGTGCATCAAGAAATATAGAGATTCATTGTTTTTAGATTGAACAAATCAGTTCAGTTCTCTTCAAGCATCTCCATTTAGCAGCTGCTTGTCATGCTTACACATACTTTGAGACCCATGCTCTGCCCTTTTGTATCTTGCTGGAAATTATTAAGGGCTTTCAATGGAGATTTTTTTGTTTTGGTATAGAAGTGTTTAACTATGAAAAGAAAAACGTGCAATTTGGGGTTGAAAAATAGCTCTCTTTCAAAAAGGGAGAACTGTAACCCCAATAACTATCCCTACCAACCCATTAAAGGAAAAAGTAAATTCCTCAGTAAAGTTCCTTTTATAGACTGTGACCTGTTTCTATACCCTAATGTTTTATATAATTATTTACTAAACCATTCCAGGTGACTTAAATACAATTGTTGTTTTACATACATATATATACCTATCTCTTTATATATCTGTGAATACTTACTCTATTACAGTTCCTAGAAAACAAAATGCCTTAAGCATTGCATAGTTACAACTCACTTGGCTTGCTTACTTCCTTTTAAAGGAGGGAATGCTTTAGGGAGGGGGAAGATGCAGGATGGTTTTTAACCCCTATGTGCTGTTCATTCATTGGACATCTTATAATGTAATTGCATTAAAACTGCCTGGAAATTCCTAACAGTCCTTAGCTTTTTATTTGAAGAAATTTTGGAATGATGAAAATATAGTTTATATGGGGAAATTCAAAAGAAAGGGTTAACATGAATCCAGCAAAACAACCTTATCCATAGCGGGTAAAAAAACCAAATCTGCTCTGCAACCTGACCCTACTTCAGAGTTTTTTCCTAGTTCCTTTTCCCTACTGTTACTTTCCCAGTCCTTGCTCCTACCCTCCGTGTCTAATGAACGTGATTGAATTACCATTTAGAATGTCCTTCTCCTCCAACCTCAACCACTACGGCATGACCCATGTGGCTAGTGTCAGCGATGTACTGTTGGACAGCTCATTCACTCCACCTTGTCAGCGGATGGGCGGAATGGTCTCTTTTCGGACTTTTGAAGATTTTGTCAGGTAAGACATTGTGGAACTGTATCTGTACAAGGGGAGCCATGGACATCTGTGTTTTGGGGTCTCAGCTTTCTGCAAAATGAATAAAGGTCTCCCAAATAGCCATGAGCCAGCTAAAAAGATGTAACCCTTGCTGTATATGCCCTTGGAGAGGTATATATCCTTGCATTTCTACCTGTCATTCAGATTCTACAAGCCTCTGCTTGTAGTATGGGCCTGGTCAGAAAAAAAGAAACAAACAAAAACCATCTTTTCCTGAGGAGCTAACAGAAGAAGCTGTCTGCTCTGTGATGAGTGAAATGTCAGGAGAAATTAAACATAACACTAGAGTGAGCCCCACAAGAGACAATACATCTTTTGATTAAATGCATTCAGCATCTATCTCTTGATGTATACTGATGCATTACCCTAGGGGGAGGGGTAATTACATTGGTCTGTCACTACTCCAGTTCCAGGCACTTTCTGTTGCTTTAAGACCGATGATGACAGCAGTGCTCATATCTTACATATGAGGAAAACAAAACAAACAAAAAAGCTTTAGATCATTCTTTCTAAAAAAGAAAAAATATATATGGTTTATTAAAGTTTAAACAATCCATCCTCCTAATTTCTGCCACTTGGTGAAATTTTGCATGTCACCTCTAGCCACTGGTGATTCTATTCAGTTAACTATTGAGTCCAGGCTAAGATAGATTATTCTTTTAGACTCAGCTGGCAATGGCAGTGTTAGTTTACTGCCACTTGGGTTTTCATGGTGGGTGTTTCTCTTGTATTTTTTAGGATCTTTGATGAAGTGATGGGCTGCTTCTCTGACTCCCCACCCCAGAGTCCCACATTCCCTGAGGCGGGTCACACATCTCTTTATGATGAAGATAAGGTATAATGTCCCTTTTGGGAGACTGCTTTGTTCCCCTCAGACATGGGACTTGTACTGTATACTATCTTTCTGACTTTGAACTATTGTAGGAAAGAATTCATCCTTTTACCCCACTTTATAGTATTTAATTTTGTATGCCTCGCCAAAGTATTTTCTGGAAACAAGTGGAATATAAATCCTAACTTAAAAAAACTATATTAATTTTGGAGTCCATAGTATAGAATGGTCTCCGCTATGTCCATTGCAGCTGCCTCTGAACCTCTGAATGTTGTTTTAAGGATTTGGGCTTTGGTTGCTGGAATTCTTACTCAGCCATGGCTTTTATTTTTGCATAGCGGTGCAATCATAGTCCTCAGAGAATGGAGGACTTTAGATTACAGAAAAAAAGTAGGCATTTTGTTTAAAACTTTGTCTTTTTATTAAATCATTTCTTTTTGCTTATCAGTAAATAAATTATTCGTTCTCTATGATGTTATTTTTTCATGATTTGATACTTCCATTGTTTGATAAATTGTAAGGAAATATATTATGTGGGAATATGTCCAGATGGCTTATGTCACTCATTTTCCTTCACATTCTGTGAAGAGATGTGGCAAATAGTTTCACCCCCATTTTATTGGTGAAAAATGTGAGACATAGTGATCTTCAACTTCATGCCAAGTAAAGATTGGGCCACCTGTTACTAATGCCTCTGCTGCGTTATCTTTTAAAAGTTATATTCTTTACCTTATTTCATCTCTCTGTGGCTATTGGGCAGTGGTTTCAATTTGCTCATTCCTACTGCTGGGCAAACCAAAATATCCTGTGGAGTGTGTCTCTTTTTCGGGTATTCTACCAAATATTATAACTTCTACCTGCATCTGTATTGGCCAGCCTCATAATTTCTTTGGCTTGTATTCTTGAGTTACAGGTTCCCAGGGATGAACCAATTCACATTCTCAATGTGGCTATCAAGACTGACTGTGATATTGAGGATGACAGGCTGGCAGCTATGTTCAGAGAATTTACCCAGCAAAATGTAAGTTCTTGATTGGGTGGAAGCTTGTGATGGCCCCTTTCCTACTGGCTGTGCATCATAGATATCCTTTTATCAGTTGCTAGTTTATGGCTATGTCTTTTATCATAACTCTCAGAAATATGGCTAGTTCTGCATTTAGGGATAAAATCCCAAAGTAACTTAATAATATATAATGAATATCTTTGTGTGTCAACAGATATAGACCTCAAATATTTAAAATGTTTTTAAGGGAAGTTATCTTCCTAAATGTCTCCCAGAGCTCCAGTCTTGAAGTTCGAATCACCTACCAAGTATTTTCCTTTGGTGACTTTCCACATGTCTAAGCCCAAACTCCCCTTAGGTCCCTTCTGTGTCTTCCCCTCCCCTCCTTTGAAAATATCAGTTATACACCTATCCTCTTTTCAATTTTATGTCACGTGGATATCTCCTGTTGACATCAAACGCCATAGTCTAAATGACATTTTCCATCATTTTCCTTCACCTCTTCTCGTCCCTCTCCAATCCCCTCATAAAACAAAACAAAAAAACCTCACAACTCACTATACCTTTTACTCCCAATCATTCAGAAGTCATTGACTTTTTCCTTGATATTCCTTCATTCTACCCTTCTACCCACAATCTGTACATACTTATTTGTATCTGGTCAGTCACCAAGGTCTGTTAGTTTTTCTTTGCAGTCTTTTTTACCCTTTCTCTTTTTCTTCTTTCCAGTTTTAAAATTCCCACTGCCATCTCTAATTCAAACCCTTACTATCTTACACCTGAGGCACCGCAGCAGGCTTACTTGTGATCTACTTATCTTCCTTCACTTTCTCCCTCCAAAGAGTTTCTATTCTGCTCACCACCACAAAATTAAATGTCCCAAATGTGCTCTTACCATGTTATTTTCCCACTTAACAGTGATTCTCTCTGACCTTCAGAATACCTCCTTAACTTTAGCTTCAACGTCATCAGCCTATTGAAAGACTAACATGTAGCCTTTGCTATTTTGTGAAAAGTCCTGTGTTCATTGTCTAATGTGCCTCATTTACTGTACTTCTTTGACTTCCTCTTACCTAGAAAGTTTTCTTTCACTTTTCTTTCTAAATCTTGCTTGTCTTAAGAACTGTCTCAAATTTCATCTCTTCAATGAGGACTTCTGAGTAGCCCTAACTAAAATGTATGTTCCTCCTTTGAATTCCTAATTGGTCAGCATACATTTATTAGCAATAATAATGCCTTTTATTTATAAAAAAAATCTACCTAAATTTTTTATTTGCATCTTACCACAATTCCTTGGGGTTAGATAAGTCACGAATTATTCCAGTTGTACACATGGGCAAAAGCTGGAACTCAGAGAAATTAAGACCCCCAGGTCACCAGCTAGAAGATGATAGAGCAAATACTAGAATTTAAGGATTTGATACCAGGTGTAGGGGGCACAGATCTAGGTACTTTAGTAAATAATACATTCTTAGCCCTGAAGATGCTTATAGTCTAGTTGAGGGGACAGGATAGGCATGCTTAAAACAATAATCTACAGCTATATTTCATTATGATATGTGATAGATGGCAAAGTGTCCTCTTAAACTGCCCTTGATGGCAAGACCCATATGTTCTCTTGGAGTGGACAGCACTTAGCCCATGGACCTGTTGCAGAGAAAGAACTCAGTAGATGTTTTCAAAATTTAATTCAGTGATGTAGACAATTCGTACCATTGGCATTCACATCATGTAATGCCAATGGTAGATATCTAGGGGAAAAAATGGTAAATTTGTGATGACTGTGAGTCTTAGTACTTATTCCATGATGCTGTCGTAGCACTTAAACTAACTGTGGGATTGCAGTGGCCAATATGAGGAAAAGGTGCTTCCAGAGAAGTGAAAGTAGGGGATATGCCTAGGGCTTTTTCTGTAGACAGAAATTTACCTTCCTTCTTGCCCTTGGCCAGTGACCACATAAAATTAACCTAAAGCTAGTGATCAAGGTAATCTTTGCTGGAAGAGGTTTTTTTTTTTTTTTTTGAGATGGAGTTTCACTCTTATTGCCCAGGCTGGAGTGCAATGGTGCGATCTCAGCTTACAGCAACCTCTGCCTCCCAGGTTCAAGTGATTCTCCTGCCTCGGCCTCCCGAGTAGCTGGAATTACAGGCATGCGCCACCACACCCGGCTAATTTTTGTATTTTAGTAGAGATGGGGTTTCTGCATGTTGGTCAGGCTGATCTTAAACTCCCGACCTCAGGTGATCTGCCTGCCTCGGCCTCCCAAAGTGCTGGGATTACAGGTGTGAACCACTGCGCCCGGCCTGGAAGAGTCTTAATGTTATATGTGGCTGCTGCTGCTGCTTCATGAAATAATCTATGAAAGTTTCTTCCTAGGTTTTGAGGCACTAATTGCCCATGTTTGAGTATTTTTCCATAATTTGACCACAACTTGACACTTTTTGTTGCCCTCAAATCTAAGTGTCATATTTATCAACACATGTTGATCTACAAAGACATTTTCAGCCAGGCGCAGTGGCTCACGCCTGTAATCTCAACACTTTGGGAGGCCGAGGTGGGCGGATCACAAGGTCAGGAGTTCAAGACCAGCCTGGCCAATATGGGGAAACCCCGTCTCTACTAAAAATGCAAAAATTAGCCAGGTGTGGTGGCGGGCACCTGTAGTCCCAGCTACTCGGGAGGCTGAGGCAAGAGAATCGCTTGAACCTGGGGGCGGAGGTTGCTGTGAGCCGAGATTGCACCACTGCACTTCCAGCCTGGTGAAAGAGCGAGACTCCATCTCAATTAAAAAAAAAAAAAAAAAAAAAGCATTTTCTTCATATTCGCTACATATGTTTGTAACATTAATGAGAAATAAGAAATTACCCTTTTCCTTGACTAGGTGTGAAAACTAAGGCACAGAGAAATCCAATGTCTTTGCCTAAGGCTATTTAGAAAGGTAAGGGTAGACTGTGCTGACACTCTAAGCATAGAGAAGCTATTTACTGCATCAGGTACTGTGCTTATCCAGGGACATTTGGCATTTTCATCTCCTTGTTAAAATATATGTATATATATACTTTCATATATATATATATATATATATATATATATATATATATATGAAAGAAAAGGAAAGAAAAGCAATTTAAGAAAAAAACAAAAGATGAAGTGGCAACTAGTTTTGTTTTTCACTTCATGACCATGCTCCTAGCAGTTTAGAAAAAGTTTTTTTTTTTTAAAGCACACGTTAAACTATCAAATAGGTTGATCCAAATTGTCCAAATAATCTTCTAGTCCCAGCATGTCTTTTTTTCTCTCATAGAAATTAGGATCATATATTTGTAAACGACTTGTGGAGGAGATTGAAGCAGTCAGTGTAAATGGAGTTTCTCCAGGTGCTGACGCCTAATCGCTGGGTAATAGCTGTGGACTTGCTGTGAGACCCGCATTATTACAATGTAATCAGAATCCTGTTGCTCTGCTGTTATTGTCAGCCACTTGTGGAATTTTAAAAGCAATAACAATTTTGATTTTAAATCATGGCATTATTAAAGTTATTTTCTTCCCTTGCCAGAACATAGCTATTGATGCTTGTCTTTGAAGGACTTGACTGTAGTGGAATCTTTGTTGATGTCAGAAGAAGTATTTCTGTTCCTGGCCACACTGAGAAACCCCTCCTTTCTTTCGACACATTTTTTTCATATTGTTGTGTCAATACTTGGTTATTTACAGCAAGGCATGTGATGGCAGTACAAATAATTTTTTAATGCAGTTAAACCAAAATTTATTTATATTTGACCTGATAATTTATTATTTTATTATGCTTATAGAAAATTAACTTTTCCAGTTATCTTTTATTTATGCTGTTAATAAAATTAATTTTATTACTCAGCAATGCGATCGCAGAATTGAAGAAATTAGAATAACCCAAGAATGTGCTTCCTTATAAGGGAAAGACAATTTAAATTTTAAAAAATATATAATATCATGAATGTTAAGAACTGGCCTATAAACATATCTCTTGGTTAGAGTTATAGCAAGAAATGTGGTCAAACTAAAGTCTGGATATAGGCTGTGAAAGTCCACATTACTTTTCTATTTGTACTATTCATATGTTTTCTCAGGTCATTCAACTGGTGGGGTTGCTTTTCTGCTTGTTGTTATAAACCTTCTTTGTTAGGGACCTCTAAACACATGTCTTTTACTTAATTCATTAATTTGTTTCTTTATCCCTGCCTTTTGAAGCAAGTGAGCAGTATAGGGAAGAGGAAGGCTTTAGGTCCAGATGCCCAAGACTCATATAAGTGGCTGTCTTGAAACTACTGGTGTCTGTTGACTTCTTTTATTTTATTTTATTTATTTTATTTTTTTTTGAGGCAGTCTCACTCTGTCACCCAGGCTGGAGTACAGTGTCGCGATCTCGGCAACCTCTGCCTCCTTGGTCCAAACGATTTTCTTGCTCATTCTCTCAAGTATCTGGGATTACAGGAATGTGCCACCACACTTGGCTCATTTTTTGCTATTTTTAGTATTGACAGGGTTTTGCCATGTTGGCCAGGCTGGTCTCAAACTCCTGGCCTCAAGTGATCTGCCCATCTTGGCCCCACAAAGTGTTGGGATTACAGGCGTGAGCCACCACTCCCGGCCTTCTGTTGACTTCTAATATACTAGTCGCCTATGCCTAGTGGAGACATGAATAATTCCTAAATTTAAAGGCCTATTAAATGTTGCTTTTAACAATTTTAAAAGAGAACCGTTTTAAAAAAATGCCTTCATGTAAGGTAAGGGGGAACTGTTGTATCAAAACTGAAAGGTTACAGTTTGTTAGATTGAATTCTAGGGATGCTGTATCTGATGGTAGGTAACATCTATAATCTAAACAGTTTAGGACCTGTGTTTTATGTTTTATGGAAAGTCCTTCTTTTCTCTCTACCTTATTTCTTTTAGCATCTTTATCAATATTAATGTTTACATTTGAATACATGCCCAACAGTATGATTTCTATAATCATAAATTGTGTCATGGCCTACCTTTATGTAAATCAGTTCTGAGGTAGTTTAGTTGACTTCATACTACCCTTTCTCCTTCACAGAGTTCTCTTTCAGTTTTGTCCAAATCAATATAAAATTTATTTCGTAAGGCTTAGTCCTAGGAGCCAGGTTGAAATTTGTTCACTTGTAAGTTTAAAGGTACTAAGCTAAGATAAAGATAACCAAAAAGCATATTTAACTCCACCAAAGCCTTACAAGGGCTGAATGGGATAAAATTTAGAATGAATGGAAATCTCATCTATCTTCTGTTTTACATGTTTTTGCTCCTAGAAAGCTACCCTGGTTGACCATGGGATCCGGCGCCTTACTTTCCTGGTTGCACAAAAGGTACTGACATGTGAATTGTACCTCTTTAATATTTCTTATGCTGCTGCTACAACTTAATAAAAAATGGGATTGTAATCTTATGCTTACTAGTAGAATTTATGCAGAGAAATAACCACTTTTCTATAAGTTTCATTTTTAAAAAACAGTTTAACTCATCATCTTTTACTCAATTTGTTTTTGATTTTGTTACTAATTGCCAACTTCTGCTATCTTTCTTTCCTTTCTGTCTTTTGTTTGAAAGGATTTCAGAAAACAGGTCAACTATGAGGTGGATCGGAGATTTCATGTAAGTAAAATGAACAATAATGAAAGATTACTTACTGTTTTGTCTGCCACTGATTATTTAACCAGAATATATGTTAGAAGGGCTGGACTGATATTTGGTCCCTCTTCTTTTAGAAATTATTATAATAAATATTCAGTTCTCTGTAATCCCGGCACTTTGGGAGGCTGAGGCAGGAAAATTGCTTGAGCCCACAAGTTTGAGATGAGCCTGGGCCACATAATGAGACCTCGCCCTTTATTAATTAAAAAAATTTTTTTTTAAATTCTTATATCAAGTGTTCCAGCTAAAGGTTTTTCCTTTTTTTAACCCTATAATGAATTCTCAGTATATCTCTGAGAAATAGTTAAGAATGAACATAAGCATTTATCCAGATGAATAAGGTAGAAACAAGCTAACTAGTAATTTCTTCTGTACTTATAGTGAATCAATAATCAAGAACAGCCAGTTGCATTTTGTGGTTTTGGCTTCTTTATTGAGAAGTCTCAATTCTAAAGAACAATGATTTGTTATTTAAAATGCCTTGACAGAGCCAAGTTGCTATTTTTTGTCTTATGTTAATCCTAGGAACAGGAAATAAGTAAAAATTAAACACTCTGTTGCTTATTCTCCCATTTAACTGAATTAACTGTTAATATTCATGAGATTAAAATTTTTATTGAAAAGAGAATTAATGGCCTGGCATCCGAACTATGATATACCCATATGATCATACCCAGTACAGTGACAGCAGTAAGGCCAGAAATCCAGTTTGGAATCAACATGTCGTTTTCAAAATGACTGATTATAATCAAAATATTTCATAAAAATTGATTCTAACGTAGCTAACTAAGATTCTAGAGGATGTTAAGAAGTCTTTTCTTTTCTTTTTTTTTTTTTTTGAGAGGGTGTCTTGCTCAGTCGCCCAGGCTGGAGTGCAGTGGCGCAATCTCAGCTCACTGCAACCTCTGCCCCCCCGGGTTCCAGCGATTCTCCTGCCTCAGCCTCCCAAGTAGCTGGGATTACAGGCATGTGCCACCACACCTGGCTAATTTTTGTATTTTTAGTAGAGACGGGTTCACCATGTTAGCCAAGCTGGTCTCAAACTCCTGACCTCAGGTGATCTGCCCGCCTCAGTCTCCCAAAGTGCTGGGATTACAGGCATGAGCCACCGTGCCCGGCCTGTTTGGTTTGGTTTTATCAATTAAGATAATTTGGTTGTTAAGCCTTGCTTGTTTGCAGCAATGAAGATAGCATTTGAGATTCTGGAATGGACTTTCTAAACTCAAGGACCTATGTGTGATTGCTTTTATTACCTTTTTGTTTACTAGGTTTTCAGGACTTGACATTTTGTTTTCCTTCATACAGTTCACCTTGTTGGTCTAGTCTATAGAGAAGCAAGAGAGCTAAGATTTTCTGAAATGCTTTAGGAAATGTTGTGGACTACATGACTCCCCTGTGTTATTGATGTCAGGAAATCAAGCAGAGTGTAGATATATATCAATCAATAACTTTAGATAGGAAACATAGTCAGTGGAGAAGTATGAGGAGCTTAAAAAAGAACCCTAGGGCTTTAGGAAGAAAAATCAGGGGCTTAGAGAATAAAATTGATACTTTGGGATAGAATATGAAAGCCCATGAACAAACACTGTGGCTGGTAGATGCTGATCAGAACTAAAGTAGATATGCCAGAGCCAGGCCCTGGATTTTAGAAGAGTATTGTGCTAGATTCTTAAATATTACTGTGCTTTTTATCACCGACTTTAGAATAACAGCATATTCTAGGGAATAACACTAAATTTGTAAAATTGTTTTCCTTTTTGCTAATGGATTAGATAGAATCTTCACATCTATAGCACACTAACTGGTTTCTATAATAAATACACTGATCAACTAAAACTGTCCACTACAATTTTTAAAAAACCAAAGTGATTAGTTCTCACTGACATTTTCTCATATATGTAACACACATAAAGAAACCCTTTCTTGTCTCTGAATCTGTAGTGTATAGTTATAAATATGCCCTAGTATTAAGAGTATACTTAACAGCTTTAAAACATTTTTTTCTCTCTGCTCTCCTGATATTTCTGGATCTAGGTTTAATAGGGACATGTATAGGCAAAATCGGCTAGAAAATAAGGCCAGCAGGGGATCTTCCGTGACAATCATTGTCTGATTCCTATTTATAGTGGCATCAAGTGGGAAATCACTTAAATTATCAAGTGATTTGATTTGTCATGAGTGTAGGAAAAGCTGCTTTAGAGCATAGAGAACATTAAGGTTTAAGTGAGGACTAGATTTGCTCTGAAGAATTGAATGGCAGAGAAGTTGGGGTGTTTTTATGTTAGTCCCTTTAAAAATGATAAGTGATTTTGCAAGGTGCAAGGGCAACTATTAAACCGAACTCCATCCAGAATCTATTATACAATCCAGGATCTACACTAGCCAGGAAGCCTTGGCAGAAACTGTACAAATGTGAGGGTCACCGTCATGGTGCTGCTGTGAGTTCTTTTGCTGACGGTAGCTTGACATTCATGAAGGATGCTTAGCCTCTGTCATGTCATCTGATTGTGCTTGCCCCATAGTTAGTGTACTGTGAAAAAGAGGAAGCTTTCTGGAAGTGTCAGAGATGAATCCCTTGATCTCTCTGGCTTCTTGGTAATCCACTGTGATGTATGCAGCCTCCCCTGTCCTATGCTGTGAAATCCCTATATTATTGAATGGAAGAGAGAATTTGCACTTGAGGGGGCAAGGAGAGGAGGAAGGTTACCAAGTTTGATTCAAGCACATTGGTTAGTGGAATAAAGCAAGCTGTGCTGTTATATAGTTGTTGGTCTTTCAAATTGCCTCAGAACCAGAACAAGACAAATGAGGACCAGAGTAGAGGTTGCTAGAGAGCTGTGTATATTGCTAGGTGCTGATTTGGATGCCAGTGATTGCTATAAGCATTTACAATACTTCGTAGTTTAACCACAGTTGTCCCAGATAGCTGCCCACAGGTATGTCTGTTGCCGCCCTAGTCCCTTGACCCTGCATGGAGATTATTTCTGTGACAGCAGTCTTCACCAGTGTTAAGGAGGCTGGGAGTTGACTCTGTTTCCATAACCATCTAATTAAATCAAGTGCCCATAATGGAACTTGAATAACTGCCTAACATTGATATTTAAACAGAAACTTTGAGGAAAAACAAGTCTGTTTTTGTAAATATATCCTTGTTAAGAAAAAATAAAGTAGATCATGATGTTCATCTGAAAAGAAAAAATAAAAGAAAAAAATGGACAAGATGTTAAAAAAAAAAAAGAAAAAAGATCAAAGCCTTGAATGGAAAAGAGGCTTCTTGAATTTCTGCAGCTATCTAAACTGCAGCTCCACAGTTTTCTCTTAGTTAAAACTTACTGACTCACTCTCTCTTAGTTTCACTCACATTTTAGGAATGGAATTCCAAAAGATTCAGCAGAAAGTGCTGTTTAATTGGGATATAATATTATGCTTTTTTTTTTTTTTTTTAAGCTTTCCATATTTTTTTCAGCAAAGTTTGGCTAAGGACATCGGAATACAAATTTTCAGGACTTCTTATCCCCCATTAGGTCCTAAAACCGTGGTAAGATTCTAAATCAAATAGTTTTACATCTGTTAATAAAATGTTACCTTTTGTTCTTGTAAAATTTCATGAGATTTAAAAAAAATGTCTACAAATCTCCCGGGAGAGAGTTGTTGTTTTATGACTATTGTGTGATTCCCACTTTAAAATGAAATGTTTTGGATTACTTGGACCTTGAAGGAAGAGCTCACTATATGAGCAGTTATCATAATTAGTAGTTCTTTTTTTCTTTTTTTTTAAGATAGTTGTTTGGTAGTGGACCGACTATTAGTTTTCAGAAGGGTTGGTTTGGGTTTTTGTTTTAATTACAGTCTATATAATTAGTTCTCAGCATGTCGAGGTAAAAGAGAATTGCACCAGCAAGCTCCCAATTTCTTCATCTCATTAGGTTTTTAACACGATTATTAGTATCATAATCAGCTATGATGTTTTTTGTTGCAGGTTTTCACATTCTCTGATTTGCAGGGTGTCTTGATTGGCTAATTTGGGCAAATTATTTTGATTGTCTTGATGATGGTTGGCTGATTAGAACACAGCAGGAGCATAATTTCTTCCTGTGAAACGTTGCATTCTTTTGTTTTTTGGTACCAGAACACTAAGAGCGTTTTTCTTTGTGTACATTCAATTATGATATTTGCCCATGACACTAGTAGAATACTTGGAAAGCAAATACATTGATGATGGAATAAGCATGAATGCTTTCAGTGGAAAAACTGGCAGTATGAGGATGAGATAGGATAAAAGAATTTACTAAAACCGTAGGATCAGACTTTTAGATTTCTTCTTTTCTCTGTTTTCTGTGATTCTGTGGTTTTTGAGTGCCAAAAGAGGTTACTTTCTCTAAGAGTCTTCAGACTTCCAAGTCACTGAAGAATTGCTTAGTAGTTCCACTTTTCCATTGCACAGAGGTTCTTGCCGTCTCTTGTTCTGAATGTTTAATACTTAAATTAGGATTTTACTGGGGAGTTACAGATTTACTCAGAAGTTTTTTTAAAAAAAAGTTGTTTATATGATCTCATGACACCTTTTCTTAGCTAACCTTAATGAAAGTGGTTTTTCTAATTTGTAGTCATTGCCCACCTCTGCCAAGAATTAGTCAGTTTCTTCATCATTTGTATTAAAGGCATTTCCATTCAAACTGCTTTATATGCCTTTCAGTTACACAAATTTTCTTAATTGGTTTAGTGGAAAAGAAAGCATTTTTTTATTACTATTGTTTTGTTTTTGAAAGGAAATGGTTTTGATCCTATAAATGTACATAATTAAATAAATGGCATCCTAAGCAAACATTTTAATTAATTAGCTAATAATAGTTCAGGCGGAATAGAAAAGTATGTGCGTAAAATATCATATTATCACTTTCCTTGACTTTTCTTTCAGAGAGTTCCATGGAAGGATTTTGTCATTCTTCCTTTTTTGACATGTGTTACTTTTTAGGTAATGCTCTGAAAGCTGTACCTCACTAGAATAAAACCAAAACTAGGTTATATAAAACCATGAGCATGATATTTACTGACACCTCAGCTGAATGCATCTTACTTAACCTTGAAGTCATTCCTATGTGCTTCACTCTCATGGCAGGGAGGAGAGGTCAGAGAATTATTTAGAACAAAACTTCATTAGGAGAAGTTGAGTCCTGTGTAAAATCCACTTTAAAAAGGCTTTTAAAAAGGGATTTCCCTGAGGTTGGTAAATGAGCTCCTAGGAACCTTTTAAATGCAGTCTTACAGTTAAAATACCAAGGAAATGATAAAAAGATTTATTAACTGTGCAAGCTTTAGTTAAGGTGAGAGTGAGGTGTAACACTTAATGGAACGTATTCAGGAAATTTTCAGGAAATTCAAGAACCACAGGTTTACAGCATGAGTTTTGCTTTGTTTGCTTTCTGCTTTTTAAATTTAAAGTCTTAATTTCTGTGTTTTTGTCTCATCAAAGAGAAATCCTCTAAATGAGGAATTTAGATTATAATAAAAAGAGAAAGGTAATACTCTGCCCTTGAGAGATCAGAGGGCACGGGCTCTGGCACTAGAGAGACCCAAGTTTATCTTCTAGCTCTGTGATTCTGAGCATATACTTGAGCCAAGGCTTCTGTAAGATGAGGGTCACAATATCTACCCCTAGAGGTTGTTGAGAGCATCAGATGGGACAACACATGAGAGTACCTCTCACCAGAAGATTTTCAGTCCATGTTTCCTTCACAGTTCCTAAAGCTCATTGAGGATATGTAGGCAACTAGTCCCAGTCTCTCTGCCTTGTACTGATAAGTGTTTGATTATATTGCACTCATAATGAAGAAGATGCCTAATGAAACCTCCTGTAGAGGCAGATAGTAATGATTTGATTCCAGCACTGCCAGTAGAGCTTCCCATCTGAGAAACAGGGGTATTTGGCATTAGTAAGTTAAATTTCAGAAACTAATGAACTCTGCTAATTGAATTCATCTTTGTTAATTAATAAGGTTCTAGTAAATTGGGTTTTTTTGTGTGTGTAATGCCCTACAAAAAAGCAGGAAGACCTAATGATTACAAGTTCACTAGTGCTAACCTCATTCTTTCCTATACATATAGTGGTAGTGACCAAGGTAGCATCTTATATTTTTCTTCATCTTCAAATGTTATCATTTAAACCCTTGACATTATTGACTTGAGAATGAATGTGAAAATCTTGAACTGAGCACTCTATACTGTCTGACTAGTTTACATTTTAAGAGTTTCTTAAAGAGAAACTTGGGAAATCAGTCCAGTAACTACTATTGCAGTGACTGCGGCATAAGGGTATATTGGTTTTATTTGCCAGGTTGTGCCAAGAGTAATATCTAGCAAAAAAATTTTTTTCACTTGGGAGATTTAAAAAATACATACATTTTTTCCCCCCTGGGAGAGGGTAGATACTAAAATTAGGTTTATAATGTGGTGATTCTCAAATTTGGAGACGGGGTCAAAGTGATGATTATGCGGAGGATCATTCATATTTCCTGGACTAAGCTTAGGTAAGAAGCTTGTTTTCTAGAAAACTGTCTTCTAAATGCTTAACTGTTTCTATACTGTTTGTTTCCAAAGAGCCATGTCTATGAACTACTGACACATTTTTCCCCCTTCTTTAATACAGAGAGAATTCCCTAAATTTTTTACATTCCGAGCAAGGGATAAGGTAAGGATTGATTTCTTTCCTATTTAAAAAAAAAATTACTTTTTCTTAACAGCCCAAGAGTGGCTTATCTTTGCCGTATGTTCTTCTTGCCATTCTTTTTTCTCTTATTGAACTTGTGCTTCCTGTTGCCTTACGTGAGTCTTAGAACTAAAGCCGATTCCTTTCTGAAAGAGTTTAGTTTAGGAAACAACCAAATGTATTGAGCTACTCAAAGAAGGTGATACCTTTCCAAATCATCCTTGTCCTGTAGAATGATCCTAATGATGTGATATTAAAGGACCATTCTTGTTATCTACAAATAGTTAACTGATTCTCAACTCTATTTTATGTGAATTTGCTTTTCAATTTTAAAATACAAAACTTCAGACCATGTTGCTTTCTTCCTGTTACTGGCTTATATTTTTGACTCTCTCTCTCCATTCACTCAATTGACATGTATTCCAGAAAAATACTTTAGTTTCACTGAAACATACAGAACATATACAGTAAATACAGTAAAGTTATATACTAATACAACTTTTAAAAAACATGTATGTCATTATATATCTATGGATATAGTGTTCCAAAGCCAAATATCTCTTTAATTAAAAAATTGTATGATGTTTGTTTGTTGAGTATTTATTATGTCCTTTGTACTTATCATAAGTGAGAAAATTTTTAGATTAGTTGAGTAAGCTCAAAACATTGGCATGTGAAGTAGATATTAATGTGAAGCAGTCTGTAATTAATATAAAAATGAATTATATAAAGACATTAAATGCTGTAAGAGTTCTAAGGAAATTGAGGATTTTTTGTTTGTTTTTAATGCATATCATCACCACTTGTAAAATCATAAATGATGAAAGTTTAGGAATATCATCCTATAAAGTACTTATATAATAGGTACTTTAGTGCCTAATCTTATGTAAGCTATAGCATTAGCCTTGAACGTAGCTCATTTTTGTTGCTCATTAGCACATCATAGCTTATGTCTCTATTTTCAGGCATCTCTTTTACATTCACATTCAAAGTATAGTTTTGTAACTGCCTCTTGTGAGCTGTTTTTTCTCTGATTCTTGTACTCAGTTTGAGGAGGATCGTATCTATCGTCATCTGGAACCTGCTCTGGCTTTCCAGTTAGAGCTGAACCGGATGAGAAATTTTGACCTCACTGCCATTCCATGTGCTAATCACAAGATGCACCTGTATCTCGGGGCAGCCAAGGTGGAAGTGGGCACTGAAGTGACAGACTACAGGTTCTTTGTTCGTGCAATCATCAGGCATTCTGATCTGGTCACCAAGGTGGGTGCTGTACTTTTATAGGATGTTATCCTTGAGGGAAGGGACAGAGTAATAGATATGATTCAAAATTAGGTTTTATGCTTCTGCTGAGAGAGAGCATAAAAAAAAAATCAGGTTTTCATTTTTTGACTCAAGGTTCTTGTTCTATTTCAATGTTTACAAAAGTAAATATTTCATATAATAAAGGTTTTTTTTTTACAAAGCAGAAAGTGCATCTGAAAAAAAATAAAAAATGAAGGCTCTTTTTCCACTTTAATTTGATTTTTCTTGGTAGCAGAAGCATAATAGCACTCAAGAAAAGAAAAAGCATACAAACAGAAAAATCATAGGAAGAATTGGGAGATGATAGAGCATAAGGAGATAAGTTAGGAAAGAGGTGATCCCATTGTACACCTGTCTAGAGGTATGAGTAGTGTCTGTATATAGCAAGGCACTTCCTGATGTGTTCATTATTATTATATCCCATAGCCGTACCCTTTCTTCAGCTTTTCCTTTCTAAATAGCTCTGTTTCGCATATGTGAAATATCATCCTATTGAACTTACAGCTATGGGGATGCCCAGTATTTCTACCTCTTGGAAAGGAATGATATACTAAGAGTAAGGAGAAAGGGCTAACATGGACTCTTTATCTGGCCCTTGCCTGCCCCTGCTCCCTGTGGTTACTGGACTGACTCTAGGGAGAAAGATAAACAATGTCTTCACCAAGTGCCTTATGATTCATGACATACTGCCGCTTAAGTGATTATAATAGCCATTTCTTTATTGCCTCTTTTAAACTACATTAATGCTGATTATTTTCTTCCTGTATAGGAAGCTTCTTTTGAATATCTGCAAAATGAAGGGGAGCGGCTACTCCTGGAAGCCATGGATGAGTTGGAAGTTGCTTTTAACAATACAAATGTCCGCACTGACTGTAACCACATCTTCCTCAACTTTGTGCCCACGGTTATCATGGACCCGTCAAAGGTACATTTCTCCTTAGCTTCTCTCCCGGCACTAGCAAGCATAAGCACAGAAGTTCATTCATATTTATCTCACTTGGACTTGGAAACAGGTACTCCTTGTTCAGGCTGTTGTGCCGTTAATCTGTAAAGTTTATAGAATGTTTATAAGATTGAGTTTCTGGGACAGTGTCAAAAATTTGATATAGCCATTGAAAAAACAGTTCTCAAAACTGAAGGTTTTGGTGTTAGCTTGCTGTATAAGCAGTACAAAAACGTGAAAACATTTTCTTTTGTTGGTACCTGTTTTATGATATTTGCCATAATAGTGGTCCTGTTTTGTATTATTCCCTACTATTTCTCATCTGGAATTATTAATTTTACTGTTACTAAGCATTTTGGCTAAATTACTGCTTCTGTGCACTAAATGTTAATTACCTGGTGACCTTAGTGAGATAATGCACCTTTTCAAAGTGTCTAACCCAGCTCTCTTTAGTGTTTTTCCACAGGGAGAGAATTTGGCTGATAAGGAATTTCACATGTATTATGTATATTTTCTTCCCTGAGGGTCTATTCTGAAATGCATTCTATATAATTTAAGGAAGAAAAACAAGGTGATTCTGTACTTGACCTTTTATCCCCGGTGTAATAAAGACAGGCTGCTCTCTGTTTCTGCTCCCTCTAATGCTTTCTTTCTTTTCTTTTCTTTTTTTTTTTTTTTTTTTTTGAGACAGAGTCTCACTCTATTGCCCAGGCTGGAGCAATGGCACCATCTCAGCTCACTGCAACCTCCACCTCCCAGGTTCAAGAGACTGTCATGCTTCAGCCTCCCCGAGTAGCAGGGACTACAGGCATGTGCCACCACGCCTGGCTAATTTTTGTATTTTTAGTAGAAACGGGGTTTCACCATGTTAGTCAGGCTGGTCTCCAACTCCTGACCTCAAGTGATCTGCCTGCCTCAGCCTCCCAAAGTGCTGGGATTACAGGTGTGAGCCACCGTGCCTGGCCCCTTCTAACTCTTTCTATCATGATACTGTGGAATTTGGATAGGAGAACCAGTATCTCCCTTTTTCAAGATCAATTGTAGGCATGAATTTTTGCTGCTGCTGCTACTGCTTTTTTTTTTTCTTTTTCTTTTTTTCTTATAGAGACAGGGTCTTGCTATGTTGCCCAGGCTAGTCTTGAACTCCTGGCCTCAAGCGATCTTCCTGCCTCAGACTCCCAAAGTGCTGGGATTACAGGCATGAGTCATCATGCCTGGTAGGCTTTTGCTTCTTGAACTTAGTTTCTGAGATCTGAGAAGTAGTTTTCTACCTTTTTCCCTTCAAAATTCCAAGCTAATGATGGGTTGCTTTAGCCTGTAAGGAACGCCAAGGTCAAGGCTACTCATTTGACTCAAATCTCATCATCTAGTTTAAGCAAAACTTCTCCTAAGCATTCTGGGACTAATAAGCTGGGAGACTTAAAACATGGCATGGACACTATACAGCTGTATTTTTTTTTAGATTTGGCCTACCTTTTCTCTGAGTTTTTCAGATCAGCCTCTGCTTTCATTCTAACCACCCATATACACTGGCTCTGCTTTTCTTTTTTTTTTTTTTTTTTTTGTTTTTTTTTTTTGAGGTGGAGTCTCGCTCTGTCGCCCAGGCTGGAGTGCAGTGGCGCAATCTCGGCTCACTGCAAGCTCCGCCTCCCGGGTTCACACCATTCTCCTGCCTCAGCCTCTCCGAGTAGCTGGGACTACAGGCGCCCGCCACCATGCCCGGCTAATTTTCTAATGATAGATAGCTGCCAATTTTCTGTTGGCTTTTGTTCCCTCAAGAAAAGAATGGATAAATATCTCTTGATTAACAAACAAGTGTGATAATAGAGAGTTTAACTCTCTGAAATTCATTCTAACTTAAAATTTGTGGTGCAGAAACAAACTGCAAGGGTGGCACATGCTGCTAAAGAACCACAAGAGAAAGGGAATGTAAGATATTCTTGATTTTCTAAGAAGTTGAGGAAGCATTTTAGAAAGATACTTCATTTAAGGAAACATTAATTTCGAATAGCATGTTCTAGCTGCATTATGTTCTATGCAGCCATGTTGGGGAAAAAAGTTTTGCTTTAGCATGTAAATAACAAGAAATCATGTCTAAGGCCATTTAGTTAAAATAACTGTCCTACCCCTAAAAACTGAGAGCATTAAGCTGCCTTGGTATAAACTCAGAGAAACCTGGGAACATCTGCCCCATCTTCTTAAATCCTAGATGGACTTAGCAGTGGCCAAGCTTCAGAGCTCTGTTTAGAGAGAATGTTCTAGCACCACCTACAAATTGCCTTTCTTTAATTTGTGCAATTTACCAAGAGACATATATTATAAAGTTTAATAAAATTGTATGGAAAAAAGCTCATGGTGGTAATTGCTGTGTTTATTTAAAGTCCTGTAAGTGCAATGAAACGTAGTTACCATGCATATAAATGCTACTTAATAGCTATTTAGCTAGAGATTTTATTCTTATTTGGAGCTTCCTCTTAAATCCCATGGCTTGTAATTTTAGATATTGCAGATCTTTGATATAGAATATGAATATAATTGGGAAAGAGGAAGGAGTTGAAGAGATTTGGGTGTTATTATCCAGAGAAAACCACTGAAATGCCAGGCCAGCATGAAATTGTCCCTGACTTGTTCCAAGAAAGAATAGTTTGGGGAGAAACTATCTGACCACTTTTTGTAAGGTGTGCATCTCCACAAACCAACCTGTTTTTTTTTTTAGCCTTTCCTTCTCAAATATGAGCAGACCTGAAACAGGTCTTAGTTACAAGATATTTAAATTTTGTGCTTGGTGATGTGTCTGTGTCAGATTGAGGAATCTGTGCGGAGCATGGTAATGCGGTATGGAAGTCGCCTGTGGAAATTGCGTGTCCTGCAGGCAGAACTGAAAATCAACATTCGCCTGACGCCAACTGGAAAAGCAATTCCCATCCGCCTCTTCCTGACAAACGAGTCTGGCTATTACTTGGATATCAGCCTATACAAGGAAGTGACTGACTCCAGGACAGCACAGGTACAATACTCAAACAGGCTCCTCAGAGTTTTGATTTGGTCCTACAGATAAGACACTCATCCTTGTTATAGAAGACCCAAACTCACAAATCCCATTGGTTCACCTGGTGGGGTTATCCTCTGTAAGATTAAATGATTGTATGAATTTGAAAAACTTCATCTGCCTTATAAGATTTGCCTATGTTCTCTATCATGGATGTTATAAAACCCTTAACCATTTGTCATGTATTGGTAAGCACTAACAGATGCCAAGTGAACCTGACTCCAGAGGTTATTCTGCAATTTAGGCTCTTTTTTTAGAGGGCTCGTGGGTTATTTCAGCAATCTAATCTCTGGTCTGATGCATCCTTTCTGTTTTCACCATAATTAAACTACTCATTGGCAAGTGAAGAAAAGAGAATTGTTGGATTTATGTCGCCAACTTCTATGTTAAAGAAGGAAAATTTCAACATAGTATAGTGGCATGAGCACTACCATCATCAGTGTCTATCATATTTATCTATTGTGTTCTGTTTCTGTTTTTATCATATTTATTGTGTTATCTATTATGTTGTTCCCTTTCCTTCAAAGATTTCAGGGTGTCATATATTATACAAGAGCAAAGTGGCAAATTTAAACCTGTTTTCAGGTAGGAAAATTGAGAATGTAAAAATAGAAAGTGAGTCAGTACACTAATTCTGTGAAACAGAGAATTCCCTTTTAATCTTTTTTACTACGTTGGTTTCTAAATATTTGGGCTCTTTACTATGATACTGAAATTAGGTTGGTTCACCATTGTTCACATTTTTTAAGAACTAGGATATTTTATGGCTTTGGCCTGAATTCAAGAATTGCATTTCTTCTGATTAAAGGATGAACATGCTCCAGTATACATAAACAAGGGTTTCAGTCTATTCCGTGCTTTGGGTGCCAGGGAGAGATTATGTGTCTCTTGTTTTTATCCATATCCTTTTAAATCCAGGAATAGAGTCAGGAAAATATATTTTTCAGTCTTTTGAAGATGAATTTTTAAAAATCTCAGTTTGGACAGTTGTCAGAATGACCTTTCATTTTGTGCTTTGATTCTCAGTGAGGTGGCTAGAGAAATCTATCCTATGAGAAGTGAGCAGTTAAAAACAGAGAGAGAGAGTGCACAAGAGCGTGAGTGGTGACCAAGAGAAAGAGTATTCAATACTTTTTGCTGTATTTGATGTTTTTTTAGTGCAACTTTAAAGACATTTTCAGTCAAAGCTTTCAATGGGTAGGGATGTTTTTAATTAACTTCTACAATAGCTTCAAGGCAGGTCTATTCTTGTGAAAAGTAAGATGGCCACTTGAGATTTTAATGTTTTTGATAAATATGTTTGTTCTTCATAACTACTTTCTTTCTTTCTTTTTTTTTTTTTCCTTTCCTTTATTAGGAAACTCTGAGATTTCCCTCATGCTAGCTAATGGTGACACAGGAGTGTGAAAGGCACAGATGCCTTCAATCAGGGTTTAGTATTACACATGGTACAAAATAAGCACACAATAAGCATCTGAAAGAATGAACAAACCACCTTCAGCCTGAAGGAGAACACTTTTTACCTAGGGTCCTGCATATTTTAAAAGCCCAGGAGGAAGAGGTCTTCTACGGACTCTTCACCTGAGAGAGTTCAAGAGCTACTGCCACATGGGAACTAACTTTTGAGCCTGTGGCTAGAGGTGGGAACTGACAAAAGGAGCAGCCTCCAACCCAGTTCTGGTGCTCCTAATGCCTACATGGTGCTTATTGTCAAACTGTTTTTCCCTTTCTTTAATGAATCATTGTATGAAGTTAATACAGAACCATGTCTGTTATTCATTCATTTGTTTTTTAATTTAATATTGATTGACTACTTATAGTATGTCAGGCACTATGCATATAAAGACAAAAAGCAAACTGTACTCAAGAAATTTACATCACAACGGAAGAAGACAAATGATTTGTTTCTCTGTGGCAAATATGTGCTATTATAAATAAGTACAGGGTTCTAAGGGAGCAGACTATAGGTCAGAAATTATTTTCTAAAATCTTTTTGATGGCTTCTGGTGAAAGGTGTGTGATATATAAAATGTGTACATATTGTCATGAACTTCTAAAATACATACTTTACAGTTTTTAGTTACTGCGTTCATTATAGTAGAAAATGGAACTAACATAGATAGTTGAGTATTCAGGAACTGAATTCTCAATAAGGAACAAGGTTGATTGGCTTGAGTTTTATTTTGTTTCATTTTCCTCATACAGTCTTTGTAGTATAGGCTGTAATGAACACCGATGTCAGGCAGTCATAATGGGGAGAAGAGATTTGGGTAATCCATTGCATAAGTGAATTGATTTCCAAGGTGCAGTGTAAGAGAAAAATAACATTTTAGGCTGGGCGCAGTGACTCACGCCTGTAATCCCAGCACTTTGGGAGGCCAAGGCGGATGGATCACCTGAGGTCAGGAGTTTGAGACCAGCCTGACCAACAAGGTGAAAGCCCGTCTCTACTAAAAATACAAAAATTAGCCGAGCGTAGTGGCAGGGGCCTGTAGTCCCAGCTACTCAGGAGGCTGAGACAGGAGAATTGCTTGAACCCGGGAGGTGGAGGTTGTAGTGGGCGGAGATCATGCCACTGTGCTCTAACCTGGGCAATGGAGCAAGAATCCGTCTCAAAAAAAAAGAAAAATAACATTTTAAAATCATCTTTGGGTCGGGCATGGTGGCTCATACCTGTAATCCCAGCACTTTGGGAGACCAAGGTGGAAGGATCACATGAGCCCAGGAGTTTGACAGTAGCCAGCACAGCAAGGCAAGACCCTGTCTCTACCAAAAAAAAAAAAAAAAAAAAAATAGCCAAGCATGGTGTCCTGCACCTGTAGTACAAATTACTCAGGAGACTGAGGCAGAAGGATCACTTGGACCCAGGAGTTTGAAGCTGCAATGAGCTATGATTGTGACACCACACTCCAGCCTGGGCGAGAGAGTGGGACACTGCCTCTAAAAATAATAAATAACACCTTTATTGAAGTGTAATTTACATATAATAAAATGGACTCGTTTTGTATGTACAGTTCAATTCATTCTGTCAAATGTATACACCATGTAAGTACTATCACAGTCGTGGTAGATAACATCTCATCACTGCAGAAAGTTCTCTTATTTGCCTTTGCAGTCAAAAGTAGAAGCACCAACCCCGGCCTTAGGCAACCACTGATCTGCTTTCTGTTACTATAGATTGGTTTTGCCTGTCCTAGAATTTAAATCGAACAGTGTGTACTATTTTGTGTCTAGCTTATTTTACTCAGCCTAGTGTTTTTGAGGTTCAGCCATGTTGCATAGATTATGTGTATGTTCCTTTTCATTTTTGGATAGCATTCCGTTTCATGGATTTTTTTTTTTTTTTTTTGAGACAGGGTCTCACTATCTTGCCCAAGCTGGAGTGCAGTATTGTAATCATAGCTGACCACAGCCTCGACCTTCTGGGCTCAAGCAGTCCTCCCACCTCAGCCTCCTAAGTAGCTGGGACTAAAGGTGTGTACCACCATGCCCAGCTAGTTTTTAAATTTTTTTAGAGACAGGGTCCCACAATGTTGCCCAGGCTTGTTTCAAACTCCTGGATTCATAGGACCTTCCCACCTTGGCCTACCAAAGTGCTGGGATTACAGGTGTAAGCTGCCATACCCAGCCCCATTTAATGGATTTATTGAAATTTTTACATTCATTTATCAAAATGTTTATATTCACAGATATGTTTTGGCAGGTAAGGTGACTAACTGGGAGCTCTGACATGTTCCAAGGAAACAAGGCTTTCCGAGTTTCCATCAGATATAGCTTTGACTAGCAAGGGGCACCCCCAAAGGGCAGGCAATATCTTGACACTGTTTTCATTTCTATTTCATTTGGGGATTGGTGACTGCCATCTCAGATATTAGATGGTTCTTTATGAATTAATGGAAGGAATGGTGAGAATAGAAGTCTCTATTGAGTAGGAGAGAGTAAACTAAGACCACATGCTTGTGATGATAGATTACAACGATTTGTGTGAGGAGTTACATGTATATTTCCTAAGTCCATATTCAAATCATGGATATTAAAACTGGCTGGGCGTGGTGGCTCACACCTGTAATCCCAGCACTTTGGGAGGCCGAGGTGGGCAAATCAGCTGAGGTTGGGAGTTTGAGACCAGTCTGACCAATATGGAGAAACCCCATCTCTACTAAAAATACAAAATTAGCTGGGTGTGGTGGTGCATGCCTGTAATCCCAGCTACTCGGGAGGCTGAGACAGGAGAATTACTTGAACCCAGGAGGCAGAGGTTGTGGTGAGCCGAGATTGCACCATTGCACTCCAGCCTGGGCAACAAGAGTGAAACTCTAGTTCTCATTTTCTTTTCTTTCTTTTTTTTTTTTCTTTTGAGACGGAGTCTCGCTCCATCACCCAGGCTGGAGTGCAGTGGCATGATCTTGGCTCACTGCAAATTCCGCCTCCCAGGTTCACACCATTCTCCTGCCTCAGCCTCCCAAGTAGCTGGGACTACAGGTACCCCCTACTACACCTGACTAATTTTTTTTTTTTTTTTGTATTTTTAGTAGAGATGGGGTTTCACTGTGTTAGCCAGGATGGTCTCGATCTCCTGACCTCATGATCTGCCTGCTTTGGCCTCCCAAAGTGCTGGGATTGCAGGTGTGTGAGCCACTGCACCCGGCCCTCTAGTTCTCATTTTCTTATTTTCCAAGATAACCTGTTGATGGACATTTGGGGTTTTATTTCCTAGTTTGAGCTATTAGTAGTAATAAAGCTGCTGTGAACATTCTTTTACAAATCTTTGTGTAGATATATTTTTATTTCTCTTGGGTAAATATGTAAAAGTGTAATGGTGGGACACAGTAAGCATATGTTTAACTTTATAAGAAATTGACAAACTGCCAAAATATTTGTACCATTTAAATTTCTGCCAGCAATATACATATGTACCTAGATTGTTTTCTCCAGTCCCCTTCCTCAGTGCACGATTATGTTGCTTGACTATGACCAGCCTGTCTTCATCCCAAAGCTTGGCCAAACCGAGTCTCAAGGTCTTGTCTCTCTTAACAGACGAGAAATGTAGCTCTAGGAACCTGCTGCGTTTACCCCATTTTCTTATTTTGATTCAGCTTACTTGCTCTGAGTACAGTTTTCTCATATTGTACCCTTGCCTTACTTAACACTTTGAATCTCTTAAAACATTATTGCTTTTACTGTCACATTCCTAAGACATTACTAATTCTGCTTCCCCCAGGGTGACTTTTCCTATTGACCTTGTGTAAGAGGACTGGGAGCTCTAGTCTCTGGGCCTTTAAAGCAGCCTGAGAATGTTTTCCCCAGAACAGGACCTGATTGACAAATTAGCAGAACACTCATTCCTCTGAGCTAAGGGGCTAAGGATTTATAGATGAACTGTACCCAGGATTTAGGAAAGTACTTAATTCTATTCCTGTGCATGTATGTCAGGTCCACAAATCTATTCATTAATGGTAGACTTGTGCTTATTTTGTAGGTCTGAATAGATATGTAGGTATACACCTACCCTTACATCCCAATCTCCATTTGTATTCACTGCATTGGGAATTTACATTTTATGTATCCATGCATGAAGTGCCTAGTTTAGTGTTATACAACCTCTGGGCACTCAATAAATATTAATTGAATTGAAATAATGGCATCCCTTATAAATATTCATAAGCAAATAAAACTATCTAAATATATGGAGTATGAAGCACTCCTCTAGAAATATTTGAGTTAAAATGATTAAAAACCAGTGTAGTGATTTCATTATGTGACAATATAGGTATTGCAGGAGCTATTCACTAGTTGTAGACAGTATCCTGAGAAGTAAATACGTGTATATATATATAATGTTTTTTAATATGCATAATTTAATATAATATGGTTATTTTACTATATGTAAAATATGAGGCTATGTCTCATGGGCTAACAAGAATTAACTATCTAGATGGATGGATGAAATCCACTTCTGGCAGAAATCTTTGAAGCCTTTGCATAGCTAGTAATACTTATGAAGTACTATCTAATCAAGTGGGTTAAAGGACTAAAGCACAGATGATATAGTAGAGTCTTGATCTGGCCTTCTGCCATTGAGGAAAGAAGAGAATTATCTTTACTGCATAGCTGTTCTTCAACTTCAACACTAGGGCTGCTCAGACTGGTTAGTTGATGTACTTCATTTCTGAGTATATGAGATTCAACTCACTTCAGATGCCTAACATGGTCAGTCTGCCTTTGAGATGTGAAATGTGCACCATGCTTTCCTGTTTATTTCCTTTTTTTTTTTTTTTTGGATATGGAGTCTTGCTCTGTCGCCCAGGCTGGAGTGCAGTGGCGCAATCTCGGCTCACTGCAAGCTCCACCTCCTGGGTTCATGCCATTCTCCTGCCTCAGCCTCCTAAGTAGCTGGGACTACAGGCGCCCGCCACCACGTCCAGCTAATTTTTTTGTATTTTCAGTAGAGACGGGGTTTCACCATGTTAGCCAGGATGGTCTCGATCTCCTGACCTCATGATCCGCCCGCCTTGGCCTCCCAAAGTGCTGGGATTACAGTTATGAGCCACCGCACCTGGCCTGCTTTCTTGTGGATTTCAACTAATCTAAAAGTGAGAGCAGTTATGGTGTATGGCTGGTTATATATATATTTTTTGGAGTTGGTTAATCTGTGGAGAGATGAGAGCACCAAGTACCCAATGTTAAGAGGCATATCTCAGCTACTCAACCTACCAAAAATGTTTTTGAAGAGATAACATTTGTGCAAAAAAGCCCCTCTAGGCAGCTCTCTGATTTTTTTCTGTCTCTTAACTCCCCATTCCATTTTTTTTCCTGCAGATCATGTTTCAGGCATATGGAGACAAACAGGGACCACTGCATGGAATGTTAATTAATACTCCTTATGTGACCAAAGACCTGCTGCAATCAAAGAGGTTCCAGGCGCAATCCTTAGGGACAACATACATATATGATATCCCAGAGATGTTTCGGCAGGTAAGATGCCAAACTGGAGGGTCTGACATGTTCTAAGGAGGCAAGGTTTCCCTGAATTTCCATCAGATGCGGTTTTGGCTAGAAGGGGGCACTCCAAAGGGCAAGAAATACCTTGACACTGTTTTCATTTCTATTTCGTTTGAGGGTTGGTGACTGCCAACTCAGATATTGGATGGTTCTTTATGAATTAATGAGAGGAATGGTGAGAATAGAAGTCTCTATTGAGTA